>NW_024580671.1:17987995-18196339 GCF_017639235.1 Corvus kubaryi | reverse complement strand
GCTCCGGTCCCATGGCTCCAGCCCCATGGCTCCGGTCCCATGGCTCCAGCCCCATCCCGCAGGTCCGTCTTAAAGGCACAGCGTCCTTGGGCATTGAGCGGACAGTTAAGAATAAAGCGGCTTCATAACGTCACCCCAGGACAATTAGTTAATAGAAACTTACAGTATGTTTTGTTATTTTCATCACTTGTAACATATGCTTAGAAACCGATAAATATTTTTCTCTCTATCATTACAATTCACAACTCAGAAGAAAAACTGCAATTTCTTTAGTTATATTTTTTCCATCCATATGGCGTGCTGTAAGAAACATCATCTGCAAAGAAAATTATTTTGCTATTAGCAGGAATCTGATGGCAAAAAAAACCTAGGGAAAAATATGAAAATAAATTTATAAAAACATCTGAAAGAAAAAAGGACAGACATTATAATATCATCATTTAAAATCTATGAAATGAAATGTATTTTTAAAGACAAAGTTAATGCCTCCCTTTGAAATCCTCATGTTAAAATCAAAAACACAACTTTAATGGAAGACAGACATAGGTACTGTATGAAGAATTACAGCTTAGAAAATTAATAAAAATAGTATCTAAAACAGTATTAGTAAGATATGAACCTCATTCATTAATGGTCTCTGTGATAATATATCACTGAAAATGTTGCATGAAGGACAGTCTTTGATAGGATTATGTACAGTATAATAGCAAGATATTGAAATTAAAATTCACTGAGAAGATACATCTTGTGGACTGAAGGGTAAGAAGATAATAACGGTAACATTAATAATAATAAATAACAAGTATAAAATGATTCACATAAATAGAATTTCCATCAGCAACCATTATTGTAATTATGAGAATGATAAAGTAATAATCTACAGTAAATAGCTAATTTTTGTTGATTCACAGTTTCATTTCTTTTTCTAAAGGGCTTTAGAATTGCTGTCAATAACAATAGCGTGTATGTGGAGAAAAGTTATGTAGAAAATAAATGATAAAAACAGTATTGTGTAATGAGTTTCTAAAGAATGTTTAGGAGATATTTATGTTGTTTGGTGCATGAAAAGAAAAATTCTTAAAATAATTTCCCTACCTATTTCATGAGTGCTGTCAGATTTCTCCAGCAGATGGTTATTAGGGTTCAAGAGGCATATCGGGAAAATTTAGGAAGTTCATCACCTGGCTTTTTCATCAAGCCACTCTGCAAGATGCCATCAATGGCATCTACAAAGAAAAAACAGGCCATAGCTCTGCTGTCTGACTCTAGAGCAGCCAGCAGCAAAATAAGCACAAAAGGCAAACAAAAAGTCAAGGCAGAGGCCGAATAGGAGAAATTCTAAGGAACTAACTGTAATGCCGAGCAAATATATTCTAGAATTCAGCATACATGTACCAAACAAACATTCTGCATGGCAGCAAGGTGTAGCTCAAATGTTAGTACAGGCAAAAGAAAGAAAGGACCTTATATGAGCAACTGAAGTGATGATCATATAATGCCATTGAATGTAGGGTCTAATTTCAACTGCTTTTGAATTTGTAGAAGAATAGGGAATAGCTTGTGCTATGCCTAAAAAAAAAGCCAAATAATAATCTTCAGAAAGTCTGTAAGACTTATTTACATTTTCTATCTATCCTGCAGCTTTAAAGACCTTCTAACATTGGCCACTGATCCTATACCATCACAGTGCTTTAATATATGCAAAAAAGATTAAACAACAGTATGAGATGAGTGAAATCTCAAAATGCCAATAAGGATAACACAGATAACCCAGTTTCATGACATAATGTGCTGCTTCTACATTGTTGTTTATTCTAGCAGACTGATTGTCGGATCCAACCAATTTTTTGGCACTTTTAGAAAACACAAGAGAAAGACTACATTTTAATTCATAAAGATTTTCTCTTCAGTTTTTAAATATATTCATAATCCTAGAAATGTCTTTTGATAATTAACAATGTAGATTCCCTTTGATCAACCACATATGAGTGTTTTTATAGTCTGTTTTCTTTCAAATTAAGAAGAATATTGGACATTAAGCTTCATTGTACACCATGATTTTACTTTTGCCTTGCATGTTGCTGTCTGAGTTTTGTAGGCCACTGGTCAACAAACTGTTTCATGTAGATGAGTAAATTCATGTTATAAGAGGGTTCTTCTTGTAAGCAGCCATCTGCCTCAAACTACATATATTGTTATACTGAACAAGATTGTTTTCACTGCGTAATGCAGAACATATTTCAGATTTTTCCCTTTCCCTTAAAGGGAAGAAGTAATTGGGAAAAAAAAAGAAAGAAATGCCAGGCTGACTATGGGAAAATAGCAGAAACCCAGGGTGGGTCTCTCTCCTTCTGACAGTTTAAATTCACGTCCTTCTCATAATGGCACGTGGTCATACCAACATAGAGAAGAGAGCAAACAATGACTGTTGCACTCCAGATGTTGGATGTCCTAATGAGCTATGATATACCTCTGTGGTGGTGAACCCAAAAATGGGAGGCCCGGCTAAAAATCTGGCCCTCATATTGTCACTATGTCAGTCAGACAGGAGACATATAAAAGGTTCCTATTTAAGTGGGAGAAACTAGCAATAATTTGAAATGTTTGATATAGTCATAAGTGCAGCAAAAGGACACCTAACCTTAAGGGCAGATGTCAATGCTATGATACACGTGTGGTAAAAAGCAAAATGTTCTTATTGGCATGAAAAGACAACAAGAAATACGTAGTAGCATTTTTTTTTTCTTTTTTTTTGGTGGGGAGTTGATATTTTCCCACTGTACCCATTCCCAGGAGGGGACAGCTGATACATGATGCCAAGTCCTGGGAGAAGACAGAGGGATTCTGTGTGCAGAGAGAGAGAAAAGATCTGTCTTACACACTTAAGAAGGGAAATGGGTACCTGGGATAAATGTTGTGTGTGTCTGTGTATATATGTATATATATATGTCTGTATATAAAAAAGGAAATATCAGAATGTATACTTTTCTGTGATATAATAGTAGTAAGAGGGGAACTTTGTGAAATTAACAAGTGATATTATTAAAATAAATAAATAAAATTTCAGTTTTCAAAAAATGATCCATAGAAATCCTGAGGTATTTTTGGAGACGTGCAGGACCAGATTACTTAGGTGAATTACAAAAAACACCACAGTGGCATTGCAATGGATAAGACATTTCAAAGAGCAGAAAATTCCATATATGATTTACAGTCCAAAAACCAGCTGCTGTTGAGACAGAAAATTCCCTTTGGGGGTTCATGTTCATTCATCCTAGCACTGTCTCTTAGGAGCTTCTCGAACCTCCCTCTGAAACGTAGTATTAACCCCTCCTGGAAACTGGATCACAAAATACCTTGACTATTTTTCTTAGCCATTATTAATAGAACTAATATTATTCACAGAATGGTTTGGGTTGGAAGGGTTCTTAAAGATCATCTAATTCCAACCCCTGCTGCCAAAGACAGCAACACCTTCCACTGGACCAGGCTGCGCAGAACCCCATCCAAGCTGGCCTTGAACACTGCCAGGGATGGGGCAGCCACAGCCTCCCTGGGCTACCTGCCCCAGTGCCTCACTAGTCTTACAGTAAAGATCTTATTCCCAGTATCTAATCTACCCTTTAAAGCATTCCCTCTTGTCCTGTCATTACATGCCCTTGTAAAAAGTCCCTCTCCAGCTCTCTTGGAGGACCCCTTTTGGCGCTGGAATGCTGCTCTGCGGTCTCCATGGAGCCTTCTCTTCTCCAGGCTGAACAACCTCAATTCTCTCAGCCTGTCCTCATAGGAGAGGTGCTGCAGCCCTCTGAGCATCTTTGTGGCCATCCTCAGGACTCAGTCCAACATGTTCATGTATTAATGTTTGCTTTGATTTCCCACAAATTTAAAAGAGAATAATTTGACTCCAGCTCCTATTAGCTAGCTTCCTTTTAAAATTTTTATTATAATTTTTGAATCTGCTTTGTAGACGTTTTCATGAAGTAAGGAACATGGGACTATGACCTTTGTAAATATCTCTGACAGGTGACAGTGATTGTTCTGATAATTATTCATTATTCAAGACTATAAGAATAATTGCTTCTTTCAAATATCCTGCAAATCAGAAATGCCTATATGAGGGCTTTCCTTAGGCAAGTTTTCAGAATGCTATTTCCACATGGAGAATTTTGATATATTTGTTTCTTCTGTCCTGAATTCAATTATCTTAAAAAGTACAAGGGTGGTGATTCTTTACTTGAGTGGATTTTACCACATTTTCAGGTAGGGAACTCACTTATGAAGTGGGTTGGAGTCCAAAGACTGGGAGTCTGCTGCATCCAAGAGCAAATGGATGGAAAAAAATTAAGTGTGAATAAGTATGCAAGATTATACACACTGTAAATGGGGCATTCAATTTTAAAATAAAAACCCTAAAATTCTGCTGTTCAGGCTATTGTTAATTAGATAATTTAAATCTATTTAAAAATAACTACTGAATTCACTATGTTGCCTTTTCTATGCTTTATTTCTGTTGATGATTTCTTGTAAAAGTACAATGATCTCAGTTATATGATTGCTCTACCCTTTAGTCTTGATGCATTGTGTAAAATATAATGCAGTACAGATGTCAACCTAAGAACTAAATAGCTTATATTTCTAAAGAACCATGAAAAAATATTAACACTATAGAAACAATGGTTCAGTAATTACTTTTTGCTGTGAAGTGAGGTTAGGCATTTATCCTTATAGATTCCTAATACACTTAAAGTCAGCACTGCCCCTGTGGTCCTTTTACCTTTGTTGATAAATGTATTGTACAGGATACCTTGTATGACCACTACAGTATTTGAGGTCATGCTAGGCTGTTAGCACAAATGGTGTGAACAATAGTTTATATGCCACTTAACTCCTTGGGAGAAACAGTTAACCTTGCCAGAGAGGACAGATCAGTCATGTATAGTTATTAAAGTCTAGAAGGTTTTGTTATGCTCTGAAATACTTTTATGGAACTACAATACTCTGGTATGAGCTTTACCAAGTAGGGAAGCAACAAAGTCAAGAATTATCTTTGCCATCTTTGAAAAGGATATTCAAAGTTTTCTAAAAAAATATTTTACCAGACCTACTTTTGAAGCACACACAAATTTTGATATATTAATCACTAGAATTCCTGAACAAGGCTAACCAGGTAGCAGTATATTAAGTCACTGCTTTAAAACAAACTAAGTTTACAAAAATTAATTGTGAATTTGATGGCCTTGAAATGGACAGTCAACGAAAAAACCCCTATATCTTCTTGATTACAGTTTTTCAAATAATGATGAAACATCATAAATGACACTGATGAGCATCATAATTGAGTTTTATTTAACTAATAATTAACTACAAAAACACCTTCCAAGCAAATATCCTTTTCCGGAAATTCTCATGAATAGAAATGACAGAGTGAACAAAGACTAAAACACAGTAGGGGATTACTGAGGACTTATCAGGTATTCTACATGCAGATGGCAATGACACCACTGTTAACACAGATAACCCAGTTTCATGACATAATGTGCTCCTTCTACATTGTTGTTTATTCCAGTGGACTGATTGTCAGATCAAACCAATTTTTGGCACTTTTAGAAAACACAAAGCTGAAGGCAGCCTCATCTATTTCCAGTTCAAGCATAGAAGCCCACCAGCCTCTGTACCTGCATGTGTGTTTGTAATGCATCCAAACATCATTAACCACCACTGAGTCTTTTTGTTTTAAGGGTTAATTCAGAATGTTAGTGCAGCTGTCTTAGTCTGGCCTGTATTTTCAATTCAGCACACTCAGATTAGTCACTTCCTCTCCTCAAGTTCTGGTTTAGCATCCCTATATGCAAATGAACAGGTGCTACCCCAGGCAGGGTTTGAGGTTACAGAGGAGTGGTCTCCTCCCTTTGCCAACCCATCTGCCACCTGCCACATGTCACATCCATGCTGCACATGCTTCCAACCCTTCTTCCCAGGGTGGACCTCTCTCTGATTCTGCCTGGATTGTTGATACTCAGCTCTACACCTGAGTTGGCAAAGACTCACTCAGCCTTGTGGAAGCTCTTTCCACTGGTGTGTTGATGTCCTGTGTAAGCATGGGAACTCTCAGCATGACACCAGCTTTCATGCCTCTGAGCAGGAAACTCTACCATGTTCCAGGGTGGATGGGAGCAAATATATTCCAGAATGAGCATTTAGGGGAGAAAAAAACCACTTCTAGATGTAGCTTCAAATACTCATCTCCATGGATAGATTTAATGGTCCATGTTCATACTTTCCTACCAAGAACTATTACCTCATTAAGTAAGAATATTTACTGTGTCTTCAAGAGAAGGACATGGAGAGCAGCAAGAACAGGAAGAAATCAGATTGCTACCACTGCCTTTTAAAATCTCCTAACTAGCAAAATTAAACCATGTCTCTTTATTTATTTATTCCACTTGTAAAAAGATTAATGGGGATATGATTCCTTCAGGCTTTTACATATAACCCCATCAGACAAAGAACAAAATTACACAGTGCAGCAAACTATCTAAATTAGCTACATTTATTTAAATAAGTACTATGGAAGAAACAATAAATCAACAAGAATCCTCACAAAAATGTGTTTACAAAGTGTCTTATAATTTGTTTTAGCTAGGATACAGACTTCTAACTCTTAGCTAAGCTTACTTCTAACAGTTTATTATCATACCAACTGTTAATGAGTGTTTGCTATAGAAATGCATTTCTAGCAAAAAGAAAAAAAAGACTATGTGTAACTTCTGCCTTACTGTCCTTTAAGATATGGCTGGAAACTCTACAAGAAATAGATTTTCCTAACAAACATTTTGTTAAAGGCTTCTAATAACTTGGGAGACAATCAAAATTAACTGATAGTGCTTTGTTAAATCAAAAATAAAGTGATTACTTGAATGGTCATAATCATGCAATTATCTCATCTTCACTGTTTTTGAAGACTGTATCTATATCTACTCCTATATCGGGAGTGAGTAGGGGGAGCTCTAATGCTGAACCTGTGATGTATTCATAAATCAGTACTTTCAGAGCCTGTCATGGGCTCCATAATGAGGGTCATTATTCAGGCAGAGTGTCAAAACTACTATCAAAGGACCTTCTCAGAATCACAATCATTCTGTTTCTTGTTAAATAAGCAATGTAGTACACAAAAATGGCAAACAAGAACCAGGTCAATTTGATACAGTATGAGGGCACAGAGACCTCTAGAGTAATTTACCCTGTGGGAATTCTGATGGTTTGTGAGATAAATTATATACACCCTCAGAAATGATTAATGGTAATAAAATCCCAGGAATATTTTCAGAAAAAAAAGTCCATATGTACATATGGCAACTTCAGTAACAAAGAAGACATTTTCTAAAGCAGAACACTTAAAGAAAATTATTATTAGAACTGCAAGTAGCTCTCAGGAAGGCTACTAAATCTTATTACAAAGTTGGCAGTATTCTGTGGAAATGCTTTATTTCCATTTGCTGAGAGAGTTTTTTTTAAAAAAAAAACAAACCTAGAGCTTTTCTGAATTAAAAAGAAAGGAGATAAAGGTGGACAGAAAAAAGGAAAAACAAACTGTAAAAAATAGATTTACTGAGACAAGCTATTTTTGACTTAATTTTATTATAAGCAATATGACATACAAAAGGAGTTATTAACAGAGTATCATCTGGACATTTGACCACAATGGCAATAAACTCAAATTATTTGTAAGTGATTAAAGGCTGTATTCAAACCACTTATTATTGGTGCCTAAATTAGGCATTGGCGTTACTTCCCTCCTTTCACTCTAGAGAACAAGAATATAATTCCTTGTCTATTAGGTAACTGTATTGAGTTTATAATATACACATCTATATATTATACATATGGATACACGTGTATGTATGTAATTCCACAGGTATGATCATACACAGCATGAGTCTGAAACAGTAAAATATTGTAGGGTAGAAATTTCACTACTGTCTCTTAATGTAGCTCTTCTTATTTGACTGGTCTGATGCTTCTCCTAAGGCTTTGTCTAAGAAACAGTAAAGTAGACCTGACCAGAATTTAGTGTGGTCCATGAAATTATACAGCCACAGGCTTCAGAGATGGATGTCAAGAGGTCCATTTGTAAGTGCAGATTCTGATACCGTTTGAATATTACTTGTGGCACAGACTTTCTCATGTGCACACACACAGCACTGCTGACTTCAACAGGGCTTTTCTGCAAGTGTGAAGTTTCCAGAGAAATGTCACAATTGCCCCTAATACCAATTGCAGAGGCTGAGACTTTCAAGTTCTTTTCAAGCTAACGAGAACTTTTGAAACTCTGGTTGCCCTAGTACTGTTTTCCAATCTCAATCTCTTCTGTTAAATATTTACAATGCAGTCTTGTAGATGTTTGTATCCATATGCACACTTATATGGCATAACTTTATCATAAAGACTGATAACATGTTTTTTACCCTGTTCAAAGCAACAAATAAATTGTGGGTCAGATATAAGTTGGCTTCTCTGCTTCTTTTGTCATATTACCCTTATTAAACAGCAAGGTGAGAAGTAGATTAAAAACCAGTCCCCCTAAGTGCCTCATAAATCCCTCAGCTTCACTTTACCACAATGAATTTTGTCTGACAACAAACCCTACCTTGTCTAGACTTATTGTTTAAGTAAATTTGTATCTGTGGAATAATCAAAAGCAAACCAATTATATTCAGGCATCTTTTTTATCTATCTGTTTGGATATAACTGTCTATTTAATAGTGTTTGCATATGAAGCAATGTTCTATTGTATGCATAGGTACTCAATTATTTAGATTATACGTTTGAATAAACTGTGCAGTTAAAGGAGTACCCTTGTAATGCAGGACAATTACATTTTTCTAGCACAGTTTACACGTTATTAAACTAATATCAATTTGGACAACACAGCTGGATGTAGGATTCTGCCCTTCACCTATCAAAGTTCTTTTCTTTAAGGGTACATTTTACCCCTATAATTATCAGTCATTGTTAGTCACTTCAAATTATATCAAATTACATAAAAAGGCTAGTGGTGAATAGAAACTACCAAAAAAATTCATTTCACACCTAAGACTGTGCATTTAAATGTAGGTTTTCTTAATGCAGCTATAAAAGTCCTGTCTATATGCATAATAGGTCAGTATAAAAGGTCTCCACATTAAAATCACTGTCTGGCCAGCATAAGAAAATAATACTGATTGTCATACTGTGAAAGAGCACTTCATTGCATCTCTCATCTTCCTACCAATCAGGGAATGACTATCACATTTTTCCAAAGGAGAAGACAACTACCTTTATGCTGAAGAAAAGGAAAAAATCAAATAATATTAAACACCCAGACATAAATATGTGTTTGTCAGTCCTTGACATAAGTTTTCAGTGACTAATCATGAATATCTATTTTGAGTAGAATAGTGGAAGAGAGATAGAGATGCAATAAAATAATCTCACAGCTTCAGTATTCTGAGCATCTTTGTCTGCTTTGTACCTTGTGGAAGTGTCATAGGTTAGCAAGCATAGTCCCGGAAGGGACGTCCTTACTAAGGGGTGCTTACAGTTTCCTCTGGGACCTGATAGAACCTATCAGCTGGCCAGTTTGAATATGGACAATTCTCTAAGCCACTTAAAGTTGTGACCGCCTCTGTGATCCACATTTAAGAATAGACAAACTCCCCCTCCAAGCTCTCTCTCGTTTCCGGCACTGGGACAGGTGGCTGCGGGCCCCGTGTGAGGGCCAGCGGGCCCAGCCAGGCCCTGCCTGGGCCAGGCCGGGCCGGGCCACGGCCATCCTGAAGCCATGGACCTGTTCCAGCCGTGGAACCCCCCCCACTGCCTTGCCGTGGGCAGCCGGAGTGGCTCGGCTCTCCCCCCTCTCCACTGCGATAAGAAAAATTCAACATTCCAGCTGCAAAGCTGCAAGGCTGAGGTGAGAGTAACCCTTTTATTGCTGTGAAGAGCTGAAAACCTGAGGGAAGAGAGAGAGGAGATGCTTAAAGCTGAAATTCTGTTGTGAAGCTATGATATATCAGAGTATCCCGTTGTAATTCCATGAAGATATGGGGGGGTGGAGTGTTCCGCTCGTAAGCAAAAGCACCTGCGCTGAGATAGGCAGATGCTGACGCAGCTGTAATTTCATGAGAAGTTTGGACAGGGAGAGATGGACCAGATGAGGACTTTTGCTCCAAATGGGAAAGGAGAAAACCTCAGTCCGTAGAGATGAACCAGATGAGGACTTTTGCTCCAAATGGGAAAGGAGAAAACCTCAGTTCCTAGAGATGCTCCCAGAGATAGTCCTAACGATGAAGATGATGAAGACCCTTTGCTCCCAGGGAAGGAGAAGGGCCTCTGTTTTTGTTTCTGAATGGCTCAACCTTAAAATTATACCCCAAAAAACTTCAAGAGTGGACCCTCAAAAGCAGTTGCGGGAAAAGCTGCAAGTTGGGGGAAGGGACTCACATGCAGGCAGAGAGACTCCTCTTCCTAAATGGACTGAACAATATTTGGAAGTGGGTGGCTGTCTCGTTGTGATAATGTTTTCATAGCATGAGCAAGAAGAGACTTCTCTTTCTAAATGGACTGAACAAGGTTATTATGGCAGTGGTAAACAGACTGAACATCTTAAGGGTTGTCTTTTTACATTGTCAGTGGGAGAAGGGAGGAAGGTGGGGGGAGGAGGAGAGTTCTGAAGGTGGTATAATTTTTTTTTTTCCCCTCTTTTAGGTTTGTTAATAAAATTCTTTATATTCTTTCAAGTTTGGTGCCTGCTTTGCATTTCTCCTAATTCTTATCTCACAGCAGATAAACAGTAATGAGTATTTTGGACCAAACCACTACAGGAAGGAATACTTTGCACATGTACAAATTGACTTTAAAATGTAGTCCATTCTTTTGCATCTGTTACACACTTGTATGCTCAAAGGAGAAGAACAGGCATTTACGATGATTATCTGTCAATGAAACCTTGTTGAGAATCTGGAGCTGCACAGTGTTTGTCTGGTTTGCACTTTTGCTAATGTTCTTCACTGAGTACTCTTTCTGCTCTTCCCTTTGATTATAACTACTGTGAAATATTTTTCACCATCTTGTGATCAAAACAATTATCATGATGCTGCTAGATATCATGGTACTATTCAATGAAAGGTAACGAATGAACAAAATACTGATGCAGTCAGAAACTCTGTACTGTGTGAAAGGCTGGCTAATCTCAGAATGCTACAGATTTGTACGTTGTAAGTTTTCTAAGGTGACACAGACTTTATCATCTTTTCCATGAAAGCAGTTGCTCTGCCTAGAGTTGATGGTCATTTTACTTCGCCTGACAGCAGCTGTTCTCCTTAGCAGTTTTCCTCCTAAAGGGTGCCTTACTGAATGCTGAGAGTGTTCATTGCTGCTGGATTTCATAGGGGAAGCTCAAAAACCTAGCAAACAGCTTGCACTTGCTTTCAGGTGGATGCTATAAGTCCAGAATAACAAGACCAGTAAACTGCTTTCAAGATTGCACAATGACTCTAGAACAAGGTAGACTTTTTTTAATACTAGGAGCAACCTGTGAAGCTACTGCATGAACTGACAAAAATTGTGAGAAAACAGATCCACTGCTAAATTAAGTGTTTGCCTAAGAATTTAAGAAGCATCATCCGACCACTTCCCCATTTCCTCCAGCAAGATGTTGCTCAGATCCCTATCACTTGGGTATGGATCTGCTTGAAATTGCTTTCTTTCTTTTCCTGCTGGTTCCACAGAAATTTGGATGTGCATTTGCCTGGTCTATTCAGTAATGACTGACTGCCAGCAGAGCACAGTTCGGGGAGGGGCAAACTGCACTGGAAGAAATGCTACAAAGGCCAGGCTGAGGTCTGGCTAAATCCACAGCAATATCCAGAGGCAGGTTTTTGCTTGCTCATTTTGACTTTCTGCCATCCAGTGTGAAAACAGAAATACTTCGAAATCAGACTTTGATCTTGAATCACGTTTTATTCATTTATCCATACAGTCATGCCAGGGGGTAAAGAATCCCAGTAGTATCTTCCTAACTCAAAAGCAGAATACAGCAGAACCAATAGGACCCTCAGGAGCGAGGGAAAACTACCTTTTATAACATTAACACATATTCACTGAGACCTTCAAAGTTATCATGGCTCCCTTGGAGTTAGGAGTGCAGAGCCCACACTCTGAAATACTTGACATGAAGAAGAAAGTGTTGAGCAAAGGGACCAAAACTTACAAAATCCCTTCCTCGCTGTGGTGGTGGGAAAGAAGACAGTTTGGAAACCCAGCACCAAATGCTGAGGTAGCCTGGCCCCCAAGATGGCTTTGCAAATATGGGAAAGTCATGTGAGGAAGTCATGTCACAGCTATTATGCAGCTCACTGTAGTATTGCTGCTGATCCAATAATCTACCAGCTTTCAAAGGCTGAAGAGGATTTTGATTCTTTTTCAAATCAGAAAGAACTACAAAATGGTGTGACAATAATATGCAATATATGGTCCTAAATAGGACTATGAACATGCATATATATGAATTTTTGAAAATATTAGAAGTTTTAATGTTCTAAATGAGACTGAAAAATCAGTAATCACTGACTGGCCACATTTAGCTTATATACACTTATATTTTCACTAATAATGCTTTGAAATATGCTCTGGTAGGTGGCAAAATGTATTTTGTTGTTGTTGTTGTTTAGTGCTATCGTTTCTTTTTTGTTTGCATTTTTCTCTTTCAACTTTCAGTGTACTGACTGTATAAAATGATGTAAAACTTGAAGGCTTTCTTTCACAGGTACATCTTGAGTTGTAGGTCCTATCTGAAAGATTTCTGAACCAGATCTACACCTGGAACACCTTACAATCTCAGCTTCATCTCTCCTACAATTGATTAAGATAAAAATAAATATGTACACACTCTAATGACTTAGGTGTGTCTGTTTGGTTAATATCCACGCTGTATAATTTTCCCCTTTGATAGAGTTTTAGTGCAAAATTACCCTTGACTCACACCAGCCATTCCACCATAACCCTTCAGACAGACACGTACTTTGCTCCCCCCGGGTCACTTGTAATTGGCCTCTTTTCCTTTGTGTTCAGTAACTTTCCAGTTTTCTGCAGGCCTGTTCACAACTGAATTGATGCTGAAGAAAGAGCGGATAAAGGCAGACATGAAGTCTGTGCAGAGAGTAGGTAGGGACCTGAGTTTCTGAATACAAGTGGGTCAAAATATACATCCTCAGAGGCTGCTGAGAGAGTTGATCCAGGGTATTATACTTCTCCCAAGGAGTTGCACTTTTTGAAATATATCAGAAACTCTATGACTGTGAAGAGAATCTGGAAACACTCTGTAAACCAGCTGTGATAAAATTTGCTTAGCTGATACTTCAGACATATATGGGCAAAGATCTGCGGACAGGAGCCCTGTTGTTTCTAAGACCTCTTCCATGAGAGCTGTTGGCAACACCCCCAGCCATCACAGTACGATGCCGACCTTTCAGCCAAAGGGCCCGTGTCACAGCTTGGAAATAGCTTAAAAGCTGCAGATCTTCTGCGATGAACCCCCCCATCTGTCCTCCCTCCACCTTCCAGACACACACTGTGCAATTTTTTTACATTCAATGGGAGGATATGGACTTTAGGGATCTATTCATGAATAACTTATACAATGTTTACATGAGGATTTTTAGGTAGTTTGCTTAGAAATGTTTTGAATTGGCTGTATGAAATTGGTATTCATTCTAATGAGGTTTTCTGAGTGAAAAAGGGCACTGCAACATATTGGGTTCTGCAGTCTGAAGGACCAGCTGAGCAGCAACAATTAAGCACAACTGGGGCAAAACTGGGCAGGCAAAATTGTTAGGAAGAATTTGAAGCAATACAGGAACCTTGGACAAAGTGGGATATACTGTTATTCACTGTTAATTGTCCAAATACCTTGGGCGTTGCTGATTATTTCCTCCTAATTCATCATGAATGAGATTAAAAAGTCAATCAGCAAAGAATGAAAAAAGTGCAGACCCAAATGCTACAATAATGATAAAGCAGGAGTCATATTCAAACACACATAATTGGATCTTATCTTTCCTTTTTTCCAGTGAACTTTCTGGTACAGTGTTCTTAGCTATGCTCACCCTTTTTTTCTTAGCTATGCTCACCCTTATGATCCCCAGAAGGCATTAAACTAAAAAAAGACAGTACCATGAGCTATCTTTTCCCCGTCTTTATTTTTTCTGAACTACAATACTTTTTCTATCTTGTCTTTTTTTGTTTATTTGTTTATTTTCTTTTTCACTTCCCACAATTTTCATTCCATCCACCACAAAAAGTGAGATGAGCAGAGAGGGGACAGCTGTGGGTGAGGTTTTGGTATTCAGAAGGCACAGCACAATTGATGTGTCAGTAGTTTTGCCATAGAAGGCAGTAAGGTACTTCACGAGCTCTACCTGTGACCAGCAGGAGTAGAGGTCACTTCAGAGGTCAAACAGAAGGGGAGCTGCAAGTGTTAAACACATTTGTAGATAGAAATCATAAAGGTTCCAGAAAGCAACTTTTTATTTTCTTGTCTTCTTTAAGGCACCTACCCCGTGGTATCATAAAATGGGCATAAATCTCCCTCACAAATCCCTTCTCCCAAAAGTAGCCATAATGGGAAACGTCACTTCTCCTCCTTTTGCTCTGGGTTGGTTTTGTAAAGGCAGCTTAGAAAACCGCTGTGCACTCCAGAAACCTTGGATAATCTTGTAAATTTTGGTGAACACACTCTGTACACACTTGAACTCCTTACATGTCAGTGAACACAATGTGCTCAAACATCATTCTTCATTTTGGTTCAAAAGAAAAATTTGTAACCTGTATTCTATATAATACAGCATTAATCAATGAGAAAAAAAGAGGAAAAAAAGAATAGCAGCAGAATAAAAACTACGAATAGTCTAAATATACTGTGTTTCCATATGCTTCTTGGGAGCAGGCTGGAGAAACCTTGTTAAAAGAGCTCAGAAAATTCCAGAAGTTAAAATTCTCAGTGACTGTGTTAGCAATTAAAAAAAAAAAAGTTTTTAGTGAAAATAAGATGCCTTACTGATTCTATGTTCAGTTGGCTTCGAGTCCTGAGCCAATCTGAGGTCCAAGCAGAAAGGCTATAAATTCAGACAAGAATTAAAAACAGCTCTTTGGACTCTGTAGAGTAATAAGACCAAGATGTGTCTGCTATGAATACCTGTGCCACATTGGAAGCAATATTAACATTTGCTGTTTAGCCAGGAGTTGAAAAGACTAGTCAACTATTTATTTGGAGGCTGGAATGCTACTAACTATAAATATCTCCAGACTTTTGTTTGCCAACAAACCTCTGAAATGGTGCCATTCACTGCAGCTCTCAAAGCTCCAGTATCACACACATGTATATCTTGGAGCACTGCTAGACAAATATAGAGCCTGTCGAAAAGAGAATCACAGTGGGAAGTCCTCACATCTGTGTTTTAGAAAACAAAGTATATTAGTACTTTTATTTATTTACGTGATGAAAGGCAACAATGAGAGGAAAGCCTCATAAATAAAGAACATTTAGAAGTTTTGCTACTTAGTTTTGCTTAGGTTGTTTTCCAAAAATACATTTAAAGCTATAGAAAAATTGAGCAGTTAAACACTATTTGTTAACAAATGGCATGGTGTTCTCCTTTGACACTGTTGCAAATACATTACCAATATTTATCCCTAAAACAATAGCTCTGGGATTTAGCTTTTATAATGTTCTGGAAAATGTCCTAAAGACATGGCACTTTCACTAATTTTTCAAAGAAATTTTGTGATATAGGGAAAAAAGAAACCTATTAGTGACTAAAAAAATATTCTTCAACATTCACTGCTATTACAACAGCAAAAAAGTTGAGCAAAAGTTCTGAATTGCTGTGTTCCATAAATTGGAACAAACTTCTGTCACCACAGCAAAAGTTCTGTCAAGTTTAGATCTTTATTAATACATGTGAGAACAGTGTTAGAATATTACACTATAATAATTACACAGAATAATACTAATAATAATTTTTAAAACCAACTTAAAAATACCCCAAAATCCCAAAACTGTAGAAACCAGATTTTTTTCACTTGCTTTGCTGTAGGGAAGGGAAGAGAAGGGAAGGGAAGGGAAGGGAAGGGAAGGGAAGGGAAGGGAAGGGAGGGGAAAGATTTCTTGAAGTACATTTCAAGCATGTCTGAGCACTGCCAATTTTGAATTAACACTGAAGCAGTCTGTAATGTCCAATATCTGCTTCAAAACTCATATTTTGCTTCTCTTTACTATAGTTGTGTCTAATGTGGGTATTCTTGCTTATTTTCTCACAAAGTTCAGTCATAAATGAAAGAAAGGAGTTTTCTCCGGTGAAAGTTGCAAAGACTAAGACATCATTGAAATTCAGACCATCCCATTTTTGCAATGTTCCAGTTCAGAAAAGAAGTGCCAAATCTAATGTCAGCAGCTACCCATATGGCAAAGGAGAACTAAAATACCCCAAATCCCCATAAATAGCGTACCAAATGCTATTTTTAACATGAAGGTGAAGGGTACATTCTGACAGAAACATTCTCTTCATCAGGCACAAGGCTGCTAACAAAGCTGTCACATCCACCCCTCCTACAACCACCAGTGTCACCACTTGCAGCTCCAGTGCCAGCACGTTCAGCGCCTCAATAGTCTCTGATACTGCCTTCCCCATCATCAGCACGGATGAATTTCTCACTATTACTGCTCCTGATACAAGCCTCTCCAGCAGCCCTTTTAAACACCTTTGAGCCTCTCCTCTCTCTCTCTCTCACATTGAAACATTTCAGCTGACAGTCTATTTTTTAAACACTCAAGTGCTGGCTTTAAAGTATTTGATGTCTCGAGCATTTCAGCCCCTTCCTTCACACCTTCTGCTCATAGGGCCAAGTGATATGTGAAGAATTTCTTTTGGTTTCAAAGAATATATCCTTTGTTTTCTTTTCACAAGAATTCACTTCATGCCCATGTTTAGCTGAAGCACAGTGAAAGAAAAATAAATTTTGTACAATATTATCGGAAAATATTAACACAGTGCATACAGTGAATTTCTAAAAGACAAAGGACTTACCAGTAAAATATCTTTAATTTGTGAAAACTGGAAATTTGCCAGAATGGCTTGCTTGTTAATTTAACCATTGAAAACAGATCTTAAATTGCTGTTTGTGAGATTTCCACCAACATCAGAGATGTTTTTTCTCTTACTAGTCTTGCATGTATTTTTAAGTCAGAGAATCATTATTTTAAAAAAATTATTATTTTTCAGCTCAAAAATATGCGCATTGCCCTTCTTTCTGAATATTAAACCTGTTTTCCTCATGATCTGTAGAACTGCGGAATAACAGAGTGAATAAACAAGGCTAAAATTAGTGGGAAGAACTAAATATACATTCTGCTTCAGTAGCTGTTTACATAAAGTGGTCATTTCTTTCCTGTTTGTAAAAGCTGATCACAAACACAAGAACCTTACTTCATGCACATCTTTAGAATGAATTATGCATTTCCCTAATGGGCATAAGAAGTAGGAAAACAAGGTGCCATCATTAATTTGGAACACAATAAGTTCAGGGAAATTCATCTGTCCTAGTAAACTGAAAATCCCTGCAAACCCTGTATTAAATGTCACAACCTACTATTCAATAAGGTGAATGTGTATCTTGATTTTGTTCTCTGTGCCCAGAAGATTGTACTTTGGTGTGAATAACAATGTGTTTTAGCAATTAAAATATTTTTATTTGTTCAGCAATTTGATGGAGTCCAGACCACTTTGCAAGAAGGTATGCTTGTCTTTTAGATGGTCTCTCTAGAGTATAAAGATGATACCTAGATTTCTGTGTAATTACAGGGAAGCATCAGAGCTTCCATTTCAGGCTCTATCTAGATTCAGGAATCTACATTTACGATCTTTATTCAGATCACACTCAGAAGAATTTGAAGATGTGTTTTAAGTTTGTGGATAGGATTTTTAATTAGTTTTCAAGGAAAAGTCTCCAGAATATTTTGTGGCATAGGATACCTTTTAAAATCAGGCAATTTTAAGCTATTTCAATCTGGGCCACCAGAATAATTAATAGTTTCCAACTGCCTTTAACACTAAATTGAGTAAGTCATTCAGTCTGATAATACATGACAAAGGTCAGAAATTTGACCCGACCTATTTAGGTAGAAAGGAACCCCAAGGGAAGGAAGAGGCAAAATATCATCTGTCTTACTCCTGCCTTCACTGAACTCAGCTGTTCTCACCAACACTTAGAGCACAAGTTTTTATTTCTGCAAAAGCAGACTATGAGCATGCATATAATCATATAATTCTAGCCTCTTAGAAATATGAAGCTTTTAACTATGCTTTGAACTCTTATTTATTTATTCATTTAATAGAATATGCAGTCATTTGAGTTTGTCCATCTTCTTTTTAGGACTTAGCTACACTTTCCATTTGGAGTGTTTTGATTAAAACTAATTACTTTAATGCTATATCAACATGTGATGGTAAAAATTTACAATGAGAAAGCACGAAGTCTGAAACCTGAAGTCCCGTTTGCCTTTGACTAGTAGAAATGCAGCACAGGAAGAAAGATCCCATGACTGGATAAGCATAGGAAAAACAAGAAAGGAAGACAGTGGGTGTTCCTGTAGTAAAGAAAATAGTAAATTCCTGAGAAAAATTAGTTTGACAGTTCAAAGTAACATTGGAAATACTAACTTAAACTCATGTACAATTTTTTACAAGCCACAACTAATGCCATCACTTTATAGAAGCAAATGCAAAACTTTCTTGCTTAAACCCTGACCTTCTGAATTATTTATAGACATTACTGATAGTCAGCAAATTCAGCCTCAGAACAGCACTATCACTCAGAAAATGGTGCTCACTGACTGTGACATTTCAAGCTGACCTGTTGTTCCTGTAAAAAATAATGTGCAAAACAGCACAGTGGTTTGTAAGGTTCTGCTGTCTTGATGCACTCTGACATGACTTTGTCATGAGTTCTTAAAATAAACTGCATTTTCAAATTGAACAGGGGGGGACCAATCACTTCTGAAACATTGGTTATCTCCTCAAGGTATGTACATGTGTACACAGCCCTTGCACCCACTACAAGAATGTCTCATTGGAATCTATTGCTCAAATGTTGCTCTCCACCTCTTCGTTTGATCTCATGTTCTTCAAATCTCACACTCAGAAGAAAGTCATGTAGGTTTCAAATGAAGGTGATCTGTTTACGTGAAGAACCAATATTCCTATTCTTCATGGGGTAGGAACATGGCAAGCAGTCCTGCATTTTCAGCAATCCTCCTAGCAGAAGTAACAATGACAATAGGGCAAACTCAGACTTTTCTGAGTGTGTCTTGACATCCAGTTGCACCAACTAACCTCACTTCTGGCCTCAAATGTTATTTTTACCCAAGTCCCACTTTCCACTCTTCTGTATTTGATCTGACACTTTAAATGAGGACAAGGAAATCCAGTTTACATTAAAGGCACTAAGATAGTGCCTTTTCAAAAAGGCTGATGCTGCCGCAGCAAAGACACAATACCACAAAAGTAGGTTACTGATGCCAATTTACCGTTCCCTTTCTTTTCTATGGCAATTGCAGTTGGACCAGTCTCTCTAGTTTTGCCTTAAGGCACCTTCATGTTACCAAAGAGTACCACCTACACTCTCTCCAGGAGAGTGTGACTAATTTCTTTCTTGTTCATTGCCTGTTCACTGCACACACAGATTTTTGACAACCTTTCTTAGATGGTCTTCTAATTTTGCCCAGTTCTGTGCTACAGCTTGCTTGCCCATGAACCTCTGATTCACCATCATTCTTACAATCCTTCAGTGACCGCTTTATGGCTTGTCCCTTGTGCTCACCTCATTCTCAAATCTTTGTGTTCTTCACCAGGTCTTAAGACCCAGGCTTACAAGAAATAATATCTATTCTAAATGTGGTTCCTGCATACCAGCAACACTCCTTGCAAGCTAAGTTACACCCAAACAAATCACTCTGCAGGATCAGGGCGTTAATTTTTAACTGAATGCCTACCAAATATAACACCCTTCCCCATTTCTCTAAGGGAACCGATTCACCTTTATAACTCTTCCTCTTATGGGCTTTCATTTACCATTCTGACATAATCTAGTGCCTCACTGCATGATGCTGATGTTTTTGTCAATGTGAAGAATGTGGTGCGATTGTTGCAGAAATTGTCTAAGAAACAGAGACCTTAATACGTACCATCTGTTTTACAAAAAAAAAGCTCAATGTGGTAATGCATTTGCAATACCAGAAGCAATATCTCTAAGACATGAAATGAACATATGCTGTCTAAGAGCCTTCAGGCTGACATTGAAAAAGAGAAAAGATAGTACTTCAAGGCAAATATTGTCCCAATAGAAAGACTGCCAGAACCAATATGGCTCAGTCTGTTGACAAGTCTCTGGTGAACAACATCATATAAAGACATGCACATTGCTATGGGTTGTACAGCTCTATGCCCCATTTTTTCAGCTTGGGAAAAAAAGTAGAGAACACCTTCACTGTCACACTGGCTGTTCTCCTGTTTCAGATCAACAGATGTTGTCAGATGAAGACATCCTATCCATTATTCTTTGATTAACTCTTTTTTTAAATCAAGACAATGAAACTCACACTAGCTTCTTGTACTGGGTTAAGCAAGCAGCCTGTTCAAAAGGAAAGGACTGAAAGTAGACTGTGCTTTCTACTGTATTTTTTTTCATTCTTAAATTAATATATTTTATGCATGAAGATATCTGTGATTCTGAAGCTAAAATGGCATTGAAACTACAATAGCTAGTAATGAATTTTATACATACCAGAAGATACAGTAATTTTATTTTAAAGTCTGTTATCCTTAAAGAAAAGGATCTAAGTTATTGTCCTGTCAGCCACAGTTTATACCAATATAATCAGAAATCTGTATCCTTTTCATAGAAGACATAAACAAAAAAATGCTATGTTATAAAAATGGCTGGTTTTGGGTGATGTTTTATTTGTCTTCCATTATATATTAGAAAAATTAATTAAGTGATAAGTCACCTCCTCTAATTTTAGCTTAGACATATTCTCTGAATCCACTCTTTCAAAACCATTTTGGCTTGGGGGGGTGGGAATAGATTAGGCATTTATTAAATATTTTATACACTAAATATTTGGGTTTGCAAGCAATTTTAGCAAAATGGGGGGGGTGAATCTATGGGAACTAATATACTCTAACTGTGAATTTGATGTCTCTGTAATAATATCAATACCTTTTATGATGTAAAGAAATCTAGCCAGATCTCTTTAAAGTTAATACCAGCGTTCTTTCAGCAGTGGTTACTGAAAAATATAGTTTCAGGAATACTCATATTTCTTCTGCTTAGACTACTCAGGGGCATTAAAGATATCCCTTGGTATGTGCATTAATCAGATGATCATATTTTGAGGTTTTTCGTGTTACTACCTATGTCATAAAAGCTGTACCATCTTAAGAGTGAAGTAACACAATGATAACATGGACCCATGTTTGTGGATCTGGAACATATGTGATGGAATTTAATGGCCTCACACCTAAAGATGTCTGCAACCATATTAAATTCTTACAGGCAAATCAGGATTCAGGAAATCCACAGCACTTCCTCTGTGGATTTTATTAGTTCCACAGGAGGGAGTCTTTCTGCTATAGATTGTAGATGCTACAATCATGCTAAAGGAGCTTGTAAACAGTGCTTGAGGAAGCTGCCATTCTTTAGATCTCAGAAACTCTGCAGGAGGTAACTCTTCCACTACAGATCTTAGAAGCACAGGCTATTCTAAGTACAGTATAATTCTAATTAACTACACCATCAATTATGTCAAACAAGGGCACAATCACTGACCTTTCACTAAAGGCAAAGCCATCAAAGCAGGTTTTTTTAAACTGTGTAAGGGAGGAGGACCAAAGAAAGACCTCATATCACCCTCTCTGGAGACTGTGATAGATACAGACATCATAAGAGTGGAGAAACCTCCTAGCTTCCTAGTTGCTTCTCTGTCATGTGGTAAATATTGTGCTCTGTAATGGGAGGCTTCTTCCTCACAAACCTGTCTAAAGTTCTGTGCATTCAAAAAATTAATAATCTCGAGAACAACAGAGATACTTTGTTCTATAAGCTTTTTTCTTCTATAATCAGAAAAATAAGCTAGTTTCAGATAAAAACCTTTTTGAAAATGCAACTTTCAACTGAAAGCTGGAGAAAGCAAAGCAAAACCATAGGAAATAACATTTGTTTACAATAGAAATAAGAGCAAAAGGCTTTGTTACTCCCCTTGGTCACAGCAGGAGTAAATAAAATTATATTTACTAGTATGATGTAGATATAAAAAGCCTACAGATAAGCAAACCTAATGGTTAACACTAAAATCTGCGCCAAGTTAAACATTGCTGTGGGACCTTTGGACACTACTTCAAGACCCATAACATTTAGTATGCTTTAAAATACTGAAACAATGTTTCCAGCCTCAATATTTAGTAAATTTGCTCTGGAAGCGCCTAACTCTTCCAATTGACTCTGGGGAAACCTAGATTATTTGTTTAACCTGGATGCCTGCCTTTTAAACTGCTAAAGTAAGATAAAATGAATGATTGTTTGCACTATGAGGAACAGGCATGGGGCTTAAGCAAGCTCCACTGATCTTTGCCTTTGTCTTCCTCTATGTCATTCCCATAAATATCTGCTTTTCTGACTTCTTTATCTATATTTTTAAAAAGAGTGGAGAATGTCTTCATCCTCTCAGACAATTTGATAGCATTTTATCATCTGATTTGCCAAAATCTCATATTGCACGACACAGTACAATCTCTGCTCTGAAATGCTTGAGTCTTGAACTCTAAGTTTCATTGTCACAAATAACCACTGTGTGCCTTTTATTTTCAGTGGAACTGGGACTGTATGAGCGTGAGTCTGTTAGAGGAAAGTAGGTTTTCTTTGGAAATATAGAACAAGAGCTAAAAAAAGCCAAAATGTATAAATAATAAATAAATTAATAAATAAATAAATTTTAAAAAGAAAGGGAAGACTAGCATGAGAAAATAAAAAAGCACAAGTAGAGGAGGGGCAGACACTGATCTCTTCTCTCTGGTACCCAGTGACAGGACTTGAGGGAGCAGCCTGAAGTCATGTCAGGGGAGGTTTAGGTTGATATTTGAAAAAGGTTCTTCACCCAGAGGGTGTTTGGGCACTGGAACAGGCTCCCCAGGGAAGTGGTCAAAGCACCAGTCTGGTAGAGTTCAAGATTTTGGACAATGCCCTCATGCACATGGTGTGTCTTGGGGATGGTGCTGTGCAGGGCAAGGAGTTGGACTCGATGGTCCTTGTGGGTCCCCTCCAACTCAGTTGATTCTTTGATTTTGTGAAAATAGGTTTTCTTTGGAAATCTGGAACAAGACTTAAAACAAGCTAGAAAGTATAAGTAAGTAAATAAATAAATAGTTAGAATTTTAAAAATAAAGGAAAGACTAACATGAGAAAATAAGAAAGACAGCACAGGACAGAAGGATGCCTGTCTATCTAGACACCTCTTTAAACAAGGCAAACGAATAAGCAATTTGATGTCAAATATTCATTTGTACTAGAGGCTCATAGATAGGACTTTTTCCAGGAGACAAATAAAGACCAAATGTGCAGATATATTACTTATGAGCCTGTAAATGCTGAGTAACAACATCCCTAGGAGTAGGACAGGTGCTCTTGCAGTCTAAAAGGAGCAGCTACACTGACTGTTATGTGAGAAATATATTCCTGACAGACACAGTGAACACATTGCAGTGCTGGGAGAGATTGGGTCGCATAATTTAAAGGAAAAGCCCTTCTAAACAATATTCTTGATATTGACAGCTAAGACTTGCTCTAGCACAAGGTTACAGAGGGAAGACTAGAAATTAATAAATGCATTGCAGAGAAAGAACCATGTATATAATCTGTAGTTTAGATTTATTAGAAATATTAATATAACAATACATTTTCTTAGGCATTGCTTTGGTTGAGCAGATAAGGTTTAGGAATCTGTTCACCCTCCCATACGTATTCCATGATCCAGCATAAGAGGAAGAAAAATAACACAACTGAAGACCACAGATGCCTCATCAGATTTATAGTTGTGCTTTGCTCTGGTCTCTATTTTGTATGCTGTCATCATTTGGTGATTCTGATATACTTCGATGAATTATTTAAAGCTAAGGAATATCAAAAGAATCCCTTAGTTAAAACTTTACTCTTGTACTTCCATTTTTCTTCACTAGCTCTGTCACAATTGCTGTTATGACCATAGACAAAAAAAAAAAAAAAAGCTGTGTATGGGTTTTAAGAAAGGGATTGTCCGAGAAAACACACAACTGACCTTTTTTTCTAATGTGAAACCTCCATTTTGAAGATAATTTTCTTAGATTTTCCTGTGATTAACTAAACTCTTGTTCTTCAACATTTGAATTTTATTATTTGTGATAATGACCAATGCTGAGCATGTAGGAAGATTTAGATCAACTGAGACAGCAACCAAAACCTGAACCTTGAACTTCTCTTCCAGCCTCTTTCAAGAAGTGCTACCTAGTAGTTTTTATAAAACGGGTCATTTTAAAATTATTTTGGTTTTGCTTTCCCAGTTCAAGAATAACTAAAGAAAAATGAATGTATGTTGTTTCCGATTTTTGGCAAGGTAGTTCACACATTCCTACTTATTGTATCTGGCCAGAATACAGTAGCTGATGTTAGTTCCATCACTGAGTACATCTGACTTGTACAATGAAATGTAGTGGGTCAAATAGTGGTGACTAATAACCCTAATAAGACTTATTCTATGTTGGAGCTAACAAATCCTTTATCAGTACTTCAACCATTCTGCTTACGTGGCCTCATTGTTAAGATTATGCTTTTCATCTATGGGAACTAATCCCTTTCATATACAGTTTTAGCAAGAAGCTTATAAAATGTGTATTAAAGCATATTGACTTGTCCAACAATAAAAAGTACAATTAGACTTCCAACACAGAGCATTACTAATTTGCATAAAAACCTCTCTAACCCATTCCTTTTACTGCAGAGTATAACCAGGAGGTTACATTCTGTACCACGCACCAGTAATTTACTGTAAAATCAGTAGATAGCTGTACCTGTGTAATAGTGTTCACTTTCTTTGTGCGAATCTTTTAAAAGTGAATTGACATGCCAAATGTATCAATAGGAAATAATATAAAAGATCATTACACTGAATGACCAAGTACAATGGGTTCCTTTGATAATATCCCATAATGCAATAACTCAAGACTTATTTATTGAGAGTACCTATCCTGATAGAGTCATGGGTAGGGTCACACTATAGACTCAGTTTTATCATACTTTGCAGTTGCAAGAGCTCATTTTCATAATGTACTATTTAAGCAAGAAGCTTTTAAGAACTGTAGAAGAGTAATAATGACCAGTCTATGCATAAAAATAGATAAATAGTTAGACTCCCAACACTAAGAATTGCCATCTAAGAAGATTACTTAATATCCCTTTTGCAAAATCTCTTATTTCCATAACCAAATAGGTGCTATTGTCTATCCACTCTCCAAGCACTACAAGTCTTTGTAGCACTAGAGGAATTTCTCTTCAGAGTGTACTCTGGAACATATTTAATTAGATTTCTAAAGTACATGCCAACTAGTAAATAATAGTACGACGTGATTCTTTGGGTTTTAGACTGCCTAGAAGCAGCTGAAATAAAATCAAAAGAACATACTGCTTGTCATTAAGTGCTTTTACCTACAGAGAGCACAGAAATTCCTCATGGCTAGAGATGATTAGCGTTCTTTTCACTTGTTTAATAAAGAGTAGTATTTCCTTACCAAGGTAACACAAGATGATTGCCTCAGGTCACTGCAGGGCATGTCATATCATGTAACACAACATAACCTGGTGTAACCTGATCCAGCAGGCCATGTGCCTGTTGCTTATTTGTAGAAAATAGTACTTTTTTGGAAGAGACGACATGACACCGTAGACAAAAAACACATTTATTCTACCTTTTAGTCTAAAGACTTCTGTGTTCACAGTTCACTTGGAGTTTAAGTCCAAATCACAAGGAATAGCAACAATTTTCTCTTCAATTATTCCATGTTGCCTATACCAAAAAGGTAATTTCTAAAGCTACCTTTTAGACTAACTATCTTTAATCAGCAAAGGATAAGTTTACAGAAAGTGAAAATATGCCCTGTGAAATGACCCTACCCAAATACAACAAAGAAAGATCTAAACTCATCAAGATGCTATGACCACTACTCCCTCCATTTTTACAGTTCTCAGGAATATGCCAGTTTGTTCATGTCAAGATCAGAACAATTCCTCACAATGCTCTCCATTTTTCTGGTACATATGATTACTGAATGATGTATTATTTTTAAAAGAATGATAGTGAATTGCTTTCTAAATTTTAGATATACTTATTTATTCTTTATTAAACCAGAGAAAAACTAATCTATAACAAAAACTTAAAATTGGCATGTTACCAAACAAATGATTACTTTCTGAAATATCCAATCTGAGCCGTCAGCATAAGTGAACTTATTTAAAAAACCCCAAACCATACATCTAAGTAATTTAAGGCATTACTTTTGAGACCTTAATCCTACTGAACTCTTTGCTGAAATAAACACCAAGAGCTAACGAAAATATTTTTATAAATTAATTGTGAGAGATAAATAAACTAGCACTATGCCAAATTAACAAGAATCCTAATTAAATTTTAACAGTGTTTGAAAGGTTTGCTGTGTTAATTAGATAAAGTAGTAAAAATTTCTCTTGCATTCACACATGATGAAGATGAAGCACCAAATATAGTATAGAGAAATTCACCCCAACTATCAGGTAAGTATGTGCTCTTCAGCTAATTGATTTTTACTATGTCATGCAAAACCCAAAAAGTTGAGTCAAGAAAGAAAGAATAAAAAAAGGCAAGATGCTACCTTTTTGTAAAAGTATTAGTTTGCAAACATATCAAAGAAACAAGAACCAGCCACATCATTTTCTTGTTATAGCTTTACTCTTTCAAAACTTCATTCCCTTGTTTTACAGTCATCCTTCCCTCCTTTCCTTTCCTTTCCTTTCCTTTCCTTTCCTTTCCTTTCCTTTCCTTTCCCTTTTCATCCTTTTTATTGTAGAGGACCTGTTTGGGAACTGTAGGAAGGTTAATAATTTGTTACACCATAGTTCTTACTATTACAAACAACTATGCAGGACCTTCAAGTTCAAGATCTATGACGTTTGTTCATTTAATCCATATTTTAAAAATCCATATTTATTACAGTTTTGTTTCAGCAACCTCTTTTTATATGCACATTATGTATATTTATACGAGTATTGTAAATTAAATAAAGGACACCTATAAAATAATATTTTAGAGAAACAGATATTCCCAGGAGCAGAAAACATTTTTGGGGTATCCAAAATCCATTCTTTTAATCTGTAATTCTTTGCCTTGGCAAGCAGAAGTGAGATAAGGAGAGGTATAAAATTAGAAGGCTGTTTTTAAAGTATGAGTCTTTTTCAGCCTAATAGTATTTTCAAAAATCAGTGCTTAAAAAATATGAGAACAATTGAAAAAGCTAGATCTGAATGCTTTTTATATTTGAAGAAAATTCCAATCACTGTATCTGAACACTTAATTTGATAAATCTGTGATTTGGGTCTGAACTTTGCATCCTAGGCATGTTTAGTTTAGAAACACTAAATTAGTTTTAATCCTCAGCAGTGAAAACCTGCCACCATTCTGTGCTGGTAGAGATATACAAAGGCATGAGCAATACAATCACCTCAGAGGAAATGCTGCTTTACTATTTCCCCTCAGTTTGACCCTTGCTAGCATGCATGAATCAAATCAAGAGCTTGAAGATTTTGCAGACCCGGATTAACATATTTGCAAAGCTCAGTCGGATTTTCACAAAGAAAGCAGATATGGAAAGAAAAACTCTTTGCTGTTTATGGAAAGTCTGATAAACATGTGGTCAACACCTGGATTTTAAAGGGATTCTGTTCCTTGATCAATAAAAGTATAATAGACAACTTCTGAGACATACAAATAATAAAACAAGGTGACAGCAACAAAAAGAGATGCCACGTGCTTTTCTTCACCTCTTTGATTTTCTTTAATGACAATGAATCAACTTTTAAAAAACATTAGATAAAAATAACAGAGCAAAAAGAAAAATCCTTGGAAAATATGCATTAAAACATGGAAACATATATATAATGAAGTGTCATAGGTTAGCAAGCATAGTCCCGGAAGGGATGTCCTTGCTAAGGGGTGCTTACAGTTTCCTCTGGGACCTGATAGAACCTATCAGCTGGCCAGTTTGAATATGGACAATTCTCTAAGCCACTTAAAGTTGTGACCGCCTCTGTGATCCACATTTAAGAATAGACAAACTCTCCCTCCAAGCTCTCTCTCGTTTCCGGCACTGGGACAGGTGGCTGCAGGGCCCCGTGTGGGGGCCAGTGGGCCCGGCCAGGCCCTGCTTGGGCCAGGCCAGGCCGGGCCACGGCCATCCTGGAGCCGATGGACCTGTTCCAGCCGTGGAACCCCCCCCCACTGCCTTGCCGTGGGCAGCCGGAGCGGCTCGGCTCTCCCCCCTCTCCACTGCGATAAGAAACATTCAACATTCCAGCTGCAAAGCTGCAAGGCTGAGGTGAGATTAACCCTTTTATTGCTGTGAAGAGCTGAAAACCTGAGGGAAGAGAGAGAGGAGATGCTTAAAGCTGAAATTCTGTTGTGAAGCTATGATATATCAGAGTATCCCGTTGTAATTCCATGAAGATATGGGGGGTGGAGTGTTCCGCTCGTAAGCAAAAGCACCTGCGCTGAGATAGGCAGATGCTGACGCAGCTGTAATTTCATGAGAAGTTTGGACAGGGAGAGATGGACCAGATGAGGACTTTTGCTCCAAATGGGAAAGGAGAAAACCTCAGTCCCTAGAGATGGACCAGATGAGGACTTTTGCTCCAAATGGGAAAGGAGGAACCTCAGTACCTAGAGATGCTCCCAGAGATAGTCTTAACGATGAAGATGATGAAGACCCTTTGCTCCCAGGGAAGGAGAAGGGCCTCTGTTTTTGTTCCTGAACGGCTTAACCTTAAAATTGTACCCAAAAAACTTCAAGAGTGGACCCTCAAAAGCAGTTGCGGGAAAAGCTGCAAGTTGGGGGAAGGGACTCACATGCAGGCAGAGAGACTCCTCTTCCTAAATGGACTGAACAATATTTGGAAGTGGGCGGCTGTCTCGTTGTGATAATGTTTTCATAGCATGAGCAAGAAGAGACTTCTCTTTCTAAATGGACTGAACAAGGTTATTATGGCAGTGGTAAACAGACTGAACATCTTAAGGGTTGTCTTTTTACATTGTCAGTGGGAGAAGGGAGGAAGGTGGGGGGAGGAGGAGAGTTCTGAAGGTGGTATAATTTTTTTTTTCCTTCTTTTAGGTCTGTTAATAAACTTCTTTATATTCTTTCGAGTTTGGTGCCTGCTTTGCATTTCTCCTAATTCTTATCTCACAGCAGATAAACAGTAATGAGTATTTTGGACCAAACCACTTCATGAAGCATGTGTTTTCCTAATAAATTTTATACTGTGAAAAATCATGTTGGTGAATGCATTTACGTATGACAGTGTTTTGCATCTTGGAAATGCCAGATAAAACTGCTGTATGGAAATGATATAAAATTAATGCCCAATATAGTTTCTGTACAGACCACTGACCTCTGCAGGGTTAATGAGAGAAAATTCTGTCCTTTAAGCATAAAATACTGCTGTTTAATACAGACAAATATATGCAAAGAAATTACACTAAAATAGAATTGAATTCTTGCTAGCTTTTCTGCCAGTATACATTAGAAGAAAGGCAAAAGGCATCTCCATTCTAACATAGATGTCAGTAATCAGGAGATGCATTGGCATAGCAGCCCTTTTGCAATCACGGGACCATTGTCCCTATTCAGTTTGTAGAGTGAATTGGAATTACTCTCTTTTATTTGCTTTGAAGTACATAGTAAATATAACACTGACACAGAAATGTATGGGCCCAGGTGAGATGACAACGTGGTTGATTAGACTTGTAGGTCATCTTTTTATATCATAGAACGATAAAATTGTTTAGGTTGGGAGGGACCTTAAGACCACCCGGTTCCAACATCGTCCCACAGGCAGGGACAGTTTCCACCAGATCAGGTTGCTCAAAGCTGCATCCAGCTTAGTCTTGAACATTTCCAGGGATGGAACACCCACAACTACTTTGGGAAACTTTCTCCAGTGTCTGGCCACCCTCACAATAAAGAGTTTCTTCTTAACATCTAATCTAACTCTACTCTCTTTCAGTTTAAATATACCAGCCATCATGTTTCAAGACTGGTCAGAACAGCTGCTCTGGGACATTAAATACTTTCCCTTAGTGAAGCAAAGAGTAACTACATTTAGTACATCTGTCTTTTAAAGTTCTGATGATATGTGAGACCAACCCCATTCCAAAAGTCAGGACTGTGGGGCTTTCTTTTCACTCATGCCAACAAATGCAGGCCATTTACCACTCCAGGTTTCCAACCAGCCAAACCTAGGAACATGCTGGAGTACACTCTGTCTTTGCTACAGAAATTTTCCTATGAGAAGTGATTCTGTTTTGAGGTTTGACTCTTACCTAAACAGACTGTAATTCTGGCAAGTTTCCAGGAATTACAGTGCTGTGTCTACAGAGGGTGAGATATAGTCTGAAGTTCTTGTGAACAGCAATAGTTTATATCTTAAGGCAATCAAAGATGTAATTATTCCAACTTCCCTGGATAAAAATAGCAGAATTTTAAATTTTAAGTAGCAAAGACCTCTGAGATCATCAATTCAAACTTTTGACAGAACACCACCATCACAACTAGACTATGGCACTAAAAAATGGTTTTAGTTCTGATTATGTTTTTGGTATCTGGCATAGTTTTGACAGTGTTGACATGGCAGGTTCCTTCCCCAGACTGACTCTGCTGTAGATGACTTTGCTAGCTGTTGAGATCTGTGCAGCTGAAACCAGGTAAAGCCACTGTATTCCACCTCCTGCCAACATCCATCATCCTTCTCACTCTTTAGTTTAGCATGCATAATCAAAGATGTAATTATTCCAACTTCTCTGGATAAAAATAGCAGAATTTTAAATTTTAAGTAGCATAGACCTCTGAGATCATAAATTCCAACTTTTGACAGAACACCACCATGTCAACTAGACCATGATACTAAGTGCCACATCCAGTCTTTCTTTAAAGAGCTCCAGGGATGGTGACTCCACCACCTCCCTGGGCAGCCCATTCCAGTGCCCAATCACCCTTTCTGTGAAGAACTTCTTCCTAATGTCCAACTAAACCTTCCCTGGTGCAGCTTAAGACTATGTTCTGTTGATCTATCACTAGTTGTCTGAAAGAAGAGGCTGACCCCCACCTGGCCACAATTTCTTTTCAGGTAGTTGTAGAGTGATAAACTCTCCCCTGAGCCTCCTTTTCTCCAGGCTAAACAACCCAAAACTCCTTCAGCAGTTCCTCATGGGACATGTGCTCCAGACCCTTCACCAGCTTTGTTGTCCTTCTCTGGACATCTCAATGTCCTTCCTGAACTGCGGGCCTCAGAACTGGACACAGTTGCACCTCAAAGACTTTCAGACTTTGAAATCTTATGGTCTGATCCTGCCATATGCCAGTGTGCTCTTTTCCCATTGACTATACAGACAAAACAACTCAGAGAGTTATACCTTTGGACTTTTCATTCTTTACCTGACATGTATCCATCTGAAACAATGGCTAACTTGAAAAATCTCTGTTATGCGGAAACACAAAGAACATGAATTTTCTTCTCTGCTATTAACAAGTATCTTTCACTTTTACTATATACATCAAACTGCCAAGTAACATATCTTTGTGAGCAGAATATTTGAATTGAGCAGCTTTTGACAAAGAAACTGTATACTTGCCAAAGGAACAATGATTTTTATTTCATGCTAAAAAAGGGGTTTACAGACTGAAACAAACTTGGAATAAAAAAAACTTTAATGGTTAAAAGATGTCGCTTGCTTTGGGGAAAGAATAAATGTAATTGTTATGGGCTTGGTTTTATAACATATCTGCTTAAAAGAGTAAAAAAATCTTTGCTTTCAAAACCTTCACTTGGTTTCTCAGATTTTGTGGCCTGCTCCTGTTATAGACATATGTAAATTTATATGTAGGACATTATCTGAAGGAATAGAATGCATTTAAAGAAAGATAAATGAATGGCATTGTCAACTCTGGACATAAAAATGTCATGAAAGTTTTCTGAAAATTGCTATTTTTGTTAAAAAAATTGAAGTTTTAAGATTTTTTTTTTTAATAGTTCTTTCACTTGCATTCTCACCTCTGAGCCTTATATATAACTAAGCTGACAAAGTCAATCCTTTCACACCTAGAGGATCACTTTTTAGAAAAGAAAGAGGACATTCTTATACAGTGCTTTTACTTCAGGATGTGGTGCCATAAGAGAAAACACTATAAATGTTGAGGTTTACCATGATGAATCATGGTTAAAAGAAATAATACCTCATATATCTACTACTACTACTACATACATGGTAGGATATGCCTGATAAGCCATGCTTCAAAAGACCTTCTCTGGACTGAAAACTGTTGAAGTGTATCTACCATAGTAATATGTATCACTTTGCAAATGTTTTCTGTCTTTTATGATCAATTATGGTTTATCCTGAGCACTCCATTCCTTTCTTTCTTAGAAGAAACATGAGATGTATACCCCCTCAGATAAACAAGAAATCAAACTGAGTCACATATTACAGACCCAAATCAGGAACAAAAGGTTCTTAAAGAATCAACTGCAGAATATTTACTTTTCTGTACATGGGGACAGTGACCAATTCTCAAGTTTGTACATTATTAAGGACTTGAAATATAAGAGATAAGTTTTCATATTCAGCATTTCTGAAAACAGTCATTAAGTCTCTTGTGTGCTTATTGTCTCTGTAAAAGACAGACAAGAAATGTTGTCTCTGTCTTCCAGAGGCATTGGTAATGTAACATTAGATAGACAAATTTTGGTCCCAATTTTCATGGTTGAGATATTTATCTTTTTTTTTCATTAATGAAAGCAAAATAAACTTCTAGCCACATTAGCTGTTTGCTTAAATAAATCAGTTATTTAACCAAAAGGCCTTGAATTAAATATGCGTTAAAGGCCATCTTTATATGGGTCCAGGACTGGAATCTCTCAAAACTTGGTCAGAATGAGCTACAGCTAAAATAAGGGAGGTGAGGCAAGGAGTGAACGTGAGATCAATGAGCTTCCTGCTGGGACACCCAACGTTTCAGATAGATGGAGAGACCAAGGAGAAAAAGTGGAGGGGTAATAGATAACTCAAATTCTTGAACAAATTCTACAGTGAAAATTTGACTTGATAAGAAAACTCATAAATGTATTAGTCTAAGAGTCCAGCCACCTTTCCCAGAGTTCGTGCACAGGAAAATTCTTGTGGGACTCATTTTATATGGGTCCTGAGAGTGTGTAGGCCTCTGTTCAGATGGGCAAATTAATCTCTCTGTGGTAAGGGGAAATTGCTAAATTATGTAATTTTAACACAGAACAATAAAGTGACTCCAGAGTTTTATTCTAAACCTTCTGACCAAACTTCTCTGAATGTGATAAATGTTTATGGATTCTTCTAATTACAGATCTGGATTAAAGCTAAGACACTTAGAGAATATGTCTCTCTTTCATAAGGTTTCCAAGGTTTTCCTATAATAATCAATTACTATAATGAGTTTTTTTAAAGCTGCCATTTGTCACTTTCTTAAAATATATAAACTACCCAGTATAAAGACAAATAGCCAGAGCCAGCCTACCCTGAGGTCCTCTACCAAATATGTCCATTAAATCAAAATCAAGTGGGAAACCTGTTGGATTTTATTTCAAAGTCAATCCTGCTTGTGTTAAATAAAATCTGCCCTAAACAAGTGTAATTTTATGGCAAGAAGGCCTGTTTTCTTAAAAGAACCTTTTAAAAAAAGGTGTTGGTCTTAATCCTAGAAACAGAAGGCAATCTGTCTTGGAAGAAGAACATGCAATTACAGAACTCTGACACCTGTGTATGACAGAACTGGGGAAATGATAAACCATATGGTTTTATTTCTGATGACGTTTTTGGTATCTGCCATAGTTTTGACAGTGTTGACATGGCAGGTTCCTTCCCCTGACTGACTCTGCTGTAGATGATTTTGCTAGCTGTTGAGATCTGTGCAGTTGAAACCAGATAAAGCAACTGTACTCCATCTCCTGTCTACATCCATCATTCTTCTCACTCTTTAATTTAACATGCATAATCTCTTAATAGCAATAAGGTAACATCTTTGGTTAAAAAGTCAGTGTTCACTTAGGGCACAGCTGTAGGACACTCCAAACAAGTAATCTACATATATTCTTAACATGCGTACTTGAAGTTTCTAAATAGTTTCTGGATCTCTGGTCAGACATGTTTTACTGCATGTGTAGGCTCATGAATCTTGAACAAATTATACCTTGTATAAGTAACAGTTCAACAACCCAAACAAAACACAAAGTTGGAACAACAATACTTTGCAAAACACAACTGCTGATTTGTTGCTGGGAGTCCTGGCAGAAATGGATGGTTAGGTCAGCAGAAGAACCCCTCTAGGTTTCTGTGAGAATTTCAGAGAGGCTAATATTTTTTATATAATGAAAAGATTTAAATTTCCTTTTAAATTTTAATTTTTTTTCCCATGAAGAATGTATTCAAACAACAAGATATCTCTGACACCCTGATATTACACTGGTTATCTTTCACATCTAAGCCAATGCCACCCAAATAAATATAAGGAGATAGTTACAGATGGACAAACAAGTACATTGGCTTATGTACACTCACTGGAAATTTATACTAAGCAAGGACCTCCAGGAAAAGGCAGCTGACAGGTGTTTTTAAAAGTCTATAGCTAATGACCATAGTTGAAATAAGATGAAATAATTTTTAACAATCTATTTAATAAATTCAATTTTATAATAATGACAAAAGTCATTATTTAGCTAGACAGTAATAGTATGAAAACAGAAATGAGTAAACTTTCAGGAGAATGTGTTTCTTCTAAGCATTTTAAAGTATATGAGTGCTGTTTTCAGTCTGTGAACAACAATGAGAATTTTGTGAGGATACTTGAATGCTATTAGCTCAGGAAATGCCTGCTCTCTACTCAGCTCTGGAGGTTCTTGTCCCTCTCACTCATTCAGGAGCACTTCGGATCTACTTAGCTGGACTCAGACAACCCCAAATCCTTCAGGAGTACTGTCCACCCTCTAATGGAGGGCATTTTCAGAGCTATGTACCTGAGTAGGCTTACAGATGGGAAAGACAATGAAAATGCCATAGTATTTTTTTGCAGAACGTTGGTGTAATTTGCAGCAAACTCAGAATTTCTTCTGAAAAAAGGTTATTCTGTTAGAAAAGCACATCAGATGAGTTGTGCTGATTCTATTCTCTTTTCTCAACTGAAGACAAATCTATTCTTTCAAATGTACAAATGACTGTGGCACAGGTCAGACACTCCTAACACAGAATCTGCATTTTAGTTGTGTATCTAGACTGTTTGGATAGATCTGAGGATTTTTTAACCTGTACTTGAATATTTTGCAATTCTAAGCTGTTATTTTTCATGTAGTTTAATGAATTCTTTACTAAGTACACCCTTTCTTTAGATGACTGTTATGTCATATGTCTCATTATCTTGTGTACACATGTAATTCTATATAGAGAGGCTTCTGCTCTTGAACAAAAATTATCTTCTCTTTATGAATTTACTTTTCCAAGAAGTTTATTCTGCTTTAATTTGATCTGTAGACAACACTGAACTGTCTGGCATTTTTTGGTTGTATACAGTGCTTACATAAAAATTTTAAAAATATCACACTGACCTAGAAGTCTGAATTTTCCTTTTAAAAATGACAGAGTGGCATTTCAAATGTTAAAGGACTAAATAATTTATCTTAGGCAAGAGTGAGATACTGTCTGTGCTTACTATTAAAATTGTGCATGTATTCAACATCAAGCCCAAAGAAAAGCTTACCCTGACCTCATCTATCCTGTCCCAAAGCCTCTGCTGAATGACAACTGTCAGCAGTCTCCTACCCGCCTTGTGCTCTAGTTAAAGCTTATTTGTTCTTCACAGTTTATCAGTACCATTCCCACTGTACTTTTATACCTGAATGAGCCTTCTACTGCTCTTTATTAACACCTGTGGAAAAAAAAAACAGGGCCAATTCCTAGAAGAGGGCCACTGAACAAACATCTGAACAGTAGAGATGTTTACTCGAAGTTAAAGCTCATTTGTATAAGTCCATTTACAGGGTTCAAACTAACTGAGAATGAAAATGAGAATCTTATTGTAAATGTATACATACCCAGAACATAACTAACCCCACAATTTCCTGGAGCATGTATAAAGCAATAATTTTTAATACCTTTGAAATGCTGTTTCATCTGCCACCTGAATGCACCCAAGGGTTTGGGTGCCATGCAGCATACGTGCAACTCCTTATGGGATTCACGAACTATATGTTTCCCAAACCATTTCCAGGCCTTCGTCCAATAAGGCACTATTTGCATGATTAAATTTAACATTCCTGGGCACTGAAACTTGAAAATCGTATTGTTAAATTGTTTGACTGGCCTCAGCACAGTTTTGGTCCTGGCCAGCTAGATCTTGGTTTTGAAAACCTTTGCCAGGCACAGCTAGAGAGCTAGTGCTATTCACAGACTATTCATAAGAGATAGTTTGGATGAAGCCATCCTGTTTTAAAAGCTAACAGAGTGTGATAGTAGAGCATTACAAGGCTGGTTAGAAAACTTGTTTATAATTTTTAAGAAAGTACATTTTTAAATATAAATAGGAATCTCAAATTAAAATATTAGTTAATGTATTTTGATCAATACTGGGCATGCCATATATGACAACCTGTTCAATTTGAAGTACTGAATGATAAATCTGAATTGGTGGAAATTACAAGGAAAGTGACTACATTCAGAACCTGTTGAAATAAAAACCAGCTGTTGGCAGCAATAGAATCTTTCACAATTGCAAAAAGACTATTTTCTTCATTTCAGTCAAATTGATTCAATTACTAATTCACTGAAAGGTGAGAAACTGCCTGGGAGTTGACAAATTATAAAGATTTGTTTTCTTTCTCTATTGTTAAAAACCAGGTTCAGGAAGATGAGGTCTACTAATTCTAAAATCCTTTATGAGCGCAAAAGGAGATGGCTCAGTCCCCCACTCTAGCTAAGTCTGCAACCCTCAGTGTGGAGGTTCAACTCTCTGTGATCCAAGGCTTAGTTTGATACAGCACAACTCTGTGACCCTGGCTCAGTTTTGCTGAGAAATTTTTTTTTTAAGGTATGAGAAAATTCATGAGCTAAAACCATAAAAGATAAGAAAAGTGAAAAAACAGACAGAATTGAAACTCTTGAGATGGTGATATCAGCTCAAGGATTCAAGAAGGAAAATACTGACATGGAAAGGTAAAAAACCCCAAGACAAAAAGCAAATAACAAGAAGTCAGAAATGCATCACCGCTCAGGAGCAGCCCCTTCCACAGAGCAATGCAGGCCTCTGCTTCTCTACCTGATTGGCTTCCAGGTTCTCATAAAATATCTTGAAGGAAAGTAGGAGTATAATACACCTTAGCCTAGCTACATGTAATGACCAGTCATCTGCTATGTGTATTAACCAACAAATGACCACTGCATATTCTTAAAGTGTGTATATTCTCCTGGCAGAGCTTCTTCCAACATGACAGAAGATGCCAGGGCAAAAACGGTCTAGTGACAGAGGGCTACAGGTGGTTTAATGTAGCAAACTAAAATGAAAAATTGTTAGATAAATTTATCCATTTCTTATTTAGAAGAAAGTTAAGTCTGTTTTGCTTATATTAAAAATATGAAATTTTTTGTGCTTCTCTAAAAGAATTGTCTTTTCTGAAGAAATCAAGTATAAAGACATGATACCCATTTGGTTAAACCAGACTAAAAAATATAGCAACAACCATATACTAACACAATAGATATACCCATTAAAACTCACATAAATCCACATTAGCAGTAAATTTACTCAAATAAATACGCAAAAATTTCATATATCTGTCTAGCAGAGAAGCATCAGATACAAAACTTGCTTTAACAACATATTTTAATATTTGCCAAACATTAGGAACCAGTCTTTTTACAGAAAAATAAATAAGAAAATATAAATTCAAAATTAATTGTGACTGTAAAAAGCTACTCTAGAATTTATCCTAGAGAAGGAAGAATTCTTGCAATTCTGTCTTCCTCAGGACTATGAACCTATGACCCCTAGAAAAATGTCCAGCCACCAAGAACAGCAGGACCCACCTGATCTGCACCTGGCTAAAAGGCTGGTGCCATCTATGGCATTTGGCTTTTCCAGTCATGGTGTGGTTTATGTGGCACCAGGCCTACTAGAGACAGATGGGGTTCACCTGTCAAAAAAGGGAAAAGGATTCTAACCCATGAGTTGACTGGGCTGATTGAGAGGGCTTTAAACCCATGGGGAAGGGGATAAGACCAGGCTCACTAGAGATGAGCCTGGGAGCATCATGCCCGCGCTGGGGGTGAAATGGATAACCCACGTGAAGTGCATCCACACCAGTGCACACAGTATGGGAAGCAAACAGGAGGAGCTGGAAGCCATCGTGCAGCAGGAAAGCTATGGCATAATCTCCATCAAGGAAACATGGGGGGATGACTTACATGGCTGAAGTGATGATAATGTGGAGCTCCCATAGGTAAGGATCAGGGGGAAGGCTAGCCAGGCAGACATCCCAGCGGGAGTCTGTTATACACCACCCAACCAGGATGAAGAGGCAGATGAAGTGTTCCATAAGCTGACATTTCACTAGATGGAAACTCAACACAGCAGAGAGGAGGCAGTCTGGAGTGCATGGAAGAGAAATTCCTGACACAGCTGATGAGCAAACTTACCGAGGCACTATTAGGACTTTGTTTTCTGCACCAAAAATTGAACATAAATTCTTTAATCATTGAGATACAGGTTAATAAATCACTACAAATTTGAGCGCAAAATCTTCTGACCTGGAAAAACATGAATTTTCTGCTGCATAACCCCAAAAGCAGCTAAACGTCACTGCTGTCTTAGGTCTTTTTATACTAAATAACTTTTGGTAATGTATAAAAAAACCCCTTCTCAGAACCAAAAAAAATAGATTGCAGACCTGCTGTGTATATGCAATTATGAATAGAGAATATATATGTTATTATACATTGTTAATTAATGTTAATTATGATCAGTTACTCTCTCTACCATCGTCTTCTTATGTGTTCTTTCCCAAACCAATTAATGTCACTGAACCTTAGCTGAATTATAGGATGCATATTTCACAAAATATCAGTGAAGGTAAATACATTACAGATTTGGAGGTCATTAGATAAGATTAGGCAAGTAATTTACATACAGAAAGAAGGAAAGAGCCCTCTCTTTTAGTATGACGAACTCCTGTTGGCACTTGTTACAATATCTACTTGCCACTATGTTGCTTAGGTGTCCCTGGATGGTTTGGCATTAATAATATAGATTGGTCTTCCACAGCAAAAGAGGAAATACAGTTTTGATTTTAGTTTGTTCACATTTTTTCAGTTAAATATCTCATTTTCACTGAATTGTGTTATCATATGAACAGGAACAGAGAAACAAAGAGGAGATGTGAAATAAATAGGCTCCTCTGTAGAACCAAATGGAAATTAACCACAAGAAAAGGAATTTGTGAACCAACTGCCCTTCTATGTAGCTGAAATTCTCTCAGGAAATAAAATCACAGATGAATGAGAGAAGGGGCTAAAAGGGAAATGAGAATTTATCAAGATCCCAAACTTGAATTCTTATGTGTTACAAGCTGAGGAGAAGGAGCTACCAAAAGGAAAAAAAAGAAAACCAAAAAACAGTTAAGGGACTTCCTTGAGGAGGAGAACATATAGCATGAAGAACAGTTATGAAAACTAAGGTAGAAGAGGATTTCAGATTTTCAAAGCCATTGTTAAAAATACATCATCTTCACTTTTATAGATGAGTTCTGTTCCATAACCTACCACCTAAGAAAAATAACTACTGATCCATGCTCTTACATCAACATGTGAAGGAGTATATTTAATAACTTTAAAAATAATAAATGTATTGAAAGCAGAGAAAATCATTTAACAAAACAGGAAACATTACCAATTACTTTAAGATGAAAGTTTCTGTGAAAAACATTGCAAGTCTCTGTCACATTCTAAGTAAGGGATGGCAGAGAAGTTGGCTTTAAAAGAGAAAAGCAACATCATTAAAAAGATCAAAACTTTGTATTTAAAATAAAAAAAAACAGTCAGTGCAGCGCTTTTCAGAGATGAACCTTGTATTGGCTGTGTAATTGCAATAGGTGAGTATACAGACGTTAGCCTGAAAGTCTGCTTTTGAGGCTTAGTGGAAACTCATTTCAAGGGTTCAGCTCTGCATGACTAGCTTGTCATAAGGAAAAGCAACCAAAGACAATTGGACGTGATACTGATTCCATCATTGCCTTGTATACTGATGGTTACAGGTACTGCACACTTTATGGCTGCTAGCTTAGTTTGCTTTAGCTTGGGAATATTCTTGATTGGAATTGGTGGGGATATGAAGGGCGTGTGGGTAACTGTGCACATAGAAACAGCTGCTAAATTCAGTATTTTAATATAGTCAGGAATAAGACTGTGTTTACCATAGACAATTAAATATGAGTGCATGTATCACATTTCATGTGGAAAAAGGAATTCTTATGCATATGCAAAACCGCAGGCAAAATACGACTGCAATAGCTGTTACAGCCCTACACAGGAAAGCCATACAATTTTGGATTATGTTAGGGTTAATGACTGCAAGTTCAAAATGCATTTGAGAAGAAGAAAATTGAGGTATTCTACAGAATAAAATATGTTCTTTGTCAATGACTTATACAGAACACTGGGCTTACAGAAAAAGCATTGGTCCAGATAAATAACTTCTTTATTTATGTCAAGAATTTTTAAAATGCTACATTTAATTTTAATATCATGATGAGAAGTATTTCTCCTTCTTGATAGGCCTCATTACACTACACTGAGTATAGTGTTTGCCTTATTTAACAATTTTTATCAATCATTTAACAAAGGATAATGCACTCAATGTCGATAGAAATACAAGCAACAAAGGCACAAGGGTACAATCGACTAGGAAAAACAATTTCTGTCTTAGAGTATGGCAGTACTATTGCAGTGAAATAAGAAAAATGTTGCTATTAAATGAAATATCTCAGGATGGTAAGAGGAATCTTATTGAATTCTACTTATTACTTTGTGAAAATTCTTAATCATTATGACCTTTGTTTTGCACTAACTTATACTTTCTATTCTAAGGAAATGTGGGTGTGGCTAACATTTCTGTTCATAAATAGGCCAGTCACGGTTTTTGAGAACTTGCATGCATCTCAACTGAGAAGGATTGAAGGTATAATATAATATATACATGTCTCAACAAGGTACTCTAAATCCAAAACTCCAAACTCATTAATTCAACACCATAGCTAATGATACATCCAAAATTCTTCAATTTCTCTGGCATGTATATAAAAATATTAATTATTATTTCTATATATAGGTACTAATAATGATGAGTAATCTACTCATATGCTTCTTCATTTAAAGAAATAACATGCTCAAATCTCTTCTTTTGCCTGAGAGAACTATAAATAAATAAAGATTATATATAAATAAAGATTTCATGTGATATCACTCTGCTCTTGCTGCAAGTTGCTGAGGCCATCAATGCATAATGGAAGTGTTTGAGTTGTGATGTCTGTCAATCTACTAAGCTTTTCATAAAATTGTTTTCCTAGAGCTTCTTTAGACTTGCAAAGTCAAATTATAGAGAAGATACCATCAGTCCTTTAAACTGATGTGCTCTAAAAATTCTGGGTTGTGTTTATCTCAACAACAAAAAACCCCACAATGACTTGTCTGTTAAGCAGTTATGATTCCGTATGAATAATAAAAAATTATATAAATATTCAGCAGCCATCTACCCTAGCAAATGGAATATTTTTGTTTTCCATTAGCCCTTTTAAACTAATTAATGAATTAATGAGTGAAAGGAAGCAATATCAGACCTCAGTAGGCTGAAGTGAGGTCACTCTGGTGCCATTTTCAATTAATGTTAGCATTTCATATGCATTACATACTATTGAATGATGACTCTTTGTGTGTTGGGACTATTTCGTAGCTGGAACAAGGGACCAAGGATCTGGTGCTGGGCCAGTTCAATTCTTTGTTCCTCCACTGACTCACCTTGTCTCCTCAAGTGAGCCACCAAAGGTGGCAGCTACTTGGAGTGCACCTACTTGGAGGAGTGATGTCAGGCATAATTAAATAAAAGCATTAAAGACCAGCATTTAACCAATGAAAGGAGAAATAGATGAACAAATCATGTTATTATTTTTTTGAAATCTGCCTATAAAGAGACCACCATATTTGGAGGCCTGTAGATGTTTGGTTTTTTTAATAAGACTACTGACAGCCAACACTACTAGCATGCCATGTGGAAGAACTACTAAAGAATAAAATGGTTTGTGTAGCTAAGCAATAAAGCAGAGGTTTCTCTGTGGCAATTTTTCAAAATGTTGCATGGGGTTTTAACTATGTGACTCCTATTGACTTAAATGGGAGTCATGCAGCTAAAAACGCATACAACACTTTGAAAATGTATGCCTAAGTGTTTTGTCAATAGTCACATGTAAGTAATAAAATGGGATTCATTTTTTTCTACTCAAGACATATAAACATTATGTTTATATCAGCACAATTACTGACTTTCTGTGGCTTGATAGCTAGTCTTTAGTCATACTGTAATTGGCATCCTGATCACATAATGTCATTTTAATGCGTTCTTCAGAACACACATTACATTATTAGATTCTTGCTGTGAAAGAAGTGCAGAACAACTATATCATAAAAAACTGCAACAAGGCTAACTCAAAAAATCATTCCCCATTCAAAATGCAATATGGATCAATGTCTGAATAATAATTTTCTATAAACATTTTTAAAGTGTGAACACAGCTAATTTCTGGGGAAAAAAACCAGATCTGCTGCATACTGCCTATACACTGAGAAAAAGAGCATATGGAAAGGCCTTGAAAGGACTGTTTCAGGCAGTCAGAAGGGAAGAAAACTGTTCACTCACTAATTGATAGCTTATGGAACATTTCCATACCAAAAAGTCTTCTGTATTCTGATTGGATAGTAGCAGCCAACTATCTGAAAAAGCCCAGGTTTTGTGGTATGTCTCATTATCTGTAGTCTTTAATCACACCTCTGTTAACTGGCTGGTGCCCTTATCCTTCAGCAATTTTGAGAGGATAGACAAGCCAAAGGCTGGGACTTGTAAAATGGATTATTCTTTTCATGGTTATTGAGGAACAATTGTTCCTCAATACTCAGTCTGCTATTTCTCATTGATTGCAAAGCAAATCCTGAGCTTAATCTGACTCTCAAGCTATTAAAGATAATTTGCAAAAAAAAAAGGAAAAGAAAGGAAAAAAAACTATTGCACTGATGAATTCATGACACATAAAGAATATTTGAGAAGAACAGGACTAAAAGAGACTGAGAGGCCAGAGCTACTATAAAGTATTTAAAGTGGACACATGGAGGAAATGCTGGGAAGATAACATTCACAGGGGCTGGCTACAACAGTTATGAGAGGAGAGTATAAACTATTTCACTGTTTAATAACACCAGCTATGGAATGATTACAATATTTGAAGATATTATCACCAAGTAGACACAGCTTTTATTTAGCCTATTTTGTAGTTTTGTAAGCAGAAAATATGAATCCTGGAATAATCATGTTAAGAGATTTTTTAGAAATGGGAAGTCAGAAGAGGAATTACAAACTTAGCCACAAAGTTCTGCAGTATGTGTTAGCCTTGACCTGCCATTACAATCTGCTTCTGCTGAACAGAAGCTGCCAATTGTGTTGTTATGTGTTGATTTTATGAGGTAGACAAATACCTCCTAGAAAATACAAGATCATTGCAAGAAGTTTAGTGTGTTGAAAAGGCTTGATAGTTTATACAGCATTTCTTGGGAACTCAGAATATAATGTCTCAGCACTGTAAAAACAACATTCTGAGGAAAAATTAAAAGAATAGGCTGTATTTGCAGTATATTGGGTGGACTATTATCCTTTATGAATCTTGCAGTTGTCTGGAAGATGAGAGATATTTGTCTGAGTATAAAACAAGTCAAGACCTGTGCTTTTACTTCCTAGAGAGAAAAAGAAAAAGAAAAAGAGACTGTGGAAGCCTTAACAGCTGCAGTAAGAAATATTACTTTAACAAAAATGGTCATAAATATTTGGTGTGGTTTATAAGATTTGATTATATTTTAACTCTCAAGTCATTGAAAATATTATGAAGTTCAACAAGAACAAGTATAAGGTCTTGTATGCGGAAAAACATAATCCAGGAGTGCAGCACTGCCTGGGATTCACCTGGCTGGAGAGCAGCTCTGTGGAAAGGGACCTGGGAATGCAGGTGGAAAACAAGCTCAATAGAGTGAGCAGTGTGTTGCTGCTGTGGCAAACAAGACAAGAGAGCGCTGGGCTGCAAAATAACAATATAAACATATATGAAACAACATGAAATTTTTGAATCATATGATGTATATCATTTTGATAAAACAGAAGATGGATTTGTTAAAAGTTAGCCACATCAGCTGTGAATTTATTTGCTTCTTTCCTGGAATATCTGCACTGCTGTCAATGACTGCTGCTCTTGGGGACCCACCTGGGTTAAATTGAAATCTCTTCAAGTGGAAGTATCGATAGGAAGCCATGGTCACATGGAACTTGGTTTAACCATCTGAGTACGTAATTTGCTTCTCCAGCAGCTTCTGCAGCCCACATTCAGCTCCTTGATGCTGAAAATATCCTGCCACTGGTACTTGTTCTGTCTAGTGTGGAGCCTCTGCAGCGTATTCTGAGTAAACTGCAGTCACAGAAGAACCGGTAGAGTGCTTATGAAAACAGATTAACCAGAAAAATTCTGAGAGTGTATTCAAATACCGCAGACCAGCACAGAAGAGAGAAATTGCAATGCAAATTATCATAAAACACCTAACTTGAACAGGCTTCAGAGGTTTGCTACAGACTGGGTTAGTGCATAATCATTTCAGGCAACATATTTAGTGTAAGTCAATGCATAAACTCAGTATCAAGCTCACTACAGGTGTAAGCAAGTGTGACTTTAATTGAGTTGTGCCTGCTTGTACTAGATTTGGCCTGAGTTCAGAACGACTTTCAGCAGGTGCAGTTTATGGTCCTTCAGATGATATATCTCTCACCACAGCATAAAAATAAAAATAAATCCAAGGACAAACCGCATTATGATGACCACACTATACAGTTAGCTGATATTAGTACAGTTGCATTTCTTTTTAACCTGGTTTTCTAAGGGTTCTGGTAGTCCAGTTCTGATAAAGGAATTTTCCACTCCTTCCTGCCCTACCCTAGTCCTCTCTTGCAGGCTGTTTCCTGACTGCTGGCAGTGGCTGCATTAGTAGCATATCAATGCTTCATCCTGCAGTCCAATACCATCACAGATTCACTTTCAGAAACAAATTTGGCAGATTGTGAAAATAGCTCCTGGAACATGGACAGACTTTCCATTCCACAGCTCCAGTATGGAAGCAAGGGCTGGGGCAGAAAGGGTCATCTGCAATGCTATAATCTCTGCACTGCGCTGTTTAGACAAGGAAGACACTGGGCCATATGGGAACAGAGACAGCAGAACTGTTGCATTCTAAATCTTTGTCTTTGCTAGAGAAAGAAGCTGCCTTCTGAACTCAAAAGAAGAAAAAATGGCAAGTGAGAACATAGCAAAAAAAAAAAAAGAACGAAAGAGCAGTCTTTAACATCATCTAGTTAACTCAGATGAAAAAAAAGAAAGAGGTTCCTCAAACTATCTCTCAGTGCACCATGAGCATCAGCCACTTTTTAGACTGACAAAATCAGCAATTATTTGTGACACAGAAAACACAGGGTGACATTACATCAAATCTAATTGTATATTTATGGTCCATGAAAACAAATACTTGAGAGGATGAGCTATAGTTCAGGAGAAGCAAGAACAACCTGGATTTCATTGTTGGGCCATGCATTCAAATCCACAGAGCTGCCCCACACAACACACCATTTTGTAAAACTACAAATACATGAAAGATAAAGAAGCTGGTTTGTTTGGGTCAAAGCCCATTGAAGCCTGCTATCCAAAGGGAGCCTGGGGCCATTGTGGATGGTAGCCTGTGCCTTTCAAGCCAATTTTTTCCCTATGGTTTAATTTCATTCCTGAAAGCCAGAGAAGTACTAAAACTGAATGAGAGCTATGCCCAGCTGTCAGCGCCTTTCCTTCTTCCATCCATTAACACTCCCTAATCTGAAAAATTCACCAGCCCTATAGGTTCCCACACCACACACCAGTTATGCTGATTAGAAAATTCACGCTTCAGTATTAGTGCTGATTAAAAAGGTTTCCCTGTGCTTTATGCAGATGTTGAATATTCATCAACAGTGTCTGGTTTAAGAAATGATAAATAGCATAGGAAATCATTTTATAACTACATCAAAAACTTATTTGTAGTGTTCAGCAAGGTCCCCCTACAGCCTAGTTTATAAACAAATTATCTGAATTATTAATTTATCATTCAGGGACTGAAAAAAGGAAAAAAAAATCCCAGTGGGTTATTACAGTCCTTCACAGGAAATGAATATCTCCTGGCACTAATGACATCATCAATAACAAGAAGTTTATTTCCAAGGAACTCAACTCAAAATTTAATTAACTGTATATGATATTTTCAAATTAAATATGAGTTAAGGCGTTCAGTACTTGGATTAATGTAACAGTTCTAAAGTAAATTTATTTTTTAGTAGATTAAAAACAACAACAAAAGCTACAATAAAGGCCCTTTTGAACTCCAAAATAAATATAAAATTTAATGGAAATATTCATTTTGTCTGTTGACAATATGGAAATTATTTACTTCTGTTTGGAATTCCCATTTGTTTAAAGGACCCAGCAAGAACTCTTGTAGATAGGGAATGTAGCTCAGGTCAGTGATGCTGGAGCTGTGATGCAAAAGAAAATCTTACTAATGAAATTCCCATTTTCCTATACTTTTCTGGATAACAACAGCACTCAAAGTAAAGAGAGAGTAATCTACACTGCATGATGCCCATTTTGAAGTCATCTTTGAAATAACAAATCAGATATCCCAGACACAGAGAACAGAACTGCTTGAATCTCTACTCAGATTTCCTGTTTGCTATAAAAGACAGTTGGCCAACACAATAAAATGAAAACCTAATCCAAAAAATTACCTTATGAAAGGAGAAATAATGACGTTCATATTTATGGCAATATAGAAAATGTAATTGATATTGTGCTGGGGAAAAAAAAAACAAACAAAAAACCTCCAAAACCAACCAACCAACCAAAACACATAAAAGACCTGCAAGAAAAACCCTAAAGAAATGACAAGATTATGAAGATTTCTCAAACTTCAGAAAAAAATGAAAGATTAGATTCTAGAAACCTGTCTGATTTAACTATTTTGATATTCATGTACATGCACTATTCAAACAGAATCAGTGTCAAGTCCTTTTTCATTATTTCTTTTGGTAGAATTACATTTCTAAAGACAAAGGAACACCAACCAATGCTTCTTTAAGGCACTGAACAAATATTGAGCAATTTTTTTTTTATGCTGAAACATCACTCATTTGCAAAAACAGGCAGGACAGATGTCAACATGAAAAGGGTGAAAAGTTATGCTCTTTCTTTTCAAAGGGAAAGAAAAATGCTTTTCTATTGTGAAAACTGCTTTTCCTTTCAGCTGCCTTTGACTCAATCTTCTTCCAAGGGAAACATTATTGACAGAAGAAGCAGGAAACAGACACTGATGTTTTGGAGAGTGAGGAGCAAATTGCTTCTCCACAGACCTTTCCGCAGTTTTCCCCTGAAGAATATATACCTTAAATCTACAAATCTAAAATGACAAAACTGACCAAAGCATCTTGCTTTCCCATTTCCTTATGGCCACCTTTCTGGTCATGACTTCTATGAAATGGGAAACTATGGACATAAAATCAATTTTCAAGCATTTTCTTAATAGAGATGGTGATAAAAACAAGAAGCCAGGAAGCAGTGGTAGAAAAATAGCCAATTTCCCTTTATGACTTTCTGTGAGACCTTGAAAATGGAGTCAGCAACAAGAACTGAAACTTGACATTCAAGAGATCTGCAGGGAAGCAATATGAGAGGGCATGTAATTATGGAGGAAGCTGAAATTGTTCCTAGAACTTAGTAAACTATTTTTTATTTTTAGAAAACCATCATAACACAGTAACTTTTTATATAATGTTGAGTGTAAGAGAGGTTTTATGAGGCTGTTACAAGAAGTCACTGCAATTGTGTACTAATATGTAAAAAGAGGAAATTATATATCATCATAAGCACAGACCAAATAGCTGATGTGAAGCCAGGTGATAATTGCTAAAGTACATAAACGCAAAGTTATTGTTATTTTTATTGGTGGTAGTGATGATGATTGGTTCTTTTACTTTGGCATATTCCAGGAGCCACTTTGCTAGCCACAATGTACAAAGTATAGAAAAAGTTGTCTGTGGTAAGAATCAAGTGCTTTAAGGTCCTACTCTATTTTTCACTTTCCCAAGTCAAGGACATATTAAAAAAATCTGGGTAGCATCAGAAACTCACTAAAATCAGCTAATTGCAGAAGCATTTCTATTTTTTCATTGTATAGTTTCTATTCCCATAGTCCTGCTTATTTCATCATCCTAGTTACTTTAGCCATTGTAAACAGAAACAGCCATCAGCCTGAGATGCTGCTGTTCATGTCTGCTGCACAGATAAGTGTGGGAACCTGTATTTCACATACTTACAAAGCTAGCAAGAAAGAACAGATTGCCCAGAGAGGTTGTGGAGTCTCCTTCACTGCAGATATTCAAGATTGCCTGGACACAATCCTGTGCTCTGGGATGACCCTACTTGAGCAGGGAACTTGGACCAGATGACCCAGTGGGGTCCCTTCCGACCAGATCCATTCTGTGAATTCTGTGATTCCGTGGAAGGATGTTCCACCTTTCCAAAAGTATTATGACATGTTCCCAAGTACTGTGGAACAAACTCCACCAAGTCTTCAGGAATAAGACACAAGTTCTAGGGTGTTTGGATGTGCTAAATGCTAGATCATTTCAGAAATTTTAATAATTTCTCTTGAATACTGTACAGCTAGAAATGTAGAAATGTGTAAAGTGTACAATAACTATACACAGGGTAAAGTATGATCTACAGTCAATGATATTCTGTGAACAATTTATTATTTGGCAATGCTTGCAGTGAAGACACAACACTAGGAAGAAACATTGGGATACACACTGGAATCCAAGCAGGGAGAATCCGATTTTCTTCCCCTGTAGGCTTTGCTGGTGCTGTAAGCAATCTGAGTTGGAACTAATTCTTCCCAGATACTTGAACAGAGGCCATCAGAAGGGGGCTGATTTCAGGAGAGACCCTAAATGTGCTACTGTCATGAAACAGTAAAATTAATGTTCACTTACTTGTGGCTTTGCCAAGCATGAGCACTACAGCTACGTCAAATTCTTGCCATCTGCTTTGCTGGAAACAAAACTAAGACTGTACAGAACACTTTAAAATCCCTTAAAACATATTTAGGCAAAAAAACCTGTAATACAAAACTGATTTCAAGGGCAGAAAAAGACGGTATTTCCAGAAGTTTGCCGAGGTTGTATTTTTTCACAGAAAAAATCTAGTACTCTATACCATGTATATTGGCATAATAAGATCTTGTGCAGTATGGATATTTCAAACACACATGGAGTACTAAAAATCTAAATTATCATAAATATACTTCATATAAAATAAATACTGTGTGGTGTGTAAGATGTTGGCATTGTGCTAAAGCACGCTGCAAATAATGTGAATGTGATATTTAGAATATATATAGGTTCGTATCAAGTTTCTGCAAAAATAATATAAAGTCTCTTATTTAAAATGTCTTCAGGGAAAAAGCAGAATATTAATTTTCATGGTACTTCATTCCAGTATTTTCATAAGTATTTTTATATGCCTATGTCTACATAAAAATGCTGTTACATGCTAGGACCAATATAGTTGAAAACCTTCCATGAACTGAACAGAAATCTTTCCATCCCAAAAGTGCCAAATAAGAAGTCATCTCAAATGGATGGTAAAAAGCATAATTATGAGTGCATTCTAATATCTGCAATGACTTTATCTTTGAAAGCTTTTCATTGTTTGCATGTTATATTCCACTTATAAATAAAATTTTATAAGGTGCTGTATACCTCAAAAAGAGTATTAAAACTTCAAAGAAATATATATGTTTATTACGTTACCATGGACACACTATACTGCAGTAGTGTGCATAATTGTAATGGCCAAACCCCCCATATTTATAGAGTGTGAAATTATGGATTATTGTTTTTGTTACTTACAGCATTAGTTTAATTGTGCTTTTACATTTTCCAGTAAAATTTTCACAAAGACCTGTAGTCTGACAAACCAAGTTAAAGGCAGCCTTCAACACCAGGCCTTTTACATAAGCTGAACAATTACCAATATATTAAAATATGCCTTAAAAGCTTTATTGATCATGTATAACATATTTTGAAGGAACACCATCAGTATTAAAATAAGTAATGACAGTCTCACCTGTGACCCTGAAATATCAAACCTGGAAAAAATGGCAAGAAACCCTCTTCAAGGAGAGATATACTATTTTATCCTGATTCTGCATTTCAAGACACTCAGATGCATTCCTAGGCTTGTGCAGACTATTTCTTCAACCCAGACACACCAGGCTTTGCCTTCATAATCCAGCTAAAGGGCTGCGGCCTATGTCTAGTGCAGTAATACAGCTAATTCCTTTTTCTTAAATAATAATTTCCTTATGCCCACATTCATAATCAGCACAGATAAGATCACCATCGCTTCTCACAGCATCATTTAGATTGGTAGGGATGCCAGGAGGTCTTTAGTCTCTCTGCTCAGAGCAGGGTTAAACAGATTTAAGACCAAGTTGGTCAGGACGTTGTCCACTCTTAACAGCCTCCAAGAATACAGATACTGTAACTTCCGTGATGCTGCACCAGTGCTTAATTATGCTGATAACATCAGAAATTCTTATGCTTCAATTTATGTGCACTGTTTCCCATTCTCCCACTGTGCACTTCAGTTAAGAGCCTGGCTCTGTACACTTAGTAGTCCCCAAAGTCCCCTGGAACAACATCTCTTGAAGAAGCTCTGCTCCTTCAGCCTCCCCTCACAGGATTCCAGCCCCCAGCCACCTTGGTGGCTCTTTGCTGAATTTGCTCCAGCTGATCAGCATCTCTTTCCTGTACTTAGGGGCCGACAGCCAGATGCAGTGCTCCAGAAACTGTCTAACAAGCAACAAGCTGAAGTGATTAAGCTCTTCCCTTGGCCTAGTGGCTACAATCCTATTTTTACAGCCAAGTACACTGTTAGCCCTCATCACAGCCAGGTGGAACTCATATCTAATTTACTGTCCAGCAGGATCCTCAGGGGCTTTCCAGCTGACCAGTACCCAGGCAGTCAGTCAGTGCCCAGCCTGCACTGGCGAAGGGGGTTAGTCTCTCACAAGTGCACAACTTTACATTTGTCTGTGTTCAGCATCATGAGGTTCCTGTCAGCACATTTGTCCAGCTTGGCAGGTCCATCTGGACAGCAGCACTGCCCTCATGAGTAGCCATGATGTCCCCAGAAGTTGTCATATGCAAACTCGATGAGGGTGCCTTCTGTCTTCTCCTCTAAGGCATTGGTAAAATATTAAACGCAATCAGTCTCCAGACAGACGCCTTAGAAGTTTCACTTGTGATTAGTCACCCAAGGCAGAACATGGATAGTGGGCCTCTGCACTCTGACCAGTGATTTAGCTGACTTTTCCCTCACCTAATAATCTACCCATCAAGACTAATATTCAGTTGTGATAAAAAGGTAGGAGACCATATCAAAATCCTGAATTCAAAGTGGATGACATAAACCCACTATGAAAATCTGGTTAATTTCTACAACAGAAATATCTGGATATCACGTTTTCAACTCCATTTGTGTATTCCTTCCTTCTATGTGACAGCTGCTCTATGTGATAAGGAGCTCCCCTTTTGAGCCACATTCCATCAACCATAGATCTTGTGCAGTCTAAAACTTTGATTAAACTACTTCACCTCACAGTTGCTGATATAACCAGGGAGAAATCATAAAAATACATCTGAATATTCACCTAAATATTCAGAGATTAATTTCACCTGGCTACTCTTCCAGCCCTCTGGTGACTACTTTTCCAAATATGTGGATGATTGGATTTTGCAGAATTGCTATCTGAAAACCAAATGTGTGCTTGCACTTAGTGTATGGATAGCAGGGATGGTATGTTTCATTAGGGACAGAATGCAGCTTCAAGTACAGAGGAGACAAAGATTTTTACAAAAGGAGTGGCAGACTCCTGGAAGACAAACTAAGTAGTTAATTCAAGATCCACATTCCCACATTGAAGCATTTATTCATCTGCCTACAATCCCCCAGAACATTTAATCACATTCATTCTCAAAAACCTACCTACATATTTAATTGCTTGATGGATCAGGGCCTTAACTGAACAGGGCAAAGCTGCAATGCAGTGGAATGTCTAGGACACCTGAGGCTGTAGGACTCATCTCATCCAACATTAGACATCCAACATTTATAACAAAAGCATATATCTCAGCTAGTTACTATAGCCCCTGTTCATAATTAATGGAGAGAAATAGACACTTCTAGGGTGCAATTCATCAGTCTTACTTTAAACATCTGCTTTAGGAAGAGATGAATTGCATCCGTCAGGTGCATATTTTTCCCTGTTGGTTATAAAGGGCATCAAGGTGGCTACCTCACAGGCAGCATCTTTATTTTAATCCTGATCAAAATAAAGCCTCTGAATGGACTCAGAGGGCTATAGAAAACATTCCCAGCAACTTGTAGTTTGCCTCTGAGTCTTGTTCTGATTCTTGATTCCTAACTTTGGTTCCTACCTGCTGTGATTTGGTCTGTAGTTCTTAGTACAGACCATTCCATCCCTTCATACAGATACATTCCATCTTACTTGCCCAAGTATTTGTCCCCACCTTGCCTGCACTGCCTGTTCCTGTTTCTGTCCCCTTACCTCAGACTTAAAATCCCTGGAACCCTAACCTTTGTCTGAACCTGTGTTAAGCTTCTGCCTTGCCTCTTAGGCTTAGAATATACAGATGCCTTGTCTTCTGGGTTTTCCTCGTGATTTCCATGTAAGAAATTTTCTATCTAGACCCTAGCATTGTGATTCCTTGGCATTCCTGACATTGGCCTTTCTTAATCACAGGCTCCAGCTTGCACATCCATCTCATTTCCAGCCCGGTTTAGCAGCCCTATCTACCCATGTTCTATTTATAGCAATTAAGACATCAGCCATTGAAGTAGGGGTAATTTTTGCCACATAATTTTATCTGTGCTATAAATTGCAATATGATTTGGTGAATAAGACCATTAAATGTTCATATAATAGAAATAGAAAATACAGATTGTGAATAGAGCAATGCACTTCATGGGTCTTGAGCATAGGGACAAACCTACAAACAATATGTAGCTACGGCTGTTCAGATATTGACCTTCTCCTAAAAAACCTTAGTCATTTTTCCAAAAGTAGCCTCATGATGTTCTTCTTGTGTCCTCCATAACAGTTCATCCAAATTTCTCGGTAGTCTTTTTTTACCTAGTGTTTCTCTGCCACTTAGTATCAGTAACAGAAATTAATTGAGTAACTGTGTACCATGTTCCCTGAGTTCAGGAAACACTTAACCCCAGACAAAGCTCTCTTTAGGAAGTTCACATGTGCATTATTCTATCAATTTGAACTGCCAGCTGGAGCATCAGCTTTTCCAATAGAACCAACTTCTGATGAGAAGCAACGAAAATGCTCCTCAATGCATCTGATATTTACAGATGGACTTTAGTTTTAGTGGCATCTCCCTACAGATAGTAACCGGGTGACTGAAACCCTCCAAAATCTCAAAAGAGCAACCATTTTACTATACTCTCCAAAAAACTGCTTTGCTATAGTACCCAATGAAAAATCTTAATATTTATTAGCTCTTGCAGTAAGCAGAGACCATGCTAAAATGTGAAATTCAAAAGAAATCAAATTCTTTTTTCTAATAGTATGGTATTTTTAATGGAAAACCCAACAGTTTATTAAATGCAATTGCAATGAAATAAAGGAGAAGGGGGTACAGCGAGACACACCTTCTCCATCCTTGAAAGTGATAACACAGCCATAGTAATCCATTTATCAGTGACCCTCTCTTTACCCTCAAAATTACACATGTATGTGCTTTTCTTTGTCTGATCAGTAAACTTCTAAACAAGACTCATAAAACCCCAAAAACATTAAGCTGTAGCAAATGGAAAATTGTTAGAAACACCTCAACTGCACCAATCCCCATCCCCCCCTCAAAAAATGGAACAGACAGAGAAAAACCCCAAGCAAGTTTATCCTTTCTAATATGCCTTTTTTGTCATTAGCATCCAAAGGGCCCCTGCTATTGCCCTTTTCAGATACTTGAGTATGTTAATGTCCGTAATGGTGACCTAATCAGTTTAGGTGTATCATCCAAACTGTTTCACAGAAGCAATTGAGAGAATGTCATTGAGGACTTGCAAATGCAGTGTGCTTCAGCATGTCTGCAGAGCAGGCCAGAGTGTGATGGATGGCAGTGATGTTGTACTCCTTCTTGAAAGCTACTGATCTCTTGCATAATATCACATTCTAATACAGGATTTCATTTGGTATTTAGATGGATAAAGCATGGAAGCACTGTTAGATTCAAGTTCTGTTAGGAGCTAGGAGATATTCTTCACATAAAACCCCCAATTCTGAGCTTGGGGTTAGAAGTTATACCCACAAAATATAACTTAATACAGCTTGCTGGCAAGGCATAAAGCTGTGTAAAAAGATAGGTTCTTGAGTTCTTGCCCTACAAATGACAGTATCTTGGATGTGGGAGCATGAGAAAATTCCTCCTGAACTGAAAATGGTTAATTGTTAAAGAACAGAACATAGAAAAATAGCTTACAACACCTTTTCATTATTTCTTTTATCTTAATTAAAAGAAATTATAGTCATGTAAGAAGAATCTATGGAAATGGCCCAGGATGATACTCTGATTTTATGCAAAAATGGCTGAAGAATCTGGTATTGATGAGAAGTAAAGCCATGTGCCAAGCACTTTCACTTATTTTGCCAGCAGTGACTAACAAAATTACTAAAGGTCAAAGTTTTTACTAGGAGGCATATTACAATCTTTTATCTTGTGCACATAGTTAAGAAACACCAGCACTGCATGAACAAAACATCTTGATAAAAATTCTCCAGTTTTCAGCACCCCACTAGGTTCTTCAAAACATGTTTTAATGTGAGAAGGCAAAACGAAATGCAGAAAGAGATGTTCTTCCCTCCGCATTTGTTCAGAAAACATTCAAGTTCCTCCCACCCTGTATAGAGATTCCTTTTCAAACACCATGTCTTTTATTCATTGGTGAGGAAATAAAAACCACATCAGACAATAATATATTTGTAATTGACAACAATAACAATGAAATGGAGACACTACAATGGTAAAATACCTTTCTAGGAGAACTATTATGCAAAATACCTAAGACTTGAAATTCTCTCTTTTTCTTCTCTTAGTTTTATTTATGGCTCTGCACTTTTTAATGCAGGGGACATTTGGATTGAATGAAGCCGTGGGCAAAACACCAAGTCAAACCACAGTGAAGGTGAAAATGGCCTGTGCCTCCACCAAATTTCATGTATTGCTTTTATGGTCCTAAAATGTAGCTGTTAATCTTGCATATTTTTAAGCTCATATGACCTGAAACCTGTTGTGCAGTGTGTTGCAGCCCATGCGCCTCCACGCTATGGAAAGCAGCACAAAGGCACCTAGCTTGGAAGACACAAAAGCTAGCTGCAGCAGGAGTGGAGGACTGTGGGAAATGGAGAGCCCATCCAGGTGCCTTTTCACTAACACTGCCCAGGGGTGTGGCCAAGCCTCATCCCGGCAGCTCCACTGAGCACAGCCTAAAAACCCAGGAGGGGTCAAACAGGGTCCAAGACCATCCATGCAGAGCCTTCACTGGCTCCCTTGTCCTGTTTTGTTGAGATTCACAGACACAGTCTAAGAGTACGACTTCTTAATTTTTATAAGTTACCTTCCACCTTCATTCGTACTCACGTGACAATTTTATACTTTTGTGCTAAATTAACAATGAAATTATCTTCTAGAACTTCTTTCAGACAAATAAAAATGTGTCAAGGTCTATTTTGCCTATGATGCTGTTGCGATCCAGTTTAAACCCAGAAGGGCAAAGAAAATTATGTCTCTGTGTATAAACTGGAAAGAACTTTGAAGGTTCAAAATATACCCAAAAACAAGATTAAAACCAAACGAAGTTAGATGTTGGTGCCAAAAAGTTGATGTATTTTTTTTTTTAATAGTAAAAGAGGCAAAGAGAAAGAAAGAGAAAAGAAAGAAATTGGGAAAAAAAAGGGGGGGGGGGCAGGGCGAGGTGACAGGGGTTAGGTGGAAGCATATCACCCATCGGAGGGTCCCAATGACATCTTGTTGCTCCCCTCCATCTGGTCTGCTCGTGGATTATTATACATTTGGGCCAGGTGGGAACACCCACCCACATGCCTCCCCTGCAGGGGGCCAGTTTGACACTGTCCCTTGCAACACTGAGGGTCTGTTGCATCATCTCTGGTGCAGGGTCTGGGGACCCCTCTGGGGGGCCTTTGACAGGCCATGACACCCCCTCTGTCCTTCATGTGGGTGCAGCTTCTCCCCCAGTGAAGGAGGCCCTCAGCTGGGCTCCTCTGCACAGGGGAGGATGGGCAGTCACTGCACCTCTGACCAGAGCCTTTTCCAACACACACCCAAAGCCTCTCCCTCCACCCTTTGGTGCAGGGGGTCTGTGCGAGCCTGGCAGCTGATAGCCCTGGGGCCATCATCTCCACTCCTGAGATGTTAAGCCTGTGCTTTGTGAATGTCCCCAGCCCTGAGTTGTTACTTTATCTTATCTTCATCAGGGAGCAGTCCAGGGCCTCCCAGAGCCCCATTCAGAGTCTGCTAGTCTCTGCACCTTTTGTAATACAGTTTTGAAAGTCTTTCGTGAAAATGTTTAAATCAGAAACGATAATATTTCAGTCTCTGAGAGATGCTACCTATTTTCAAAAGGATTGGTTGAATTGTCTTTAAGACACCTACACTTAACCACACAGATTGGAATCCCAGTCTGTGAACTGCTTTTCTTGCTCTTGCACATAGACTTTCAAAGAAGTTCAGCGTTTGCTGAATAGTGTACTTCATGGCCTTCAGGGCTGTGTATGGATTAGTAGTGTAGCCTTGCAGCAGGTCTGCAAAACAGCTGCCGTAGAGGATCTAGCATCCACACTGCAAATATTTCAGTGGGAAGTAAATTTAGACTGGTCCTTGCCTAGCTCAAGGGTTCAGCACCTGTTTGCACTAAGTGTACTTGCAGCCTGCTTTTGGAGAACATGTTCCAGTTTAGTTTCATCTGAAAGGAGCCCAGTTCATATTTTCCAAGATGATTACATGATGGCAACAATCCTTTTTTTAAACCCATAAACAATTGTACTTCAGGATACAGATGAACAGTTTGAATCAAATTATTTAATTTTGCGGGCAAGTAAAACTAGCAAAAATGCCAGTGGACTGTTTTGTTGATGTTTTTATTTAAATTACTTTGAATTGCTTGTCAGGAACTACATTATTTTGCTGACAGCTAAGTTTAACTTAGGTCTTTATGATGGAATTGAGAGGAAAAGGTAGGTAGTTCTAACTGTTGACTGATAAACAAGATAGTACTTTGCCCCACTCAACACTTCATCTCTTCTTTGTACATCACCTTTGCTCAGTGGAAGGATGTCACTCATGCTGTCTGGGACCAAATTTCCATATCCAAAATAAAACAAGAGGCTGTAGCCAGTCTCCCTGTGAGGGGACCACAGGCTGAGAAGCAGCCCAGTGGTAAGTAGGTCCAACAACTCAAATATCTTTAGGGGTCCAAGACCTTTCAGATGTATCATCTGGTTCTTTTAATGGCAAAGTGATTTACTTAATTTTTAAATTTCAGAAATGCAAGTGAAATCACCTCTACTTGAAAGTTCAAATCTCATTTAAACACAAGCTTGGGACTTCTTTCAACACTTGAAAGGCATTTTTCTTTTGTAAATGAGCACCTGACCTGTTTACAAATGACTTAAATGAGCATAGCTCCTAGGCTTTGTATAAAAAAACAAACAAGAAATAACTACCCTGAAAATTGTACGCTTACCCAATGGTAGCACTCTACCCACATGCTCTTTTCACACTCTGGAACAGCACCTCACACTGTTAAACATACTTTTTGCAGTCTCCACTGCTGAGAAACAGTTGGATGCTTCAGTTCTCTCAGTTCTTCAGTTGCTTTTATTCTTTCATGCTATCATCATGAATTACCTAATTTCAAAGACCAGAAAATGTCTCCTTTTGTAATAAAGCTGTTCAAGATATGTAAACATTTTAAATTTTTCCAGATTTTCCAGTTTTCCAGATTATCAAGCATTTTGTCACGTTAGAATCTCACTTTAACACAGATAAGCCATAGCTTCATCAAGTTTTATCTTGCCCAAACTGAGCCAAGGGCAGACTGACTCACTGACTAGCATAGCTTTTCATCTCAGTGTCACCAACTGAAATTCAGCAAAGGTCATCACTGATAACCAACTGAGTTTTTGATGGCCTTTAGAAATTAGCTGATGATCTAGGTATAGTGACTAGTGGACAGGTGTTCTTATTATAAAAACCATTGTACCAATTGATAACCTTTCTTACCAGACTCAACTGAGAAATGAGAAGCCAAATGAGCCACAGGTGTTCAACCACTTTCTCACATCAACAACTGGCACCTGAAAAATAAGTTTTAAGGGCATATTGCCAGGGGTTAAGTGTGTCCCACCTATTGCGAAACTGAAAGATTCAGACACTTAAGCTATTAGTCTATTACTTTTCTTTAATACCATGCTATTTCAATTTTTGTTTTAGGAAAAAAAAAAAGAAATAAAAGATACTGACCCAATATAAAATTCAAATCAGCTAAATCATCAGGGCTATTTAAAACATTCCACAGTAAGACTGAAAATAATGGGTGCAATAATATAGAGTTAAACAGTATAGTTTTATAAGCCTCTACTAGTATCAAATTCTTGCTATTCTGATGCATTTTCTATGTATGACTTTTTCAGTGGAAACCAAGACATCTGTGTTGTATGAGAAGAGACATGCTATGGAGTTGCTTGCTGCAGCTAGATTTTAAATTCTATTTAAAAGAAGGTATCTTCATTAAAAGTAATGATAGAAAACCTTTGTCTCCCCTTTTTAGGGGAAAATGTCTTCTGCTGCTGTCAAATGTAATTTTAAAATGGTTATTTCTACTTGCCATGTACTCAGCATTGGAAGTTATTTTTCAAGTTAATTTTACAAGTTCAGTTAATTATCAGCCCTTTTAGACTAATAAAAGAGAAATTCTAAAGAGAGATATTGCTAAGGTTGGCTCTGGATGCCAGAAACTCATTGCGTCTTCCTGAAATAAGCAGAATACATAACACTTTAGCAATTTTTCCTGCACTGTACTTAAACCAGATTTCCCTGGGGCTTACAAAACTTGTGCATTTAGTGGAGACTTTAGTTCATTCATCAAACGCATGATATAAACCACTCTGTTACGCACCTTCAAATCAAAAAATATGAAAAAGAAAGAAGAAAGAAAGGTGCACACAAAGGTAAGAGTGCTTACCAAAGGACATGCTTCTTAGTGCTTGGCTGTACAAAAACATGTTCACACAAACAACTGTCACAGCAATTATTTATGATTAAAAAACATGGGAATGTTGTGGTGGCTTTGCATTAGAAGTCTTGTGTATGTCAATTGTTTTATTCATGATAAACAGATCATTTAGTTGGAAAAATCCCATCTGCCTAGCTATATCTCTTATTATTTATGAGAACCATGTTTAGGAATGCAGGCAGCACATGTGCATAATTAATCCTGAAGAGAATTAGACATTGTTTGATTCACAGCTGAATGCAATTAGCATTAGGAAGTTTACATATGTTGGCAATAACACAGATTAGCAACTAAAGTGCTTGTTAAAAAATTTAACCTGAGGCTGCTGGAGCAGACCTCTCTTAATGATGCTTTAAATGTTGTTGATGAAGTAATAATCAATTTTGTTTTATAAATAGTAAATCAAGAATTTAGGTCTAATTAGCTGTGCTACAGATCACTTACATATCCAATGTACATGTGATGTGTGCTGTGAACTTTCTCTGAGTCTGGTGTGCAAACAGTTGTTAAGGGAAAGATGTGATCCCTTCTGTATAAAAAAGAAAGAAAAAAAGTCACAGATGGGGAAGAATGAGATGTCTGTGATGGGAATGACTCTATGCTTCTGGCACTCAAGAAGGAAAGAGCTTTTCCTTTGTAATTTCAGAGCTTTTTAACTGAAATATGAAGAAACAATGCCTTGTCTGCCTTTTTAAAATATAATAATTAGATTATAATTCACAGTCTGTGAAATGAAGCTCTCTAATGGAGAGGGAGGAGGAAGAGAGAATATAAGTGATGAAAGTGAGGAGGCAAAGTAAAATTGAGCTGTAATTGTTTTCACTTCAACTTTAAGAAGTTCAACATTAATTAAAATGTTCCTGCACCACTCACCACCAGATTGGCACAAAAGAGGGCTGGCTGGTATGTGCAGCTGCTGACTGGCAGGGATGTCAGCAAGGCAAAGCCAGGAAGATTACAGTTACACACCCACACACCGGCACAGATATTCTAAAGATGACATTACAATTAGACCAAGCAGTTCTGGTTTCATTCAAGGAGTAGGTCAGAATTCCTCCCAGGTAAGAAATTCATGTTTCCTAAAACAATTTGAAATTGTTCCAAGATATCTTTGCCATTCTTTATCTCAGAGTTTGCTTTGATTTTCTCATTTTCAGTTGTGTTTATTTGTATGGGAAATGTCCAGAAAGGTAAACTTCAGGTCAGCACCTACCGTGACCTAAGAGCCACCAGGAGCTGGATCCATGAAGAGTTTTCCTTCTCCTTCAGCTGTATTGACTTCTTACCCTCTAAACATTTCATCATGCAAACAGGTGCTGTTGGGGGGTGTATTGTGCAGTCCCTGTAATCACCTTTTATACATCCAAAGAGCAGGAGAGGTACTAATTACTATAAGTGAGTTACATTAAAGGAGGGTACTGAAGCCCCAGCTGCTTCTAGCAGATTCCTGTGAGTCCCCACACCAAGTAAAAGGATGAGTATGCCTATAGCGTCAAGCCTTCCCTCCCTGGCAGCCTAGGAAGCTGAAGTCAAGATGGGATGGATAGCCAGGAAAATTTTTAAGTAGTTGAAGGAAGAGGGAGCAAGCAGAGAGCCAAAATTGATGGGACTTTGCTTTCCAAAGAGCCAAAAGAAACTCATTTTGCGTGTGACAACACAAATTGGGCACTTCCTTACTCACTCACCTACATCACTGCCAGAGACTAAATAATCTTGAAATTGAGTCAGGGCTAAAGTGGAAAAGGCATTTGGGCTCCTAAAAATGAGAAGCAGGCATTAAAGAATGAATAAGAACTTTCGTCAGAGGAAGAGCGTGGAGTGCAGAGCAGCTTCGATTGGCCATGCATTCTTCAGGGAGTCATGGAAAAGAGCAGCTGGCTCAGAAGATTTCCCTGGTGAATGGCAAACTCTCCCCATATGTCCAGAGGGAAGAATTGAAGGATTGAAGAATTGAGCCTGGGGAAAGACTGCACACGTGCAAAGGCTGAATGGCTTATTTTTAAATGATTATAAGTGTTGCAAATTTGTAAGTGCTGCTCAATCCCATGATTAATATCCATTGTATCAGTTCTGTAGGCTGTGTGGGGACCTCATGATGCTCCTCTTAGTCACTTTGACTGATCAGACTGTATCATCTGAGTTTTTGTACAGCAAAAGGTTGTCTGTATCCAAGCTTAATTCTCAGTATTTTTTGTGTTCAAGTCCTATGAAAAACAGATGATTCTGAGGAGGCATGACAGTAGCCTGATGCAATTTTAAGAAATTTCCAAGACACCCCCTGTGTTTATCTTTGTTTGGCTGATAGAGCCAGATAAAAGGAACAGATACCTTGTATGTTAGAAGACTGAAGTGAATTAATAGACTGCTGTATCTCACAAGGAAGGAAGGAAGGAAGGAAGGAAGGAAGGAAGGAAGGAAGGAAGGAACTTTGACATTTCTTAAGTATACAGGGCAGCTGGGCTCTGACTGATGTTTACAAAAGTAGACGTGTTTGAAGCAGCACCACATAGAGAAGCATGAACAGTTTAAGGGTTAAGCAGGAAGAGCCTTGAGAACCAACAAAATTGGAAAAATATCAACTCTAAAATGCATTTATTACCTTTTTCTGAAAAGAAATTCTCATAAGCTAAACAAGGGATAACTTCTGTACAAGGTGCACGAGAAAATTAAGAATTAAATTGTAAGGAATATCAAGAGAAGTAGCAGTTTTGATGCACCATAGTGAACAGTTTCACTGCATTCAAACATTAATTGTAGCAATCTACTGGGTAATGAGAGGAACTTTTCTTGTTCTCATGCTGTTCTTGCTTACAGATGAAGGAGCAGGTTTCAGATCACTGGAATTCCTACAGTGCTGGCCCTTGCCTCTGTTTATGAGTTGAAACAATAAAACCCTTAAGCAGATGCCTGACTTCAGAATCTTGAGTACTGCTGTTCGATACTGAAACACCATCCTTGATGTGTATTAATAAATCCATGAATAACGGGATTGTTTATAAGCACTTTTCTAATCAAAAGAAATCAAGCTTCCAACTGACAGAAATTTGTTGAAAAACAAGGACTTTGCACTTCTTCCTTCTTCTAACATAACATGCTCTGTAAGATGAATAACATAAAAAAGGAAAAAGGAGCACTCCTTTTCTTCAGGTGGTGCACTGTGATATTCTTTTGCAGTTCTTTGCTGCATGCACTTTGATAAGTTAAAAATACCTCCAATGTACACAAAGAGCAGCCAAAGAAGATGCTATTTGCAGAATAGCAGGAGCAACATATTACACTTTCAGCTAATTATAATAATGTGCATATTTTCTGTGAGCAATAGGAAGGGATATCACAGTTTAAATTACTCTGTGTTGGCTTTAGGAGGACAAACACTTGTTGTTGACAACTACTTGATCTGTCTCTTAATTCTGTTATGATGACAAAATAAAACTATACTTTATTCTCAATTTCTGTGATCTTTCACCTAGATAAGAACCAACACCTGGCATCTTTTCAAATTTTCTTTTTTTTCTTTACATCAGTGGCAAAAGTTAAAAAGGTAACATGAAAAGAAAGATGAAAAAGGAATGCTGTTCAAATTGAAGGACTGCAGTTTCAAGTTTCAATCCTGTATCAAAACATCTCCGCCTCATCTTCTTTCTCAGTCATCACAAATGAAATAGTACAAAGAAGTACACAAACATCAGTACAATGCTCTGTGTGTACTGCTATCCAAAAATCACAGTTACAAAATTATACCTGACATATCAAAAACTGACACTCATATCCTCAAGATTTTCTTCTGTTCATTCCCATGGACCTTCTTTATTAATAAATCTGACACATAAAAAGCATCTGTATGACTAAAGTGTCAGTTACTGGAAAGACCGTTTTGATCTACTTCTTAACTTTTAGAAGAAATATTCTCTTTTTTATGAAGACAGAATCCGTTCACTGACTGCCAGCTTTCAAATGACCACCTCTTGAAGTTTAATTTTAAGTTTTAAATAAATATTGTATGCATGCAGAATAATTATGATGCTCTAGAGAGACTGTGTATAATGACATTGATTCTTTTTTATCTAAAAATGCCAAACCCTTGAGGCGGCACAGCCTGTATTTGCCACAGATATATGGAGGTTCATTCTGCATGTTAAATTATAATAAGATCTTCATGTTTCTGTCACTAAGTCAGTAGTGAAACTTCCATTGTAAACTTCAACTTTCAATTGCTTAAAACTTACTGGTAAAAATTCTTTGGCCAAACATTTGATATGCAGAATTTCAGCTGTGGAATAAATTCTACTACAATAAAAGATAATTTGTAAATTCTGATATAATACTGTGTAACTACTGAAAAGAAAGCATATTTGGTTTGGATGAATGTTAACAGTCTTTCACTGATAAATGTTGTGGACATATTATTCATAAAAATATACAGTTAGTTCAATATAAAGAAAAACTGAAATTGCTTATTTAAGTGTGAAAATTGGCATTTGTGCATGCAAATCAGCTCCTTATTTTATTTCTATTTAGTATATCTAAATAAATGTTCTGATTTCATAATTAATCCAATCTCCCAAATTACTGCAAAGCCATAGACAAAATTCAATAATGTAGATAAAGATAAAACCAAGCTCATTTTTTTAACCTGTTGTTTGGTTCACTGCTTAGGTCAGCAGTCTTTCTTCAGAAAAAGAATTTTTCTGAAGAAAAAATGAAATGAAAAAATATTTCTTTTACTGAATATATATTTGATCATTCATAATATTTACAGATCCTTTAAAAGAAGACCAATGTCTTGAACATCTGCATTTGCTTTAAAACTGCCAATAATGATCATCTTACTATATTATTATTAATTTTTGTTCTCCATATTAAGGAATAACAAAGACATAGTTAATGGTATTGTTACTATTAATAATGAAAAATCCTTGATAACAATAAAAATTTCAGTAAATACAGAATTAATGGAGTCCTTCATATCACAACCCAAAATAAACCTTTTGGGAACAATCATCGTGCAAGCCTTGAGAATTGGGGGAAGAAGGCTCTGAAGACTACAGTAAGTACCCATAAAAAATTTCCTTTGCAACCTTAGCTTTCATTAACTTCCTTTAAAGATTCATTCCTCTTCTTTAAATGCAGCTAAAAATTATTCATCTAATACTATAATAGATATTGATATGAAACTCCTACAGAATTTTCGTTGGGTGAGAGATGGGCACATTTGGAAAGCAAGTCATTACAGCTATCTAAATATCTATTTTACGGTAGGGGAGTACGTCTGTTGACATTTAAACCTAGCAGACTAGATGCCTAACTTTTAGGTGGTTGTTCTTAAAAGAGACATTCCTGCCTTAGCGTTTTGGAGTGGATAATGGCATTGGAATAATAATAATATCCTAACATTTCAGTAGCTATTTCTATGCAAATAATTCAACTGTGTTTAGACAAAGTTGAAGTCTAGCAGAAAACCCACCAAAACAGTCTGAAATGTGTAGACTAAAAGTGGAATTCTTCTCCCATTACATTTCATATATGGTTGGCTCAAACTGTTTGGTTTTAGGAAAGACAAGAATCAAGTGCCTCTCACCTCAGAAGGCTCACAAAAATTCTCTCCAGAAGGACATACCATCACATGGACAAGAGTCTTCCCCCTGCAATCAGGCTCTTTTCCCATGGTCTTGCCATTCAATCCTCAGCCAAAGTCCAGAAGGACTCACTGCTCTCCTTTTGTTTCATAGAGAGTGGGATTGATCTCACTTACTGTTCTCCACTTGAGTTAAGCAACTGAAGTCCTTGTATGCTCATGGAGAGGAATGGATATTCTGGACAGTAATTAATTTGACTTATATTTCGTAACTGTCTTGAGAGAGGATTAGTCATACTCTAAAACTAGTATTTCTTTACACTGATTACAGAGGGAATATAAACTATATAAACTATTCTTTGTTATGCAGATATCTGTGTCAAGGACCTCTAAAGTTAGAGTTATTTAACACTATTAAAAAAAACAAACAAAAACCAGAAAAATAAAACCCAAAACAACAACCCTGCATCCCCAACATCAGAAATAACCACCCACTAATTTCCTTTGTTTATTCATAAATTCATTTCTGATTTTACTTTAAAAGTTTTGTTAGTAATATCTCTTTTATTTATTGCTAAATTCATTTAATGTTTCATGCAGTACATTTTTTCATCACATATTTTAAATGTTTCTCTGCTCTAGACACAACTTCAAGAGAATCACTGTTGGACATGCAGGTAGACAAAACATAACTATCTCCCACATTCACCCCCAAGTGCTGATCTTTAAACTTCCTTCCCTCTAAAAACAAAAGTTTCCATGGGTTTCCAGTTTAAGGTGTTCGCATAAACAATTGAAAGTATTCTGGCCCAGCTTTTATCACTGTTTTAAAGCAAAATTGACCACTGATTTTATGAAAAATTGCTCCAGAAATTTTTTAATGATTTGTCCCAGTATAGATTAAGATGAATATCCTTGTTTGCAATTTTGTTTCTAAGATCCACTTCATTATTAGTATTCATTGCAATTATACTGAGTATAATTGTTTCGCTATCTATGTGGCTGTCAGAAGGATTTTTATAGGCCTTCCATTATAATTAGACATACATTAATAGACATTTAAAGCATGTTACCATGTTGCGGTGAACCATGGCCAAAGCCAGGGTTGGCTGGATCAAGTGGACCCAAAGGTCCATTGGTTTGACGCTGCCACAGCCCAAAAGCCCTGAGCATTCAAAAGGCTGTGAAAAATACGTAAATCCGTGCCTTGCCATTGGCCGCAGCCCACCCCTCCCCTTATTTCTCATATTTGGTTGTATTTCCAGAGAGTTCTATGTTCTTCGGTTGTTAATTGGTCCTTGTTACTCCTCCCCGCCTACCCCTTCTCCCATTTGCTGTAATCCCTTCTCCCCGCCTCGGTAACACCCCCTGGCTGATGTTCCATTGGTTACTGTGTGTTTTCCATGCCCCAATCGTGGAAGTACAAGACTCCCTGAAAGCCACATGGCTTCAGCTTTTCTCTGTGAATTTTGTTCCCTAATAAACCCCTTCCCCCACAAGGAAGTCCCTCCGCCTTTTTCCTACCTGCTTGTGCGCCCTCGCCACCAGTGGCCAAGGCGAACCTGAACAGGTGCTTCGCAGGCCCCCTGGTGCCACCGTCAGTCTCCGTCCACCCGAGCTCGAGGCAGGCAGAAGATTGCTCAGTGCCTGGGACAGCGTGCCAGCTGGCGTGGGACCATAGCATTACCATTTTTAATAAAACTTGAAGATGTGGTCTACTAAAAAGAAAAGGGCCTAATAGTGAAATGTGAACACTTCATTTTAAGATATGTAGTTTTTAGGCGTGACATTCCTGTAATTGGAGGCTTTTGAATATCTTTGTTTGCCTGAATCCAGGACAATGACTTGGATTTAGTTAATGATGTACTCTCTATTTATCTTCACTCCTGAACTGAAGTACAGTGTCCCCTTGAAGGGTATTTGGTCATCCAGGGCTCTCCAAGACAGCAATAAGTACATCAGATAACACCATAATAATTCTAGAAAGCTCCAGAAAACCAGTAGACCAGTATTTCAAGTCCAAGAGGGGGAACTTTTTCCCTGGGGACTTTTATGGCAAGGTTTCCTGGTTTACCATTTGCGTAAAGAACAGACATTATATCCATAAGGACAGGCTTGGTGATTATCCATCATCTACTGAATTTTAGATAGCCTAGAAAGTTCTCAATAACTGCTGTTAGAAATAAAGTGTCTCTCATTAATGGAGTAAGTAAGGCTATCAACTACATTGCACTTAATTGTTTAACTGTGCTGGTTTATAAGGGAAAATGTTAATCAGGTACATTGTATTCAGTCTCTATTTCAGAAGCACACAAAGGCCAAGGAAAGGGCACTGAAACAGTGCCAGAGCGGTCCCTCTTTCTCTAAGCACACCATTTATGAATGTGTATATGTGAGGTAAATGAATCTCTTCACTCTTCCATATAACATGAAGTATTTGTAGAAGAAAGGTGAAGAACAGCCTTTCTGAAGGTATCTTATAAAATGGTGGTTAGGAATCCTTCCAGGGATACAGGAAATGTCTTCCAGCCTGGGAAGAAGGATGGGACAGATCCCATGTGTTCCTCGACCCACTCAGAGGCTGTCCAGAAAGGTCATTATCTTCTTCTGGTAGTTTTGTGAAGTTAATCCCATAACAGAATTTCCAACCAACATGTTTTAAATTAACTTCAAATCAGCGAGCCTTACTTTTTTAGGAAGAGAGCATTTGCCAAAAAGAAATTGTGATGTTTTAGCACAAAGATAAAACAACAATGCGACAACACTTTCCTCTCTGTATAGAAAGTCTTGTCGTAAAAACACTCTACCTAAGTTTAGAAACAATTTATTACTCCTCAAACCTGCATGCCTTAAGCCAGAACTAAGACTGCACATAGCATTGGAGCTGTATATGACATCTGTGTAATTTTTTTCTTTCTTGGTGTTATTTTGCAAAATATCCCTATGAAGTCATTTAAGGGTTTTTTTGCTTGTGTTTTCCTGAGAGGGAAAGGGATGAAATTCTGTGATGGGCTTTATCTTGAGACCCTATCAATCAACCTATTCTGGGGTCAGGCTCACTTTCTAAAAATCTTTCCATGGTTTAAAGATGTTGTACATTTTCCTGTCTCAGGTCCAAACTAGTTATAACTAGGAGGAATCTTGCAAAAAAGTAAAACAGTATCTTCAAACAGGCCCAAAACATTTCAAAACCTCTTGCTGCATTTTACACAGACTTCAGTATGTTAAAATAATAGAACATTCTAAGGATTAGCTAGCAACATATGAAAATATTATATCATATCTCAGTTCGGATTTGTATTTTGATCCAAATTTGTGTTTAATGTTTTATTCTAAAACAAAATAATTTTAATTACTACATAATTTTGCCTGCTAGATAAAAAAAAGGTGTTTAGGTACAGAAGAATTTCACAACTCTTTCTTGTACCTTATGTTACATACAGATGTAAGCAAAAAGAAAAGACAACAAGGAAAATATATGTTATAGTAAAAAATTAAGACTTAAGTTGTGCTTGCCAGGCAGGAAGTTCAAGTATCTCTCAATACAGTGTGAGATGCCTTCAAATGACTTTCCAAGTAAATGTAGTATGGACTAACTTATTTATACTATAACTAAATTATTAGTTCTTTCATGGAATGAAGAGGCATCTGAAAAAAATACAGCAGTACATTTCAGAGCCTTAAACAAATTAGCCTCTAAAGACTTACAGTCCAAAGTGAAGACAAAGATCAATTCAATTGGTCTTTTTAAATTTTTTTCCCCTAAAAGCTAGAGATTTTATATACTTATAGAAAGTAGAGAAATAAATTTTAAAAATCAGTCAATAAACTTTAAATCATAATAATTAAGCCACTATCTCCCCATATATTCCCCTTACTTGCAAATCAAGAAAACCTAAAAATAAATCTTATTCTGACATATCATGGATTACCCGCTAGAAAATTCATTATTTTCTAGATTTTTTTGCTTCAGCCAAGGAGTTCTGCCTTGGAGTTCTTCCTATTATTATTATTATTATTATTATTATTATTATTAGCCTTTTTCCCCCCTCATGTTTTTAACAAAAGAAGTAGCATTTCCAGAAGAACAATTAGATTGTTTTGTGTCACTAGACTCCTAGGGGATAGTTTCAGAGGACTGCTGTAAGTAAGCCTGTAGGACACAGTTTCAAACAAACTACATTTCTACAAAGGGATTTTTTTCCTGTGCCATGTAATGCAGTGGGGATGTACGTATTCAGGACAAGGAAAGAAAATTAATAAATGGAAGAAAGACAATAAACAAGTGTAATGGTCTTTAATGGAACTCTTGTCTAAATGCCCTTCCCTTAAAAGTGGTAATACATAAGTGCAAGTCCTTAGCCTAAGGTATGTCTTGGTCTAGACTGAAGCAGAAACTCCAGGTCAGACATATGGTGACTGAAAAAGTGCATGTTATTTATTCATATCTCTTAATGTGAAATGTGTATTTGAAGAGACTAAAAATCTCTGAAAGAGCCAATTACTCTCAGCTTTTTAATTCTAGCAATACATTTGGAACATTTTCATTGTTCTAAGGGTTAAAAACCTCACCGTGACAATGATGAGCCTTATTACTCAGTCAAAGTAAATGGATCACCATATAACCTTTCAGAAATGTTCTTCCTTAAGCTATTAAAACATTCCATGCCCTTAGATGACAACAATTTCTCTGCCTTTTGAAATTTCTTTTCTATCCTGCAGAGTTCATAGAGATATGCTTGGTTAAAATCAACTTATATAAAACTATGCACTGTAAATTCTGACACTTCTGTTTGAATCTCTTTTCAAACACTTGTCTTTGCTCACCATAATAGATGTCAGTTCTTCTGATGTAGTTCAAGCATGAGCTTCATATGAAGACTCAGCTATGTCTATTGCATTTCTGAAGCTACTACTCACTGAAGTTTTGTGCTGTTTGACATCAAAGATAGGCAAGAATCACCTGCTGAGTTCACATGCATGGAGCAAAACATCTTCAAATCACTTGTGCTAGACAAAAGTTTTTCATATTAAGCTTTCACTATCGTGGACTTAAAGACAAATGTAGTCCTTGTTAAAGTTGCAGCATCGTGTTATTAAACTATGCATCTGGGCCTCTTGATTTATAGAAGTTTTAAGACAAAAGATAATAATTTGGCTGATTTATTTTTTGGCATCAATTGCAAAGCATTCTGTTGCACAAAAAAATTGTTTTTCATTCAATATGTAGTGATTTAGCTTAAAGGTAAAAACAAATTGAAAGTGTGATATTCTCTAGCTTAGAAAAAAGCCACTTTTTCAAACTTTAATAGCTGACTTTTTTTTATCAAATGGAAAACCAGAAAGAAGCAACAGCTAAAATATATATTGTATATAAGGAATGTAAATTAAACAAATTCCTATTCTAAAAAGTTCACAAATCTATTTTTTGTGTAAGTTTAATCAAATAACATGCTGAAAAATAAATAGAATGTAGAATAAAAAAATATTTATAAAGGATCAAGAACTACTGTATAATGGATGTGAGTCTAATGGATGCTAATCACTATAACTGTGCCATAGTTTTTAATCACAGTGACTCCAATGATGACTCTGTATGTAAACCAGATTCAACATGAATATGCATAGGAATTAGATTTTGGAACAGTTGTGTATGAAAAGTGTTTATAATTAGCCTGCATTTAAATGTCACCAAGTGACTGCATAAAGTGCAAACCAAAACACAACAGGGTGTGTGGCTGTTGTGAGATAATTGAATGCCTTGGGTGTGTCAGCTCAGTCAGCAGATGCTGAGATGTAGTTGCCAATTTTAGCAGACCGATGATTTTAGTATTGTAGGGCCTCTAGTGTTTTTTATTCAAGTGCCTTGAAATGAATTTAAAAGAAAAAATGTTTTTCCCCAGTATTGTTTTTCCATTTCTTTAGTATACAGATCCAAAAGAGCCAATGTGCCTAACACTTTCCAATCTCTGCTGTTGTTCCATAACCTCAAGGTTAAAAGCCTAGCACGGCAGATCATTAACTCACTCCTGACTATTTAAATTTTTGGTTACTGTATTAAATTCCCTCTTTGGCAATTTCACTATTAATATATTTCTTGCTTTAAAAACATTTTATGTTTACTGAGGGCTTAATGTCTTACAAATAGACAGTGTGGTTAGGCTGTATTAGGTGCTTATATGTACATACAGATAGGTTCAGAGCATGATTTTTGTGGTTTATACATGAGTCAGGACCTTCTAAGTCCCTTTAAGGACTCTAGCACTTGTTCCGGTGTCACAGGGCTCAGAGCTGTTCTCAAGTATCATGCATTCATCATAGTTTTGGTCTAATGACATCTTGCAGTGAGATGCCAGGAGATGAACTTACCTTCCTTTCCATCCATCCCCTCCTCAAGTCTTGTTTTCCATGTAAAATAAATCCATGCATGTTGGCTGGCAGGGAACCAAGTCTGCCCCAGCAGTAACTGTGTTACACCTGAAATACTTCTAGAATATCCAAAATCTGAGGACATACCAAATCCCAAATGACAAAACTTTGGAACAGACTGTTTCATTGTAGGATTGAATACACAAACACTTGAGAATCTTCCAGTAAAAGCCTCCTAGACCTTACAGACCATAATATGACCTTAATATGCACAAATTAGGTTCCAAAGCTGGAACTATAAAATATCTTGCGAAGAACAGTTGTGTTAAGCAACACAGAGTAGGAAATCAGGTGTTAAGGTGGTTGAGACAGAATATGAGCTGCAGATTATGTTGGTTTACTTAAAACACAGTCAATGTCTTGCCTTTTTAGTTGTGGCTCCTTCAGATTTGTCAACATTAATTTAATATCCTACTCTTAACATGAATTGTGTTCAGTATGAAGCATTTCAGGATGCATTTGAGCCCGTGCTCAGATTTAATTAGAAATGAGAAATATAGCAGATGGAGAGAAATCATTGTTGCACAATTGGGCCATAATGCAAAGAAATTTCTCTAACAGTTGACAGTTAAGAACTGTCCAATTAGCAAACCACAGCAAAAGAAAAATGATCTGCAAATAAAATTAAAAAGCAGGATAACAGCTGCTCCAACTCTCTAAAAACATCTCTTATGGAAACAAGGAAAAGCCTAACACCAAATACCACCATAAAACAACTAGATTGCAGTACTGGTATTAGAGTTTAGTATCTATGAAGCTGCTACAGAAGTGACCCTTATATTTGGCTTTCCTGTCAGAGGAACTCAAAAGAGACATTCTGTTATCAAAGAAAAAAATTCAAAGGGAGTCTTCTACCATTAGTTTTGCATGGTATAACACTGATTTCCCCATATTTTGCACAACAGAGGCAATGTTCTGTACTCGGGAATAGTATTCTGCCCGGATGAAAATATTTTGCCTTTAATGAGCTTTATACACCCAGTCATCCTAACATCTGAGTCCACAATACACAGAAGTAAGCAACACATTAAACTAAACTATCCACAAGAGAAAGCACAAAGCAGCAACAGCGGGCGGGTCAGCAATCCCTCATTTGTGAGGTATCAAAGGCTGTTGATAGATCTAATAAAATTACTCTGAACATCTGACCTTTGTTCATGGCCAGAAGGAATGCAGTTATACAATCGGGGAAGGGAAACCACTGGTGACAAAATGCAGTTTCAAATAAACTATGCTTCTACTGGCAATTTTTCTTTATCCACTATCATGTAATATGCAGAGGGCTGCACAGTATGTACTTAGAACAGGAAATGAAAGTGAAAAAAATGGAATCTAAAACTGATGCTAACAATACTTAAATTGCTTAATGGGGATGCTGTGTACATACTCCCTCAGGCAACAGATCCTTGTAAGTGTTTAGAGCTCCTAATTGTACCGTATATCTTAATAAACAGCAGGTTACAGAAACTCCAGGTCAAATGTTAGACAACAGAGAGATTTTGCCTATAATTTATTCAAAAGTTTGATTGTATCATTGCACATTAGTAGGAAATCAAACCTCAGAGTTATGAAACTAATTACTGCCAAACATCTCTGAAGTATGTGTTCGTGTGTGTGTATTTGGATAGAAGTATATGTGTGTTTTTGCATGAATATATATATGTACACACATTTGTGTAGCTGTTATTACTGAGGGCTAAAGGCATCACCAACAGACAGCAGCAAGATTTTCTTATGTCTGTGTTCTATTTATTTGATAAGTAGAACAAGAATTTAGCATCCAAATATTTCTTTTTTGATCAAAAGATTAGGAAATCTTATTAGATTATTTTACATCAGACATAGTTTCTCTGCTCAAGTAGTTCTCTACCTAGCCTCCCTCTCTGTTTTGCTGGGTTAAACAACAGTCCTATAATCACTCCAAGGATCTCTCCTGCAAAACGTGTGTATCAGAGGATCCAACACAAGATGAACAAACTGTTTAAAATAACTCGAGCTTCCTTTTGTGCAGACATGCAGGAAGGAAATTTCATGAAACGATACCAAATAAATACCAAAGTTCCCTTGGGTTTTTAGGGTGCTCTTCCACAGGTTTGCAGATTCCCATGCTGCTCTGCTTGTGCCGCTGTCTCTGGAAAAACTGTGTCCGTCTTGTTGGTGAAGTACTATTTTGATATCCTACTAGGTTTTTCTGAGAGAGAACCTTTGCTCAAGCTTCAGAGCTCTCTGGGTACAAGAAAGCTCATCACTGACATAATCTCGACACAATTAGCACTTTGACAAGTAGGTATTACAGGAGTCACTGTCATTTCCAGGAATGCTGCCTCCACATTGAATCCAAGGATGCTAAAATGCCTTTCATTTAACTGAGTACCTTTGTGGCTATAATGTGAATTTATGACATCAAACAATTCACAGGGACATGTTAGGCAGATGACTGAAACACATACAAAAGTGCATGGGTGATGAAGATAACTAGGTTTAAGACTGTTTCCAAACCTGCTTTCCATTTCCATCCTGTTAGGAAATATGAATAATCTTCATAAACATTTTGTGGATTGGTGTAATGCAGCTTAAAAAGCCAAAGGACTAAGAGCTGCCCTATAACAATAACAGAGAAAAAAGTTACAAACCTCTGATTCCATCCCTTCCATAATTTAAAAATGAAACAGAAACCTTTGAAGAAAAGCTACTTTTTAAGTCCTCCTAAGTTTTCTTGAGTAAGGTTAAGGAGACAGTTTATTAATTAAGGAAAATAAACAGCTTCTTGAAATTGTATAAATTTTATGATATTACTCTTAAACCAAATGCAGTTTAGAGCTATTGTGTACCTATGGCAATTACTTAATTTATTATTTAATTGGCATAGGTGGTTTCTACAGAAAATCTCTCCATGTCCAGACTGAAACACAGAAAACTAAACAGAACTAGCTAAAATTTGTGAACCCAAGGAACAGCATCCTTTTAAAGAAATCTTCCTACTCTGTCAAGGAGTGCTGCAGGAAATCTGTGCCTGTACTTTTTTTAGAGCACTGATGGCCAACACATCCAACTTAGAGGAGCTGACAACACAGTGCACCAGCCAAAAGTCCCTTGTCACAGCCAGACATTTTCTAACTAGAAAATACCAAGTCATTGTGCCCAACAGTCAAAACTCTCAAAGCCAAACAAACAAACAAGCAAACAGTTTTATATGTATAACCACTGAGATTCTATGAGAATCTAGAGAATACTCCTCTTTGAGGTTTTGGTCTCCACCCAAAGTAAAATAATATGTTGAAATAATCCTTCATCTGAAAAAATTAGCAAGCAATTAACCAGGGTCAATATGGATAATAAAAAATATACATCTTATTTGTTCAAATATATCTGTTAAGATTGTAAGAAATCTTGTTATTCTTCTAAGTATACATTTTAATTATGTTCAGAATGGCAAAAGAAACATGTAATAAAAAAAAATTTTGAAAGAAAAAAAGTATTTTAAAAGTTACTGTGAAAGGGAACTATGCCTTTTTTGACGTTTTCCTATGGAACATTTAAGTGAAGCAAACATACTTTTATTTAAAGTTTGTTTATAGATAAAGAAATGCAAGATAACCTGCACTGTTGTTTGGGGAGGGCGAGGAGGAGGGTGTGGGGAGGTTAATCAAAAATCTTACATGAGGAACAAAATCAAATATTGATGGTTTCTTTGAACAGCCACTATCTTATTAATGACTAGAATCTCTGAATACAAAGGAGAAAGAAAGAAGACATTTTTAAACAAACATTGAGAAATGGATATTAAACTTGTTGCTGAGTCAAAAATTTCTTTTCCTGATCTTTTAATATAATGATATGTAATCTTAAAACTCGTGAATTACATACTCATCCTACTTTGGCTATTTTGACTTGCTTTTAATAGCAAACTTCAACTTTAAGTTCATAATCCCAAAAGAATTATTTTCCTCTACTCCAAACAAACTCATTCTGTGTCTATATTTTCTATCAACTGTTACTAAGCAATAGGTCTTCACATAAAATCTTCCTCAACTACTCCACCATTGATGTTTCTCTTCTAGGGCATTTGAATGTAGAAAGAAACCGTGGGGTGCATGAGTGGAGAGGTTTGCCATAGTGATCTGTAAACTTCTGTCACAATAGTCAACATATATTTAGTCTTTTCATTAATTGTAATATTTGCCAAGAAGCTAAAGCTTTTAGAAGTATACCTAACTCTTGTCACTTTTTCTTGTTACCTACTGTGAGAGGGAACCAGCAATTTATCATTAGATGCCACAAGCATCACTTATGATAAAATTATGTAATATGAATCATCCTGAGTATACAAGACCTAAAAGATCATTAAAAGGTCTTGGTTTGTTCATTTAAACTCAAATGAAAAAAAACTGTGGCTTAGTTACGTTCAATACAAACATATAAAATGAATATGCAATGTAAATATTAAGAACTCAAAGAAGAATTTGTGTATTGTCATTATAAATGGATATACACATAAACCATTAGACAAAGGTTATATTATCCCATTCTTTAATGACACATCATTCTCTACAGCATGAACTCTACTTCTGTCTTTATCATATGCTGTGTATTCTGTCGATAAGTAGGAAAAGTCAGTAAGTACCCTGTTTTGGAATAAAAATGAAATTTTATGTATAGATAAGTAGTTACTGGGAAAACCACCATGTAAAATTTGCCCTGTACTGGAACAGTGAGTGATCTCACTACAGTAAGTGATCATCCTGCTGAGAGTCACTGGACACCTTTTGCATTCCATTCTTGGAACTCATTTGCAGTAACAGCAATACAAGATCATTTGGAAAGACAATTCTGCTTAGAATATATTTTTTCCGGACTCACTTTAAACAAGGCAGATAACACCTTGAATAGTGATTGAAAACAGAATCCATCTTATGATTAAATCTGACATTTTCATTCTTTTACATATCAATCAGAATACTGAAATCAAATATTGGAGCAGAAGTATCCATAGGCCTCAGCTGAACAACCACAAAATATACAATGTTATGGTATGCGTTACATCCAAAAAAGTACTGGACCTAAGGACAAGATACACAAGATACATTCAAAAATGACAGAAAACAAATTTCCTCCTCATCTTTACCTATGATTTCTATGATCACTCCATTCATCATCACATCACAGGGCAGAGTCATTGTCCTGCTTACCTTAATATTTGTCATTGACATGGAGAGACATAAGTCATCCTGCCAAGGAGTTTGTGACAGCTCTGAGATATGTCAAGGCCACAACTAAACCAGTGGCCTTTTCCCCAGAATTCACTGTTTTGAACAGTGGAATTGAATGTAGTACATGATTCTGGATCTCATAGCATATTTCACCCACACTCAGCCTGGAAAACTTTTTTTTTCCGTAACATGAGGAATGTTCACAACATGTTGGCTGCTGCACATAAAATCCAGACATTTCAGATACTCTATAACAAACATGCGGGAAATTAAGACAGCTGCATGGAAAGCATAACTTTCCTTCTATGAACTGAAAAAAAGGTTACAGACAGCTGGGGACATGTCCTTCAGGACAGGGTGGTCAGCACAGAGGAACAGCATATGCCACAGTGAGATGTTCACCACAAACCTCAGAGTGATGAAATATGAAATGCATATGCTCCTCAAGGAATCCACAGATGAAACACAGACAGCAAACCACAATCACACACTTCCTATCTCAAAGCCTGGCAAAGCAAAGAGAAACATTGCTGTAAAAGAAGTGTTATGTCCACATGTGCCATCTGTCATCATGCGCTGGTGGATCACAAAGAGGTCAAGTGGGCTGCAATTTGAATATTTTTGGGTTTCAAAATATTGAACTACTTTCAAGAATAAGTTGGCACCCCTCCTGTGATGAGATCTGTCTACAAGGATACTTTCTCACTGTTTTTGAAAAAGTGAGCAAAACAAGAGAGAAAAACAATGTTGACAGCAGCCATGCCAGAATGATCTGATACACTTTAGCCTGATGAGACCAGTACCATTAGGCCTTTCTCATGATGAAAATGCATACAAATTATGTAATTGCCATTAAGCAGACACTTAATCACAGCAACAGACACTGCCGTTACTTTAGTTTTGCAATTCTTCATGACTTAAGAGTTCTTAAACTAGTATGTACCCTATGAGACAGTGTCTGAGCAATTCACATTTTAGAATGTGTCCTATAGTCACTACTCTTCTCTTGGAGAAATACACTGATTTCTGGTGGGGTTTTATTAGAAATAGGACATAAAGGAATTAAGAGACATGTTGAAAGCCACTTGAGCAATCTGAGGCATAATGGAAAATTGAATTCAAAGTCTTTGAACCACAGGCTCCATAAGATAACCAAAAAAGATATTTCCTGTTTAATATTAATACTTCCTGTATGCTTGGGGAAGTGATCACAGGGAACAAACAATTATGCAAGCATCAGGAATCAAAAACATCCATAGAAATAAATGGGAAAACTTTTATGTCCAGAAGACACTGCTGTTGCTGCTACAGATAATGATAGTGCAGCTGATCCTGACACTGCTGAGTGGGACGTAATGTCAGTTCTGGATGAGGGGCTGCACTGCAGCAAAAATTCTGATCATGAATCCCATGATACCATATCAGCATTTAACAGGTCTGACTTTCATGCCTAGGAGACAACTGACTAAAATTCCAAGCAAAGAATCAGAGAAATCATTGTCAAGTCTGTTTAATATGTTTTAGGAAAAAGCACTAATTATTATTAACTACTGATCAACTACAGAAAGACATAGAAGGGTGACTCTAATCTTTAGGGGAAGACGAATACCCTGCAATTAGAAAAACACGTTCTTTAATTTTAAGCTAGATTTTTGGTGCTGTTTAATAGCGTCTGTATTTGGCAGGTTTAATTGCCATATTTTTTGCTATAATACTAAAGCCATGAGTAAAAATCAAGAAGTCTTGAGACAATTTACTGTTTCCTTATCATTTGAATAGGAAAATAATCACACCACTATTATATTGAAATAATCAAAGACTTATTTACAAGTAATTAAGATCATCACTCCTCTTGGTATGAGAAGGAGGAGATGCCTTGCAGCCCCTAAATCCCCTTTTAGTCACCTCTTCAACAGTCATAGGTATTTCCCTTCTTTTGTGAGCTTTTGATATTAGCAACTGTTGAATACCTTTCTTTTCTTTTGGCTCAGTCTTCCATATCTAAAAGTTAGTCTTATTCTTGAAATATTTTTCCTATTTTTCTAGATTTTATTATTATTATTGTTACTTATTTTCATAGTGCTAATGCATGAGGACAGAAATCTACTCCATGTGCATGAACTTGTACAAATGCACAGCAAATGTGGTCTCTTAACTGTGAGTATTCAGGGACAGTTCACAGTTAATAATGCGTGAACAGCCCAAATTTCACCAACTTGTGTCTGTCTATAGTAATTGTTAGTTTTGGGGTTTTTTCATTTTAACAATGTTTAATTTCAATTATTGTTTCAATTATTTTTTAAAAAAAAATTCGCCTGTAATTCTGGGTTGATAAACACCTCCATGAGCTCCAAGAGTTCGCAACAAAATTAAAGTAGACCTGAAATTATATCTTTTATCTCTTTAGTATGGAAAAAAAAAGAGGTAGTAGAGCCATCTGAAATACAAGCCATTACACTTGTTTGATACACTAGGATGAAGCAAAAGAAGGCACAAGTCTAATTTTTTTAGCAAATCCTTTGCAGTTCACCTTTAAACTAAAGGTCATCAGGTGAGAATCGGTGTGTTTGAAAGCACTTGAACTGCTTAGGGAGTTCATCTTATCTGTATTATTCGTACATATTTGACGATTATAAATCACAATGGACTGAAATATTTCTGGTCTTTCACATCAGCAGGCATCCAGAGAGTACTGTCTTTTATTTACTGACCATGTTAAAAATGACACACTTTTTTATTATTTTATAATAATATGCTGTCTGGCCAGTTCAGAGAGATCTCTAATAATGTCTCAGTCCAGCCATGGGTCTCATTATGTTGGTAGGAACTGTCATGCAACTGTGAATGTGCAATAAGTGTAGAGGTACAGTAAATGGCAGAAAAATATGAAAAGCATTCTACTTTCAGATGCTGCGCAAAGCTATTTATTCCTACTACACTGAATGAACTAAAAATTGAGGGGAGAAAATGAGAACTTTACTTCATCGCCTTGTAAATTTAAACAAAGAGAGGATTTAAGGATATGTCTTACAGCAGAAAATGAGGCATGTTATACAGTGCAAGATATGCACTTAGCATTTCTTATATTCCATCCATTTTTTAAGCACAGCAGCACATTGATTTCAATGGAAGTTCTGTTTAAAAATCAATGCTATACCATGACCTAGGTAACAATGTAGAGAGTACACATATTATTCATAAATTACATGATTCTGCCCCAAATCTATGACCCTTACTGTGGGCATGTTCTTCTGACTGTGGTCTCACAAAACATTTTAAAACAACACTACAATTGTATCTCTGGATTTCAGTTTTATAGAAACCAGAAATATTTGTCCTTTCATTAGATTTTATGTACTAAATTGCATAAAATATGCCATAGAAATGATACCTGGATTTCAAAATGAATTGTTACACAACATGACAAACCAGAAAGAAGGGAGACTTGTTGGAGGATTTTGATGTACAGCAAAGAGAATTTATTATGTCTTACTAACCTTGGGTCTGGCCCCCCTATTTGGAAGTACAAAATAGTCTACAAAATGAAATTGGAGATGAACCATCCATTTGCTCTCTGTGCTACATCTCTGCTGCTTCTGGCATGACATTTCTTGGATGAGACAGAGTGAAGAAGAAAGGGAACTGGTGAAGTGCCTTTCACTTCATTAATGTACCTGTCAACAACATCCAGACCTACTTCTATCAACAGTCTCTTCTGTTGCAATTCAGTTTGGTTTACCACATAGGCATAAATTTCATCCATATGGTGAACACTGCCAAAAAATCAGCACTTGTACAAGGATCAATTATTTAAGAGGCTTGGACTCATTCAAATATTTCCTGCATGCAAAAAGGTGATTTATAAGTTTGCACTGTCCAAGAACTAAACAAAAAATATTCTGCTCAAAAAAACCACGCAAGAGTATTTTTTGAAAGAAGAAGGAAAACAACACAATCTCATTTCAATCAATATAAAACATTCCATTCCAAACCCAGTAGTTTGGACCCACTTTCGACAATATGAAAGCAAAGAAAGGGATACATTCACAACTCTTCCAGAGAGAGGTTCCTTAATTAATAGCCCAGTTGGTGGGAAATTCACCCAAGCTTTGCAAGACCTCTATTCCATCCAAGACATATGATCCCAAGCCCTCCCCTGCCAGGAGACTGTACTGACCAGCAAGTCCCAGCAAAGCTAGCCAGCCCCCAGGGGCTGAGCCATTTTGTATGCGGCACTGCGGAGGAGGCTGGAGCCCAGCAGTCGCTTCTGTAATGCATCTCATCTGCAGTGCTAGAAAGCCTTCTTTCCTCTGCTCCATGCATATTTAGGTACCCCCAGGCAAACTGGAACAACTTTCCCCAGAAAGGTGCTGGTTCCAGCATCATCCTGAATGAGACAGAGTGAGTTTGGACCAGGGTCTTGTGCCACTCAGGAGAGCAGCCTAACCACCACTCTATTAGGTGTTCAAGTGTGGAGCTCCCGAAACCCCTCCTGTGGGAGCAGTGGCACTTGCCATAATGTATTTAAATATTAATTGAGCAAGAGAATGTGAATGACTCTTTAAGCCTGACTAGCAGCTAAGGTGCTCTCCTGGGACATGGGAGCTTCGATTTCAGATACCCTCAGGCAGATTAAGGAATTGAACCCAAGGCTCCCACAGCTGAATCTTTCTTTTTGCCCACATTTGAAGCCAGCTTGAATCCATCCAAAACCACTGAGATCCATGGATAGCTAAATAACCCCCCAAACTACATTGCTCAGTGAATTTATTGTTCACCAAGAAATCTCTGCCCCACTTACAACCCACCCCACTTTTGCCTGCCTGGAGAGTCAAAGGTCCCAACATAAGGCACCTCACTGGTCCTATGGGTATGTGTGACTCTTCACTTTTGAAATATTAGCACTCTTTTGAAGTGCAGTTTCCCTTTACTTTCTCATGCAGAGTGATCAGTGAACTGGGACTGGTCAAGATGGTTTATTTAAGAGTGGGAATTTTACACTGCCACACCAATAATGGCACCTGTATAGTATATCATATTGCAAGAGTGTGTCTAAAGGTAAGGCAAAAGCCTGAGAGATCTGAGGAATGAACTGGGATTAGTTCCAAAGTCCCTTAATGTCCTTTAAAAGGAAAGTCAATACAGGAATATCTTTACAGTACAAGTTATGTGGGCAGAAAGTGTAAGCCCATTCATGTCTCAGATTGTTCCACATCTGAAGGAGGCTGCTGCACATCTGTTAGTCAACCACAAGAGTGGAATATATTATGAATTTGCCTGCACCTATCCAGCGGAGGAAAGGTTTCACTGAGTAGAAAAGGATTTTTTTGCCAAACTGTGCATCCTTTTGGAAACTAACTGGGGCCAACACAGATGTGTTGAGCAGCAAAAATCCCTCTTTGAAGCATAGTTGGTTCCAGAAAAAGCATCGTTTTTCTACTGCTGGCAAGGATCTGTAAACTCATTTATGTTATTTTCTGAGAAGTAAGAGAGGACACTAATGCCAAGTATCTCAGTGTATTTTCTATTTTAATGCAATTAAGTGACTAGGAAAAAAGAGTGATGCCATATGCAACTGCATTACCTGTGAGAACTTTGTAATAAAGCATGGTAAAAAATATGGTAGGATGTGGGGAAATTAGCCATGAGATCTGTGGTCTGGGTTATTTATCCAATAGAAGGTAGCAAGGAGCAGATATTTTGATGGCTTATATGAAATGATTTATTCTCAAAAAAATGCCTAATAGTCCTTACCAGCATATTTTTGGCTCTCTTACTACTCCCAGAGAAATTTAGCAAAGTCGGACAAAGTTAAATACTTTGCACTACCTGAGACAGTCTTCTGCAGTTAATATTGAGGCTGAGTTAATACAGGCTGCCAGGTTGGGGCAACCTGACATGTCCTTGTCTTTTCTCTGATCTTTACGTTAAGAGACCATTTTGTTTTCTACCATTATTAAATGAACATACAAGTAACACATAAAGTGATAAAATGCTAAACGTCTTAGCTGGGTGTTCTGGCTTGTTAGATCTACTAACACGGATTAAAGCATGAATTTTCCTTATAAGTAGAATTCTACAAATAATGAATTGGTTTTATGCCTTCACATCAAAAATAAAACAATTAATTTGGGCCTCAAAGCAAAAACGACAAAAAAAAAATCGAACAAGCAATATATGTGTATTTTGATTTCCCTTTAATTTACCCGCACTGAGAAATACATATCTTTCAGTATTTTTTTTATTTTGAAGTCCTTATTAAACCATAAATACTGTCAACTTTACAATAAATTATTTGAAACATGTCAGAACAAAATACTTGAGTATTGTTTAGTTTATGTTCCCTCTTTTAAACTCAAACTATTAAGTAAAAACAACATAAATCATGTGTGTTTAGCCCCATGACATTTCATTTTGTGCTAAATATTTCGTCAGCAGATTAATAAAAATTAAAACCAGCCAATATCATTCCTATTAATATTTTTGTCTTCTTTTGAGGTGATGCTGCTAGGCAGTATATATCCTCCAAAAATAACACATTGGGAGATATTTAGAATATTAAAAATCCAGTAAATAGTAATCATAAAAAAGCTATAGTATTCATCCCTAGTCAAAAGGCAGACTTAGGTATTTGCAGCAAAAATTAACAAGCAGACACAGTTTGCATTCTAGAGCATATTTTAAAAAAACTTTTTTCACATGCTGTACACAAAATGTTGCATTAGAGACAAAAAAAATCTGGTCCATGTCTCACCATTACACTATGATCTACTCCCCTTTAAACCTGTTGTTATACCAAATGTACAGGCTGAAGTGGGCTGCCTGATTTTCAAGAGCTGAATGTTAGATCCTGTACATGAATTAACTGTCAGGTCTATGCCATTTTTAATGCACTGTTCAACAGGTATTAATCTACCTGCTGATCACCCAGAAGGAAGCCTCCATTCCAAACAGAGTATTATTAGCCATTCACAGAAGAACATATTGGAAGGTCATCTCTTGACTTTTACTGAACAGCTCTCCTGACATAAAGGGTTAACAAGCAAAAATCAGTGTGATTCAAAGAGATTTGTCTTCAATAAACGAACTACATCCTTCTCTTGTGAAAGATTTTGTAAGATAGCAATCCTATACAAATACCACTGGTGCTTTTTTATTAGCCAACAGTCTCTGTAACTAGCACAGTTTGCAGAAGTAAAAGGATTTTATTGAACATCATATTTGCACAGTTATCAATAACTTCATACACAGGCCAAAGATTGAAACAGTGAAATGTGTGCGCGCGCGCGTGTGTGTGTGTGTGTGTATAAATGGAGGAAGAAAGGAGAAAGAAAAGAGGAAAAGTAGAGGGGATGACAGGGGCTGTTTAAGTGCCAAAAAACACAGTTCCAAGGACAAATCTGCAGAGGTCTACATGTGTGTATAGGATTGACTGTGCAGCTCTTCAAAAGGCTCTGAGATCTAAAAGACATATATTTGGTTAGTACTTCTTATATTTAGGTAATATCTTCTTATTATATCTGAACAGCATTTGCACGTGCAATGCATAGAGAATATACACCAGCAACAAGAGAGTTTATATTTAACACAGTTTTCAAGATATATAGTATTTTGTCAAACATTTTATAGGTTTTAGCTTAGGGATAAATTTGAAGCTGGCTTTTCCCCAGTGAAACCTGCAACAGTAAAGAAATATATATTGAAGGAAAAGAGAAACTAGGATATCGAGAAAGCCTAAAAGAAATCTAACATTTCATTTTGTACTTAATAATTACTTTCTACAGATCCCTTTGACTGGGAAAGCTTTTATATCTCAAAGTTTACTGCTCAGCCATGATGCTGAAAATCTCCAGATTTTTTTCCTTGCTTTAGATTCTAAAGTATACATATGGTCTGTTTTCTGACATGAGACAGTAGTTTCAATTTCAAATAGCAACAGCTCATCTGCCAATTCTTTACGTAAGATTTAATGGCTAAGAAACATTTTCAGCCAACCTGTAAAACTCACTATTGAGCCGGAAACAGCTAATTTGTCCTTATACAAACAGAAACTTCATGTTTTGTTGTATAACTATGGCAACTTCTACAAATTACTCAGCCAGGACTTTTGTTATGCTATTTTATGACTCAGACTTATTAGTGTTCACCTCCCTCAACTTCCAGTACAGTATTTCTCCTTTCTGAAATGACTCAGAACTACTGCCTCTTAAAAATTACAAACACACAAAAAATTCTTTCTGGATGGGTGTGAGCAGTACCTACAAACTCCGAGTTTTAGCTCTGTGCACCTGAATTGCTAGGTTGTGGTCTATTACATCGTGACAAGACCTATTTTATATTCAAAGTAGAGAAATTGCTATAGTATGTGACAAGGAGATAAGTACACCCACCTAGTTTGTTTCGAAGTGGATCGGTTCTTCAGCATGCATTAAGCCCTTCCAGATTTATGCCCGGTGGCTGGCTCTTTGCCAGGGCTTGGATTCTGTTCTGGTGTGCAGTGTGCTGAGTATTCCCAGGTCCTGGTATATTTTTATGCCTTAGTCCCTATTTACAGTTTTTCTAAGGGTTGCTTTGAAGTCTGAACAATCGTGATGCAGTGCACTACAAAGTTCTTTCCACATCCAGCAATCTTTTCATGTTGCCTTAAGTTAAGCCATTTCTAAATGAGAAAATACGAAGATGAGCACTAATAAATTGCAAAAGAAAAGAGCCTATTTCTTGCATAAAATTAATAATTTCAGTGTACCAGAAGCTATGTGAGCAATCACAGCACAAGATTAATAACTTAAAATCATCATTCACTCCATCTTCCTAAAACTCTTTCACAATGGCTACTAATACAGTACTACTTTCAACTTTATAGCTCCCCTTTTTACCAGCCCTACTATTATAACACTTGACATGCTTGGCTGCCATGGTGTAATATAGAGGGGTAAAATGATGCATTAAAGGTCCCTGGTGCAAATCCTATTCAAAATTTTTCAGTCTGCAATAGGCAGTACAAAAAGGCAATACTGGGAATTTAAGGGTCATAAAGTAGTACAGGCACTCAGCTCTCCAAGTTTCAGTTAACTTTCTAAAAGCCAAAGCAACAATAGCAAAAGCTCTAACGATACGTTCAACTTTCTTTTGGAGAACAGGCACCTAGAGAATTGTAAAGGAGGGCGAGCAGGGAAGCGGCCACATTATGCGGCAGTGTTAGCCAGCATCACTCATACGTGACTCTCGGCAGCTGTCTGATGCAAGTAACTGCTCAGTGCCTGGGCAAACAACATGGTATGGTAGCATGCTTCACACCGTGAGGCAAACAGCACTCTGTGGAACAAGAAAAATCAGAACAAAGCTCTGGAAAATCAATCCAGTGTTTTGGGGGTTTAGTGCATTCACTCCTCAAAATTAAATTCTAATTTCTTGCAGTTATTCTCACAGATTCTTCTCCTATTAAAAAAAATAAGTTTCTCAGTTTAGTGTATATTTTTTTCAATGCTTTATTCTAAAAATCCAAAAAAAATTAATTAAAAAAATCTATATAAGCATGTATTTGTGGCTCCAAAGTGGTTTAGTTACTTTGTAGAAAACATGTATACAAACTATAGGACTTTGGTCACCAGATATTAAATGTTTTTATACTTCAGTGAATTTTTGTTTTGGAAGGGGTGAAAAATTTGAGAAAGCAGCTCTGGTAAACCAAAGCACAGACAAGCCTATGGGTCTATGTCCAGGTACAGGGTTTCCAGCTATGGACAGACCTGAGATGCTTAGCAGGCTTTGCCTTACGTTTACCAGCTGATATGTTAAAGAACTGAAGAGGGCTCATATAAAGACAAATTATCTGTACAGTGTGATGTACATTATTATATTTTTGGGGAGAAATGTACTAGTGAGTAAACTGAGAAAGGGAACATGAGTGAGATTCAAAGCCCATTCAAGTTTCTAAAATGCTTCAGTTAACTTCTATAGTTTTCAGAGGAGACATGACACAATTTCTAACAGATAGTGGTGATGTATAAACTGAACAATATTTTCATCTGCCTCAAAAAGACATGGAGACTAAACCAGAGGAGAAATAACAGAGAATATGCTCTATTTTGCCATCACAGGAATGCATGTATAACAGATAAACATCCTCCCTTACACACTGGATCAAGAGCCAAGGGAGATCCTGCATACTCGAAGCCATCAACCACTTAAAACTGCTATTGTCAAAGCAATTTTTTACAGCAGACTGATTTGTATGCAGACCGTTTTTAATAGCACAGAAAGAGTTTGGGACCATGTGTTAGAGTACACAAGTGATTTCCAAAAGACATTTGAAATGTAAAAATTCTGGGGGCTGCCTCCTTCCTTTCTCCCCTTCCCTGCAACATGCATACACATGCACACACGCACCATCAACTTCCACTGACATTTCTTCATTACTATGAAGAAGCTCAGGCTCTCTTGAGGGATTTTGCAAAGCACTGCTCCTCTTTTTAAGTAAGGCTACACACTTACGTCTCTCAAAATGATTTCCATAAGTTTATATTCCATCAAAACACATGATTTCAGATCTTAAGGTGTAGAAGTAGTGTTAACAAGGTCCTCCTGTGAAGATTTTAAGCTCTTTTGAATGCAATTTCATTCTTTCTGGTGTCTTCTGCTTGTCAAATTTGCACAGGGCATTGGGAGATCCTTTGGCATCAGAAGGTGCAGCTGGGGAATAAAATGTCCTCAAATCCAGACTGCTGAACTGAAACCTTTGCTTCTTTGATCTAAGAAAAGGCCATACCCTGGGTTCAGTGTTATCAAATCATGATATCTGCAGGAGATGCTAACTTTCTGTACGAAGAGTAATGTTAAAATAAATTTAATTTAATCTAAAAACAACAACAAAAAAAAATACTGAAATGCTCCCCTCTGGTATCAAACCCTATCAACTATTTTAGGGTTCCACTTGGTCACCACAGTATTTGGGGTAGATGCAGTGATTTGTCTTTAAAAACTAGCATATTAAGACAGAGCCCCACTTCCCTAAATAGCTGAGCACTGACAGAGGGTTAATATTACACTAGGTTAGGATTTTAGTGGGGATGAACAACATCTTTTTTTTTCTACTGTAACGCTACTTAGAACCATGCAGTCCAGCTGTAAGCATGTTCATCAAAAGAGGAACCCAAGAAACCAGACACTTTGCAATTCCATTTCACTGCACTTTCAAGGTACAGTAGCAAAGGTAACAAAAGGATGTTTATTTCCTTTGTATAACAGACAAAGGAAGCTGCAGTAGCACTTACTGTTTAAGTTTCAAGATAAGCACAATACATTCACACCAGTGACAAGATAAAACAGAGATGCTGTGAATTGTAGGGTGGCCTGTACAAAAAAATCAATATTATGGTAATATGGAGTAATTCAGCATTTCTGCAACAAGCTACTATTTCAACGTGGTATAAACTAATAAAATCTTAAAAATATTTTGTGAACCTTACTTGTTCCATCTACAGTCACACTTTGAAAAAAATTAATTTATAAAAAATCATCTTAGTTATTTTTAGGTAGCAGCATGGTAGGAAAGAAAAAATAAAAATTAGTTCATCTTCCCTTTATGTGGTGCTGTAAGACAGCAAAATCTAGTGGGATGAATAGAAGAATGGAAATTGGGACTTAGAAGTTTTATTTCTTGCTCTTAAAATGATACACAGTTTGTACCTCAGTGAACCGCTAAACTCTCTGTCTCATCTTCACCAACTGTATCAGGAGAATAATGATGGTATGGAGAAGTTCTGCAAAGCTTTGGACACGAGATCTGTAGTATAAGGCACTCCATACTGGGAAACAAGTCCTACTCTTGCCTGGCTCCACAGAACAGAGTCCCAGACTAGCACCATCAGGTAGCATTTGCCTAGGCTCTGCTAGTCCTCATATATATTCCTTATGGCCCTCATTTGCTGTGCAAAAACATGGGGTGCCAAAGCACCATGTGGTGAACATGAAACTAGAAATATGTGTGTAGCCCTGCTTCTTTGTTTCTTTTTGATTCTCTGAATTTACCTATTTTTATGCAGAATATTCTTTCAAATTTTCATCATTTTCCAGGGTTTTAAACTCCACTTTTGCTATGGTTTTTAAGAGTAGAATTTTGTAATGGAAACGTATTTCTGTTTGGGGGACTAACTGAATTCCATTTAAACACATTTTCAATCTCTCCTGTTAAGCAAAAAATATCCTTTGCGAATAACAATATAATTTAAGAGAGTTAAATGCAGAAGCACCTTAAATATACACAGTATGCCCATTATGAAGATTTTAGAAAAGATGTCTTCATGTCTAAAAGACATGGTTTGAACACTGGAGCGTGTATATGAGTTCCAATGAATACAGACTGAAGCCACAAAAGTTTCTTAGCATTTAGGCGTTATTTCCTAAAATTAAGTTGAAATTTTGAAAGAAAGAGATATGGTTTTGTGGTGGACTTAGCAGTGCTAGGTTAACAGTTGGACTTGGTGATCTTAAAGGTCTTTTCATACCTAAAGAATTCTATGAGTCTGTGAATCCTCCCTCCCTTGGGCTTGACCGTTTTGCAGGAAGAAAGAGTAGCTGCAGCAGCACCTTCCATATGACTACTCCAACATTCATTCACTCAACATGACTCCGTTTTTGATTTTTCTCCTGTCTCCACCACTTAATGAAGAGAGCACAATTCACAGTCACAAAAGATACAGAAACACTTCTACAAAAGGAACTTCAGTATTCTCTGAGTGCTCTACCGTGGTTCATTAGGAAAAATGTTGTGGGATAACCACCCACTTCATGACAAATGCAATCAAACAACCAGTGTCTCCCTAAGCCTCCGTTCTCAAATATGCCCTAAATAGGTCTATTTACACACAAGGCACAGTAACATTGAGTAACTGCCATAAGCCAGGAAAAATATACTGAAAAAGAATTACCCTGTACTTGCATGTTTTGTAAGTCACAGATTTAATATATTCACACATCATTCTCAAATGACTCAGATATATTTCTGAAGAGTGGCCTAGATAACTAAAATAGGTCTTCACTGCAATAGAAAACTAGAAAATCTGCTAATGTTTACAGATACAAAAAAATCAGGGTGCTGGGCTATTTGCAAAAATTTCCCCAGTTAAGCATGCTGGTCAGTCCCGTAAGATCATCTCAGAGAAGTGCCAAGCTGCCAGATGTAATTTAAAATAGTAACTCTTCGACATTCAGATGCTGCAAACTGAGGTGTAACATAAAATCCTGGAGTTGTAGGAGAGGACCTTGTAAGGTGAAGTGGATTGCAGGATCAAAAAAGGGATTTAAGTGTCCTTCAGTAAACAAACAGATGTAATTCTTAAATGCATCTGCACTCTAAGCAATTTCCATCACATTTGAGGAAAAAGCTTCTTCTCTGCTGTCCTTGTCTCTCTTTGTTACTCATTGTCTCATCTTAAAAACATCTTTCTTCCCTCTGAATGTTGCTCAACCTATGCTTGTCTTCATATGAATAAACTGTATTACTGATAAGTTTTTACGGATGTAAATTCATCATGTAATCAAAGGATAGTGATTTAAAAAATTCTAATACCCATAAAAATAGTAAAAGTTGTCTTGAAACTATGTATTTAACAAAAAAACTTAATGGAAAATTAAAATTCTGTAATATTTTTCCACCCGGCTCTGTGTCAGACTGATGAGTTCTCTACATTAAATTCAGTTTTGGAATGTTTATGCCAACACTTTGTTAATAAACCTTGCATGTATATTCTACCATTTCAGATCAAGTTATATTCCCATGTTAACCGGAATTGTGAATTACAAACTTTCTTTCTTTTATTACACAAACTTCCTGAGCTTTGCCTCACTTAAATTCACAGCTACTCTTCCACTTTTTGTCTGGGGATAATTTACATTATTTTAAGATAGATGATATTTTAGAACTGAACACCATTTCTCATTATTAAAGTAATATTCAAATTGACACTAAACATTATAGCCCACTCTCCAGTTAACACTGTATAGGCATAATGTCTTTTGGTGCTCTAAGTCAAGTTTTATCACTAAGCAATCCACATGAGGGGAAGAAAGAGATAAATGCCAATAGATTCAATTTCTGTGGTCCAGCTGGGCATTCTGACCACATTTCAGGATGAAATGCAGATGCTGATGGCTTCCTCTCCCTTCATCCTGACAGTGATTTCCATCATGAAAAGCTAAAGCTGTGGAGAAGGAGGCTCTGGTTCACCCCAGCTGGTCCTACAGCCCAGACCCTGACTACAGCAGTGCTTCTTGGGCTGTCATAGAGCTGACAGCCTGGGGGAGCTCCCTCTTTCACTTTGTTCTCCAAATTAATCTCTAAAAAAAAGCAAAACCAATATAAGTTTCCCTTTTTGCCACAGCAAATCTGTTTGATAGATACAATGGCAGGAGGAATTCAAAAAGCCCTGCTACCATAATTTAAAAATGTACTCTATAATATTCAAAGCTGTGTTGAACAGATGAAATCTCTTTGGAAACCGGATTGAGGAAATACTAGTGCTCAAGAGCTCAGTCCATCAGAGCACATAGCCATGCACACATTCTGTTCTCAGGCATGTGCTCCAATGCCATCCTGGATCAAGCCCTTTTATTCCTCATTTAGGACAAAATTTGAAAATACATGCCACCATGCAGTGTTATATAATTCAGCTCTATTTGAGAGGGCTAAGGCAAGAGAAAGTCATTGTTGGCAAAAAAAAGCAACTAGAAAAGAACAGAACAGCCTTTGTATTATCCTGTCCTGTCTATTTTATATTTTAGACTGAAATATACTTGTTTCTAAGATACTTTCAAACATATTCCTTTGGTTTCCTTTGATATGGCTACTGCAATCTGATGCAGCGTTTCATATGGAATACATATGAAAATCACTTGATTGGATCCTTGGTTTAGGGTTTTTTACTTTATTTTAAAAAAAAATAGGGAAGAAAATATTAAAAGACTAAAATCCTGGTAGCCAAACCTGATAGAAATATATGGATAGTCAAGTTGTACTTTCACTTAATGGCAGAAAAACAAGGCAACATAAAATATTAACTCATTCACTCAAAAAAATGAAATAATCTACTCAGCCGTGATCAGTTGAAAAAATGGTTTTGCTTACTCATTTATTGTGTCTTAATGCTTAGAAAACTTTCCAAATGCCTTGCTGTACTTCTGCTCAAGGTAACATGTTTTACAAATCAACAAAAACCTTTCAGCAAGGAATGTGAGTATAAGTTGCTCTATCAGTTCATGTGAATTACCAAGACTAATTTAAAGATAATTCATCTAGTCTTTGATCTTGGCTTACCAGTGGCACCATTACCATAAAGCATAAGAAAGAGAAGGAACTTCTGTGCAATTAGCTGTGTGGGTACTACTTGGAGTAGCAAACTGAATCCTGCAGATCAGAAATTATCAGCAGAAACCTAACTCAGAGCAATTTAACCAGCTCCTTTTAGGTACCACAGCGTAAAGACATAAAATCATATACCATAGGAGCCAGCAGAGGGTGCTTCCATTGTAGGGCTGGAATAGGAGTGGATCTCAGGCACAGGAGCAAAAAAAGCCTTTGCCTATCTTTCATTTGCTATAATATTTGCCCCTACTTCAGGTACCCTTCATTTCTTTGTGAAAACAGAGTGGTTGCAGAGTCAATTGTATGCATATTTTAAAATGCACCACCTTTCCCAAATCTACATGTGTTGTGTCATAAGGTAAAGAGTGCAGAGTTTGCATGTAACTTTTTTGGCTTTTAGCGGAAACAATTTCCCTTGCTTAAATCAAGGCAAGCTTCATCTAGGCTATGTTTTCACTGCAGCAGCTCTCACTCTGAGAAGCAATATGAAATGTCACTGACATTCTTTAAACTGCTGTTTGCCTTTGAACAGTTTTTTCAGATTTCCTCAGGAACTCTCTATAATGAATATAACACTTTACCGTCTCTACATCACCACTAGGGATGCTTAGACCAGGTGACTGAGTAAACTCACCAGCAAAAAATCCCCAGAGCGATAAGGCTTCCAAAATAGCATATTGTCTAGTTCAAGGTGAGCTGCACAGATAAATACTATGACCTTAGACTTCCCAGTATGTGCCACTATTACCCCAGATTCCCTTCCCTAGGGAAGATCAATGTCTTTAATTAGTAACAATAAAAAAAAAAAAAAAGCAGTCAAAGTTGAAATTTGTAAAAGCAGCTTTTATTTAGCAGCCTAAATGAAAATTTGCCTGGCAGTGCTGGCCCTGATAGCCTGACTGCCAGCTCTGAGAGCCTCATGTTGACAGGAATCACAGCTCTCAGAAGAGCAAACCACGAGTACTAGAAAGGATTAGAGGTTTGAGCCATGAAGCTATCTTCAAGATTTTTCTTTCCTCTTTATTTTCATGTTTGATAGCACGCTTAAATTAAATACTTGGAAGATTACATTTCACTAAATATGTTGCAAGCACCTACATTCTGCAATCCCATCATTCTTTCACCCAGGAACATTTATCTTGAAAAGGTAGCACATTTCCTTGGACAGAAGCCATTCCTGGCAGTAGATCTCAGCACTCAGTAGGAAACCCATGTCTTTGAGTTCTGAACTAGCCCATACTGGAATTAAAACACAACACTAACAGTCAGAGTCAGTTGTTCTTGGTGGGTAAGTGTTTTATAACTGCATGGGGATATAAGAGCAGAGCTTCGAGTTTAAATCCTTTTTTAGAAAATGCTGTGATTAACTGCATGACTTCACTTATTGTTAAGGTAACAGATGGAAGTGCCACAGTGAAATATTTCCTTTTTATTTACAAACAATAGAAAGTCTTTCTGCTGATAGGAATTAAACCATTACAGGAGCATTTGTTCCACAAGCTTAAATTCTTTCATGCTACCACATGCATTTTTCATGGAAAGTCAACATCTTTAACATTTTTGCACTGTCTGAATTTATCATCCATAACTTTTTTCTGATTCCTGTTCAAATGAATTTGCTTAAAGAATTATGTACCTACGGTATAATGAGCTAATTAACTAAAGAACAAAAGGTGCCTTCTGTTATATATGAGACATAACTAGGTCTCAGACTGAGGCAACACATTCTTTATTTTTAAAGGCAATCTGTATTGCTGATTTTGATGTCAGACACCCTGTATCATTTTGTATAGTGACACAAAAGGACTGATAAAACATTAAAATGAAAATTGGCTTTAAAAAAACCCACGCACCACATCTTACCACCAGTATTATGAATTTTGAGACGTTTGTAAAAGATGTGCACTTTGATCAATTGCAGGGCTTCTTAGAAAAAATCACTTTTATGCTCTTTGACTGGCAATAGCACCGAGCAATGGACAAAACTGACAGAGACAGAAGCTGCATAAACAAAATAAGTCAGGGATTTTATTAAATATTAATTCTATTAATTCACAGCAAAAATCTCTGTTTATTATTTTATATTAAAAATATATTTTCTTTATTCTAAATCATTTCTCCACAGACACAGTACAACTTGTCAATGCCTGTAAAGATCTCTTAGCTTGCTAGAAATGCCTCAAGCACGAAGAGCAATAAAATATTTTTAACACCATAGACTTAGATCTCACCACATTTAACAAAATATATTAAAATAATGATTTACAATGTGGTTAAAAGAGAATGGTAAAGAACACATTTACTTTTAACCAGCAGTAATTGTCACTGTACCATTGAAAGACATCCAAAGAATTAAAAACATTGTGCAAGGAAACTTGGCGGATTCTGTGAGCTGTTGTAAGAGGACATTACCTGTGCCCAGTGCTCACAAATAGGTATGTGAAGCAGAAGGATGCTGGAAATATACTTCTGCATACACAGAAATGGAAAACTCTCTTATTACAAGGTTCCTATAGGAATTACAATAATAATTGCATTGTCAGTATACAACTTGTGTGGATTAGAGTTGCAAACACAACAATGACCACACTACCCATGGCTTCCTGGCTCCTTTTTACACCCTCTGTGCGAGGCACAGGGTTTGGGCTCATCTTCTGTGCTATGGGTCAGCTCAGCCCAAAGGACTGCAGTCAGCTGCACTGCAAAATCACAGACTGTAACTGTTTGTTGCTTTCTCTTCTAGGTGTCTCCAGAAATCAATAAAAAAAGTAATCTTCCTACTTTAGGGACATTCATCTCTAGCCATGTATTTCTATTAAACCTAATCTTTATACCTGCATCATCAAACATCTAAACAGATCCCATATAGTCAATAAGATACCATCCTCATGGGATAGACTTTCTGCTATCCCTAAGAAAAGCTCATATTTATGGTACCTCCTGCCTGTGTTGTGACAGCAAAAGGCTTGAACACCTCTTACATATAATTTCATAGTAATTCCCCCTTTTAAAGTTGTCTTGCAAAAGAGATCCAAGCATCACGCAGAGAGGTATTTGATTTTCAGCTGTGGGCATACGCTATTTTAAAAAATGTAAAATGGAAGCTGTCCACCATTTTAATTTCTGATTGAAGAGGAACTAAAATGGTGATTAATACATACCATTAGAACTAAGGAAGAGTTTCCTATCATCATTAATAACTGCCTGCCTTCTCTATGGACACTCATTCACTTGGGGCAATACGAGTACACACACAGAACCAGAAACTCCCTTCCCACTGTCATCTAAGTTTCACAAAAGTTCTTATCCAAAGGTCAGCTGCCAATCAGTATATACATATATACACACATGGGTCCTTGGTGGGAATAAATTCCAAGTTAGTTGGCTACAAGAGCATATAGATACTACTACTTGAGGTAAAGAAGAATCAATCTTTTTTATTTGTTCTTTTGTCCTTCCTGGATGATGGGATGCTCATATATCCTGAGTGCCTGTACATTTCAACAATAAATAGTGGCATATAAAAGATAGAGATAAATTTTCATCAGAATATCTAAAAATTATTAAAATGCGTCTGCATAGCAGTCACCAACCTCTATTATACCTTGACAGTCAGGTCTTCTGACAGGTCTTAAAATCAACCAAAGCAGTAAAAGAGGAGGTTTTGCAAGCTAACTTCAAAGCTATGAATCTGTGCTCCTTGGAAATCACCAGCAACCTCTTCATCTTTATGAAATCATCTCTAGAAGGTTGTGTTTAGCTGAGATAACAATTATACAAACTTTTTCTGCTGCTCCTTGTCCATACAGAAAGAACAAAATACAGTAAGTGCTTCATGGCCTTCATTACCAAGCTGGAACTGTTTTGAAAGGAGAAGCTGTACAATACTTCAGAAGAGTGGAAAGGCTGAGATGGGCAGCTATGAACGTCCCAAAGGCTGAAGGAACAAGCAAAGTGCACCTACTTGGGATCTGAGGCCATTGTTTAGGATGATTTCCCCTAAAGAATTTTGATTTTCTGTCTCAGGAAATTACAAATTTATTGGTAATTTTACGAATAATTTCTAATAAAAATCAGAAGCTGTTTCTCTTTTTCAGTGAATCTACAAAGTGGTGAAGGCTTTTTCTAGCAATGCTATAGTCTACCCAGATTTTTCCAGGAAGATGTCTGAAAAAAAGAAAGAAGGTGGGGATTCAGTCCTTTTACAAAATCAGAGAGTACTGGTTTGGGAGCACTTGTAGAGAGTAACATCTGCTCTTGGAACAGGAAAGGAAAAGCATTCCAAATTAATAGTATGTCAATATCTTGGCTCTTATACCCTTATTATTCTTGCAGTGATTTCTGCAGGAGACTGCTTACAATAATGAGAAGATATTTATTCCCTTGAAAAAGCTGAAAGTACAAGAAATGGTTTCACTTGGTAAGCTTGCTATTCCTGTCCTAAAGAACATGTTTTCTGTGGAAACTTTTCCTGCTGCACAATCAATCTAAAAAAACCAAAATAAACAAAAATCTGTACAATCTTACATTTCAAGAGTCATATATAACCCAATTAATAATTTTCCAGCTGTAGTGACATATAATAAAGAAAGGTTGATGTTTCTCTCACTGGAGTGCATTAGGAACACCTATACAACAGACATCGAACATAAATATTCTATGAGAATAGAATCAGAAACTTTAATAATCTGGATTAAAAATCTATCATTTTTTGCATTGCCACGCACTTCTATTAAGGGTATATGAAAGCATAGATTTTTACAAGCAAAATTATCTGAAAAATTCTTCTTTCTTAAGGAAGTTAAATAGCTGATCGATTTTTCTATTTATTACCAATTTTAGTATGCAGATTTTTTGTTAAATTAACATAAAATTACTTGAATCACGGTATAACTTAATGAAAAACCTTTTTTACCCATAATGATATTAAAAGGCATCTAATTATGTACTGGCAGCAGAATCGTATACTTCAGTCACCGATATCAGATTACTAATTTTAATAATCAGCAATGATTCTAACCCATTTAATGAATTCCTTAGTAGTAGATATAACAAAGTTTAATCCATGTTGCAACTACTTGAAAAATAAACCCAATAGTACTATAATTTGATATGACAGTCAGGACTGCAAGTGTAAGATCATTAACACTTCACAGGTTATACCCTGAAGTAAATCTTACAAGAAGTTCACATAAATAAGGACAGATTTACACAATTATGTAGTTATGAGTATCGCTGCATTTCTAACCATAAGTGAATTCTTCTCAATTTGCTGTTCATTTGACTTTGATATGCATAAAAAACGCAATCCAACAAAAAACAAGTCAACACATTTTTCCTTTTTTCTTTTTTGGTTTCAGGACATTTATATATCAGGTAGAGGTATACGAACCCAGACGGTTTCATCTTAGAGAATTTTTGCTTGTGAAAGAATTCAGGAAAGTTTCATTTGTTCCACTTAGGTTTGCATTTTTGCCTATTGTTTGACTAGAATGATACAAAAGGCTTACAAGGAGTTAAAGAAAAATAAAATTTGGCAAATATAAGACCCCTCTCTGGAAAAAAAAAAAAAAGGAAAATAAAAAAGAATAAACTGCTGAGAATAATGATAAAAAAATTTAGACAACCCCTGTGGTGGTAATGTCAGTATTTTGGAATGCTTTTAAAATAAAAAATGCAAAGACAAGGGACCTCTCTACTTTGTCAAGGAGCTTTTCATTGGTATTTGAAACTGAACAACTCAGAAATGATACAGTAGCACACCATACTGATGTTGTAATTTACATTAGCTTGTAAAATTTCTCACCTCTGTGGAACCACTGATAACATTGTTTGGTTTTTATCTGATAGGGAGAGAAGGGATTTGGAAAGATATTATTTCAGGATATTATAAATAACTCTCCATTAAAGACATAGCCTTGAAAGATGGAGGGGGGGGAAGTTAAATTTGCAGTGATACTGATTTTGTCACACTCAGACTTTGAGAACTAGTAGATTTCTTCTCATTTTCTTTGAAATACACACATACAGACTCAAATAGTATTTTATACAACTGTTTTAATTCTTGTGGTTATCACCATTCTGAACTGTTTGACCTCACCATTTTTTAATACAGCTCTTTCTTATGAAATATAAGAGGAACAAATTGCTCAGAACTGCTGTATGTGAGACTGTGAGAGACTGTGTTTTTGCTAATCAGAACTGAAAGTTATTTATTTTTTACACTCTGCTTTCAGAGGGTTCACATCTAGAGCAGTTTGGTACAGTACACAAAACTACTTAAATACTGCTTTCAACATTTTGGAGCCTTTTGCTTTACAGACAAACTTCATGTTATTTCACTGCGCAATATACTGAAGGCTAGTAATTATTAGGACATGTGGTAGGCGTTCATCACCACTATCACAAAATCCACTCTGTGATCAAGATAAAATAGGGCAAATGGTACAATTAGAGGCACATTCTTTGGTGCACAACAATAGAAGGCTCGTGACACGGAAAGATTAAGAAAAGACTCAAACATCTTTAAAACTACTCATTACCACCAGTTAAAACGTGCATGTCTGACCTTTATGGTAATCAGTAATACTCCATTTGCACACTATAGGACTAAATAAGCTTTATTTTAGATGCAGAGTTCTTTGTGCCGGCCTGCAGTTAACTTGGCTGATCTCGGAGCTGACGCTTGCAATGAATCAATGGCCATAATGATAGGCCATCATATTTATCAACCCGTTTATGATGACAGGCAGAAAACAGTACGGCAGATTTTCCTGACAAGTGGAGTAGTATTTAAATGTTGACTGCTACATACATCAGATTAACAAGGTTGCAAAGTTACTGAGAATCCCATTCCCTGAGGTACAGATTCACCCTGTGGTGCTATTATACCATAAGGTATATCAAAGATAATTGCTTAGTTTATTATCCTGTTGTCTTTTATGTCAACCCTTAATTGTGAATTCAGAAGCCTCTTGATCTCCCAGTTCCTTATGGACCTGTTATTAACCCCAATCATTTTCTTTAGGATTTATTACTGTTTTTATTATTAAAGTGCAGATTTTTTTTAAAATAATGTTTCAAAATAACCCACAACTCTTTCATATCACTTCAGTAAAAGAGAAATTGATGAGACATTCAGTCAGCATTGTAAATACAGGTCTCTCAAGCTCTTTTCCTTCCTCTGAAAAAATTTTGCCTATCAAAGTTCAGATTGTTTTATTCAGTTACTTCAGCATTCAGTTAAATAGCTTGTAAACATACAAAGATTTCTGTGGTAAAATCAGATTATTATAGTTCTATGTGACTTTATAGAATCCTCCCAACAGGAAGCGCAAAGGTGGCAATGTCACTGCTGCTGTCTTTCCCCACAGTCCTGAAATATGGTGGTCAAGCTTTCATACTTCTTGTGCTGCACTTCCAGAGAACAATTTAAGCGCATTCCCATAAAATACCGCATGAAACCTACAGAACCTAGAAACAGTTAAAAAACTATGGCCTGGCTAGTACAGATAAGTAGTCATTCATAATTCCTCCTAATGTATACAATATTAATCTGTATGTACCTAGAAAATCTGACTACTTCCTATACTTCAAAGTCATTGCCTTTGCTACGAGGCCTAGAAAGTGCTTCAGGATTCATTATGACATGTGGAATATATAAGCAATAAGGCATGACAGGGAGTGTGGTTATCATAAGATAATCACACCCCTGGGTCATTACAAAGCATGAGGTGCAGCCGAGCACCTCTCATTCCCCCTGGGGTGTGATTATATCATGATAAGCACACTTCATGCAGTTACCTTATTGCTTTTATAAAAAGTCTTTGTTGGGAAGAAAAACTGTATTTTTTACTTAAAGATGATAAAGTTGGCAGTTTACAATGTTGAGCAGTACTTTCTGCTAAGCTCAATGGTTTATATGTATTCATCTACTCCTTTTTAATGTGCATCTGCCAAAGCTGATCCGATCTCATCAATCAAAGGGAGTCTCTGTAATTCAGTATGTGTTCGACTGATCCATCTGGAAAAGAACAACTGCAGGTCCCAGACAATCTCATAGTCATTGACTGTTCACTGGACACTTACTTCTTTTCTCAGAATATTAAACAAAAAAAAGAAAAAAATAAAAAAAACAACAAAATTGCTTAATTGTCAGTTAAGTGATAATTTAAACACATACATTATAAGTAAGAGAGTTCAGCAACTGTAATACTTGAACCTGCAAAAGGAGAAAAAGTTTCTAACTTTTTTTTGCCCCGGTAGATGTTATCCCACAAATTAAGGGTGACAACTTAATTTAGGGTCCTAGATAAACTACAAAATCCCACTGCTGTCATTCAGATGGTAGCCTAAGGGGTCTAATGTGATCTTTTGGATTTACAAACACCTGCCTTGCATTATGCCATATGTCTTCTGAGTGGCTCCAGGGGTGTGTGCTCTGTCCAGTACTCGGCTCATTTTGTGCTTTAAGAATGCATAACTGAACACAGAATATGAAGGTTTGCATCCATTTACAATTTATCAAGTGTGATGGCCATGTTCTGATTTTAGAGGCATTCAGTGGTCTGGAAAGGGGCATATGTATGGGCTGAATTTGGCCCTGGGCCATTTATGAATATAGGTAACACTTTTCACCTAACATGAGCAAGTCACAAATTCAACTGTTTAATTTAAATAGGTCGTTGTCACCACATCTTCCAGATTTAAGAGGCAGGACTAGGAACACTGTCAGTATCCTGGATGAAAAGGAAAAATTCCACTAGCCTTCTGTCTTCCAATATTTGGTTTGACACAGTGCTCTCACTACACAAAGATGCATAAAATTTTGCTTCTTCCAACAACTGTTTGAACTCTACCATTTTGCCATTACATTTTAATCATATAGTGGTTCTTTTTTTTTTCTCTCTGAAATGTTGCTAGTTTGTCTTTCAACTAGAAATTTCTTTCTTTATGCAAAATGGTATGTTAAAAGTATTATATAAAAAAAATTTTAATATAGATATATGTAGATACATATATTAAGTTTATTACCAAAAAAGGGAAATGTAATCAAAATATGTATTTCTGATCCATTTCCTTAGAGGTCTATATACTTATAAAAAAGAAAGAGTCTAGTCTTTCAAAAAACAGTGATACTAATTACAAGTTAATTTAAAAACCATAACAGAAAGCAGTTTAAAAAAAAGAAGTATGGTTGCAAAAAAATAATATTAAGCTAGTAATTTTTTAGCCAACTTTACAATTTTCTCAGATGACACTTTTTATATAACAAATATGAAGTGATTTCACAAATAACTTTGGAAACGGGATGGGTTAAAGGTGAGAGTTGTGGCTACTCACTTCATTACAATTAAATGGAAAGAGTAAGATGTTAAAACAGTAAAGGAGAAGTAAACTTTAGCCACTTTGTCCTTATAGCTATTATTTTAAAAATTGCAGCTGGAAAAATTACTGTCTGATGGTTCCTAAAAGTATTCCTCGTATTTTCTAACACTAGAGGTACCAACATATAAATACTGACCTCTGTCAATATATCTGTGTTCAGAAAAGAAAATTTTCCTTCCAAAATGTTACTCCACGTTTTAGATTAATTCTTCATTAATTAAATGAGAACCTGAGTGTGCAAGGGATACCAACCTGGATCAGACTAATTTGGAGCAATACTGTTTAGGGGTTTCCAGTTTATTTGAAGATATAGAAAAGGTTATATGATGCTTATGTATGCAGAGTCAACCTTAATTGCACTAATGTCTACTTTGAGTTTTACTTATGGATTGTAAGTATATTAATATAGAATTATTGTGTATGGTATAAAATATACCATATGCACCTCAAAATATTATTCATAACAGTGTCATGAAGCTTGTGTTGATGAATTCCAGGATAGAAAGGATGGCATGAAGAAGGAAAATCAGGAGGTGGGAATTTGGGAAGAAACATGGTTTGTATTAATGAAGTACTACACAAAATAAATGCAGTACGAGTGAAATTTATTTATTAATGCACTTCTACATATTCAGTTTGCTCAAGTCCTTATCCGCAACAAGGACCTTCCATAGAGGAATGAAAATACTGGTATTACACAGCATAAGTGGAGGTACATGCAAGGAACTCTCAATGGATAGGTGAGTACCATCTTGGGAGAACTGGCTATTAGAATGCATTTGCCCAAAAGATTTCTCAGTAATTTCTGCATAAAAGCATCAGTGGGTATTAGCATATTTAAAATCTGTTCATTCCCTGGACTGGCAACCATGGCTGCACTTGCCCAGACTTTCTCTCCTCCTCTGCAGTTGGAGCCCAGAACAGCTGGGGGTAGGTAGGCTTAGAAGTGGCTAGTAATGGCTAGCCAGGGCATCCTTACTCCGAGGAGCCCAGGGAAGGCTTGTCAACTAGAAAGGATTTAGCAGGAACACAGGAAATGTCTTACTAGAGAATAGTTTGCCAAAAAATTCCCTTCATTTATTGTAGCAACTGCTACCCTGACACTTGTCAGCACTACAGGCCTCCTCAGAAAGTGGGGCAAGAAACTCCACTCTAGTCAGAAAGCAGACCATCTGTCCCCAGGAAAGCAGGCCAAAGTTTGGTATAATATCTGAATTTGAAGAGTTTATATTATTTCCAGGATTGGATTTTTTTCTGATGAGTGAGGTTCTGTGTTTCAGGGGTTTTTAAGTTCTTTTAGGATTATCTGGATACATTTGTTAATTTGATAAATTTCCATTCCCTACTGGATTTCTGTCAAACTTGTGAACTCCCTGACACCAGTTCCTTGGCTTAATCTATGTGTGAAGATATATTTCTATTTACAAGATTTGGATTCACTGCCCTTCAATTTTGGCCATCCTTCTCCTTTGCAAGGCAAGAACAGATCATTGCCATCTGTTTTTCTTTTATCTGATTCTAAATTGGCCTTTGTTATTCTTTTCTCTAAAGCAAATTCCCATTGCACAGTTTTAAGATGCCACTCTTGTTCCTTGGTGCTTTCCCCCACATCTCTCAAAGGGCAACAATGACCCTGCACAGTATCTTGTATGAAATCACAGCTTCATTTTATATCTTGACACTAGAAATTTTAAATTCTTTCTCAGTCTTGTTAATATATGAATATTTAATTCCCTTTTTAACAACAATCATACACTGAGTAGATAAGTTCTCTGAAGAGCCCATAAAGTTTTCAAGGTTTCTGAAATTATTATGTTTGTTTTGTTTGTCATGGTGTTTCCTATCACCTACTTTAAGCAGGTCCTCTTGAAATTCCTCACAAGCTTTACTAGTTTTCTGCAAATTTTGATTACTTGCTTTACTCTACCCCCGAGCCAAACACATCCTGATTCTATAGTAGTCTTCTGTTCATTTATAATATATTTTCAAATGTAGTTTATTAAAAACTATATTACATTACAGGACCACAGATTAATCCATGAACCATTGCTAGCCTTTCTTACGGAAAAAAACCCCTCTATTTCTTCCTATCCCTTTTTCTTGTCGTGAAGGCTTTTTTTCCTAAAATAATTCTTGTCCGTTATCCAACAGCTACTTAAGAGACTTTAATAGCCTACCTCAAGGAAGGCTTGTAAAAGCCTTTTTAAATACAGAATTTAGAATATAAAAATTGGTTCTCCTTTTGAAAAATCTATGAGTTTTGCTTTGTAAAGCTTGCCCTACTAGAATCTTCTTACTATCTTCCAGTGACTTTGCTACTCTTTTCTACATTATGCCAAGCAATTAGGGTCATGAAACTTTTTCTGGCCTTTAATTATTTTTCTAAACACAAATATAACTTCTGATGCATTTCAAATTTTAGTCCCATACTTTCTTCCTAACAAGAAAAGAAGACAATATAAGCTCTAGCCATTTGTCCAGTTCATATTAAAACTCTTTCCAGCTTTAAAAGATTCCTCCAGATACAGGGCATGGCATTTACACATATGACAACTTCAGGTCTTCAAGATATTAACAGGTGTTGCACTTTTTGTAAGTAGAGACCACAGGTTCCACACATAGAACAAACATAGCTGGAATAAAATGTCTAGAATGAGTAAATACTCATCTAGCAAGCAAATAAAAGATACATCAACAATTAAACAAACAAATAATAAATATATAAGTAAATTCAGGTTACTGGTTCAAATAAAAAATGTCTGGCTAGACCCCACTGTGGCCCACTTGCTCCCAGGGACAGAGTCCAGAGTCATTCTGTCTCACCAGCAATGTGACTGAGAACAAAATATTTTTTTCTTCTCTCTGACACAGTGTTGCTGACATATAAAATATATTCAGATTAGAGCAGAATTGTAATTAGGATAAATATTTGATGTCCAAAGTGCTATCATGCTGATATAGGTGGGGAAGATAGAGATTTGTACATAGGTAGTGTATTGTTGCAGTCTTACACATCTGCTGTGTTTTTAAAGATTAAACAAATAAGAAAGATGGACAGAAGCAGGCAATATCAAAACAGCTTTACTTGAGCTGAGTTGTTAAGAGAGTCTTTCAGAAAATGGAAGCAGCAAACCAAATAATTACACCTTGGAAACGATACAGTATTGCAATCTATTGGTAATGATGGAATTAGGCACAGTAGAAACAAATTCCTGCTTTTTTACTGAGATCTCATCTATTTGGAACATCTGGGCTTATTACAGGGGATGATGTAGAAAACATCAAAAGGCCAGAAAGGCTCCTGTAATGCTAGGGCTAATTTGATGTATCTTGCTTTAGTTTGAAAACTGAGCACTGCTTCTCTAACTCAATACTGGATCGGTTTGGCATTCCCTATATACTCAAAATTACATCTTAAATTAATAGCATCTTCAACTAAATGTGAAGAAAAGGTTTAGTAAACAAGTGAAGGTTATTTTTTTTCCTGAATATAGATATATTATCAAAAACATATATCTATGCTTTTTCATGTCCATGATTATAAAATCTCAATAATGATTATATATAACACAATTATATAAGTGTTATTAGTGGTAATTTTAGAGGCAAAAGCCTGCAAAATAAAAGGGTATACATTTCTCTTTTTACAGGGATTTACAGTACTCATCAACTTGTATAGTTCACATTAGCATCCAGTGACATTGCTTTGTCTGTATATATTTCTAGCTGTCAACAGAATGTCCTGAGGCAATCGCATCCTGATTCTATAGCTATCTTCTATTCTTTTATAATACACAGGGGTCTAATTTTCCATCAGCAAAGCATGAAATCATGTAAGAATGCCACATAACCAGCATGTGCAAACAAGTAGCACTTTTTCTACACATAAAAATGCTTCATAAAATAACAAATAAATTAAATCTTCTTGTTCAAGTAAAGTGCTTGAAAACCTAGACCCTTTTTAGAAATTAGAGTACTCTGTGCATAATTGGCCATGCCACACTGTTTCTCTAAACATGTGCACCACCTTGCAGCATTATTTTTGTGGTAAAAATCATTTCACTCAGGCTGATGGAGGAGCTTTTTATTTCCTGGATACATCATACAGTTGCAAATATCAAGCATATTAATTAAATTAATATAAATATTAATCAGCTAGGAAGTTAAAAAAAGAAGTGCATTTCAATTTGATGATGCCAGCTTATTGTTCCAACAGTAACAGCCTTGCCCTATACCTCTGCAGGTTTCTACAGAGTGCTTTTAACAGAATTCACAGGAGCAAAATGGGTACAGTGACTCTGTCATTTGCTACTTCCAGCATATTTCTGTGGATTTGCCAGAGGAACCACTAAAGCTCAGCATTTAAATGATTTTAAAAGGTACCAGAACATATGTGCATATACGGCAAGCGGACTCTAGCTCCCTGTCTGGAACTTATGCCTAGCTCTGCAGCACCGTCTGCCAACAGCAATGGCCTCTGTATCAGCTTGTGTTTGCAATATACTCAAATCACATTCAAGACATACGTCTTTTTTCTTAGAAGGACCATGTAAGCAAAGCTCAGTTCAGCCTCAATGTATTGACTGCAACTGCCAGAATCATATTCTTCTTCTTTGCCTCTCATATTTCTACAACTTCAGGGGATTTTTAACACCCTTCTCTACATAATGTACAGTTTATTTAGCACATGGCTTTCAGATGTCTGGCTGCAAAGTAATTTATTGTAATTTAAGTCAAACATGTTTTGAATAAAGCAGCTAGTGTTTTTAATCTCTACTTCATCTAGCACAATGGAAGCTTTCAGAAAAAGTGGATTTTTCAGGAGGAATAGAACCACATAGTCTCTCCTCATGAAAAGAACCAACCTAGAATTTACATACGTAACTTTCAATAAATTTGTCTTTGCCAACTCTTCACCTTTTTAGCAATACCTTTGAGAAATGAGCCTGCACGTGATAAAGTCAGACAACACACACCTGTTTTTCCAACACACTCTTCGTTTATGGAAACATTTCCTAAACAGTACAAAATAAAACAGGATTGATTTTATTTACCTCTTAAGTACAGGAGATAGGAACAAGGATATCGGTTGCCAAAGCATAATGGCCACGACCGAAGGGCTCGTTGATGACTCACTGCAAGCAAACAGCACTAAGCTTGCAGGAAAAGTCTTGACCCCTCTCCACAGCTGGGCAGCCCTGCCCACACTGGAACTAATGAGCTTGTGAGGCTGCTGGCCCACACAGGTGCAAGGATTAGCTCTGAAATCAATCCTACAGAGCAGGAGTACTGAGAGTTGGCATCACCACAACCACAGTGAGACTATGTGCTCATTAATCAGGGACAGTTTTCAGCAAGTTTTTGCTGTTGCTGGTCCACAGAGGCCAAGGAAAAAAAGACCATCTGCAACATCTGAAAATCTGCCCCTCCAATGTTCCTCTCATTAAAAACAGAATTAAAGGAAATAATGATGTAGCACACAAATACCCTTCAGGAAAGAGAACTAGCCCCATAGAACTGAAATAATCTTGGATTTGAGTATATTCACTTCAGCACTAGATCTTTTCTAGGCTATATATGTGACTTTGTAGTCTACAGTGAGGGAGCATCTGTGTAAGCAGATGCTGGGCAAATAGTGAAGCTAGCCTGTGTCCCAGACACGTGCTGTTGCTGTGCATCAAGACAGTCCCCACTCAGTTCAGCTGTGCCTATCAGAACTGAGTCAGAGGGATACCTCTGTTTTCACAGTCATGTTGTCTGCACTGTAAAAAAAGACACTATAGTATCTCCCTTTCTCCCAGTAGTACTACAGGACCTGAAACATGGAAGCTGAAAAGTTCAGCCACTCTACCTGTAGCTTACCTACCTGAGATACAGATAAATCCTCCAAGTGTGGTAAGGCATGGTAACTCCTCCAAGCAAAGAGGAGACACCATGCCTTATATATGTTTAACTTTCCTGCAAGTTATAAATAATCTCAGCAACAACAGCAAATGTAACCCTCATTCACGCAGATCAACAGCAAGAAAATCAGAAAACTTGTGGTAGTAATAAGTTGGAAAAAACAATCAAAGACAATATAATCACCTATGCAATCCTGCCTCTACTACTTTTCTATGGTTTAGCAGCTCTTGAATTATTTTACCTCAGTCTTTAGACTGTGTTGACGGGCATGTATATTCAGAATATGCTCCTTTTCAGGAGCAAGGTTTTCATCCATCTATCTATCTATCTATCTATTTATCTATCGCATTGCTTCTGCAGCTAAATAAATCATAATAATGTAGAATTTTTATGGTTGGAAAAGACCTGTAAGATGACCAAGTTCAACTGTTAACCTAACACTTCAATCTTCACCACTAAACTGTGTCCCCAAGTGCCACATCTGGACGTTTTTTGAACACTTCCAGGGATGGTGATTCCACCATTCCCCGAAGAGGTTGTTCCAATGCTTGGCCACCCTTTCAATGAAGAAAATTATGATCTTAAAAGCACATAATCAAATTTTAAATTTCTCATTTAACCTACAACACAGATGATGACTCAACTGCATGATTTACATCACTGCTTGTGCTCTAATGGTGTCAACAGACCAGTTGAGCTTTAAGGCAATAAGCCAAATTGACTTGCTTCATATACTCTAGCGCACATGTTACATTGAAGTTCTCCATATTCTAAACTTTCATGTAAAATCTTTCCCATGAAAAGGAAAATATTATTTCTTCCTTTTAAAGTTGTGAAGTATACCTGCAATTGCTAACAGACTGTAAATGGATGCAATGCTTAAGGCTGGAAACAGATGGAAAACTGGGTTTGGGAAGGTGACAACACTACTTCTCTTATTAAGCTGCCCCAATGCTGATACTAAAACCTAATTATGTCTCTTTAAAACTTAACACTGTGTGTTTTGGTGAACATTCAAATACACAAGGAAAAAAGTGGAAATTAAGCCCTCTTAAGTCATAATGGCAAGCAGAAGAGATACAAGACTGGAAAAAGAGAAAAAAATATTGTGGGAATGCTTGTGTTTATGTAATGCATGAGGAGAAAATAAGAAATGAATTACACATTTTAAAAGTTAAAAGAATGACAGGATTGGGAAATACTATAATGAGGACAAATGGTAGCCATAAATTTACATCTCAAAATAAGAAACTTAAAATAGTTTAGATAAGCACATTATTTTAAAACATCTGATTTTAATTGTAGCTTCTTTTAAGAATATTCACTGAATAACCTATTTTTTTTAAATGGTGTTTGTTGAAATTGGCTATTTCTGACATATTTTCAATAAACAGGCTTCTAAAACAGTAGGATGGATAAGTTCACCCAAAAGCAAAGATCAGCTATACCTGTTGAAGGAGTGCACAACTTGGCAAGAGTGGATTTGTGGAATGACACCACTGATATGTGGAATCAATGTCAAATTCTTTGTGGTTTGGAGTTTTTATTCTGGCTGGCTGTAATGGGATCCCAGGGCCTGGATGCCTATTATCAGGTGAACAGAAGAACATCAGTTCCAGCATTGTTTATCTCAAAGGAGCAGAGACTGTGATCCCTGAGATATTCCACAAAGTGAATGAAAGCTCAGTAAAATGGGGTTATCAGGAAATTTGCTCTTTAGCTCAACTAAAACACAAGAGTAGGTATGTCTTTGATTTGGTTGTGCAATACTGTGCATGTCTGTACCAAAAGCTGGGTGGAAAGTAAGGGTTGTTGTGCTGTGTACTTGTGTGTGGTATTGCTACCAGCCAACTCTTCCCATCTGTTCTTTCCTGGCTGTGGAACTACTGGAAGAACCTTAGAAGGATGCCTAACCACTTGGCTTACCCAGATCTTCCTGGGGCAAAACTAGAGGGTGAAACTGAATGCAGATATTTACTCCCTTGCTGCAGCATGACTGGACAAAGCCATGCACCCTTGAAACACTAAGGCACATGGTTCTTCTGTGCATGCCTGCATCATTTAACATCCATTTACCCCTGCTTCGGTATCTTCTTTCACTCTTTTCCTGCACTGTCATCTGCTAAGACATAACTACACCTATGATAGTCTTTGCACTTCCACAGGAGACACCTGGGAGCAGCAAACTAGGGTTGCTGGACCTTCACTGACCTCTTTTCTCACAACTTTCCCTCTTTCTTTTTCTTTGGCTGCTGGATGCACCGCCCTGGCAGCAAGTCGGTACAGTGAGTGGCAAGGGAGGCTTCCCACTCAATTAGTACTAAAAGTGGTCTCTGGTAGGTAGGAGAAATCATGGTAAAACTTTATTAGATCCAAGTCTCCACATGTTTCTGTATCTGTATCTCAGATAGATAGAGCTTGGGAGCAGAGGGTAAAGAATAAGGAACAAGTGTATAAACAAAGGGCAAAATGCTTGACAGGTATTTAGGGGTTAGCTGCCTCTCAGAAGAGCTCCTCAGCAGCCTCCTCAGCAAAGGCATGTTATCTGCTCACCTGAAGAAATCACATGTGCTACAAGAAAGGGAGAGGGAGTACAGTTAGATTCCCAGAAGAGCTGAAAGATTATAGACTCACTTCTTCATTTCAGTACAACATGCTCCCATCTCATCCTTTCCAGATGCACCACCACACAGCTGGTGGTTTTGCAGGAGGAGAATAAACCTCTTCTCCTGTACATTTACTGGGACTCTGTCTGCTCAAACCACTCACACAGAAATTCTCAAGGGTAGAATATGCAGGCAGATGCAATTTTGAGAATTACTTAATTTTAGAATTAGATCTGGCCAGAAAACAGATTACATGTCCCAGGAAAATGATGGCATTTGAGACATTAAATTTTTTTTAAAAACCAAGAAACCCTCAGTGAAAACTAAAGCAGGAAAAAAGAGCTTTCAGCTTGCTCTCTAAGTATCATTACAAAGAATATGTTTTAATATTTTGAAATAAATTGAAATATCTTTTTAAAATTTGTATCTATTTCTCCAGAAAACCAATTTAAATTTCAAAACAAAACTTCTTGAAAGTAAATAATTGCTGAGTTGGGAAAGAGAAAAAGGTAGCTCCACCATTTCAAAAAGTTTTCCTTACTGTCCCTATCAGCCTGCATTCTTATAAGAAAATGATCTAAAATTTATTATGACATGAAAGCATTAGTCTGTGTGTCTACAAGTCTGTCTGTCTGTTTATGGCTATCCATCTATGTTTTTATTTGGCCCACAAGCTTTCTTAACATTTGCTTGCCTAACAAAAGTAAATGTGAACTGAAATCCAAACTAGCTAGTTATCACACCACTAGTTTTGGGATAATCTAAAAAGGTTTCATTCAGTTGCAGGGATTATTAAGTCTCTTGAATATAACAGTAGCTGAGGACAATTCATAATTTCAAGCTGTTCGGGATTTTATCTCAGAAAGGAGCACAACATATTTATAAACCAGCAGTGACAGGTTTCACTTGCTCTGAGTAATAATGTAATTAAGAGTGCTAATAAAGCCTAAGGAGAGTCTTTTCCCTAAAATCATCATGTTTTCAAACAGCCTTAATGACTTTTTTATATTTGATTGTTATTATTATTCCTGAGACAGTCTGAAAGTTTATCAATACTTCCACCTTTTTAAGATATATAGCAAAAATTAGCACCATGCCACCTCCAAACAGATTTATTAAATGCAGTGCTAAGCTGACAAGACACCAACAATATAAGCAGATGTTCATTTCTCACCAGGCCTATCCCATTCAAACCATTCATCCAGAGCCAGAACAGCACCAGTTTTCAAGACAGAACCTTTTAAAGATATATTATGTACTTTTTCTCAGAATGGGCTAAAACCTCATTGCATGATTTTTTATTATATGCAAATAATCAGCATCTGATTAGGTCCTGAGGCAGCTTCACCTAGGTGTTCATGGGAACAGCATTGGGAGCTGGGGAAGAATATTTCATAACTGAAGTATATTTTCCCTTGGGGGACACCACTATTTGATTTTGACATTTATTTGTCCTGTGCTGTTAAGGACAAAACTACAATTACACTTTTTTTTCTACTGTGCAGTGGGCACAGTGTCAGAAAAAATTAAATCAAAGGTAATGTGTTCTCACAAAAAAAAATAAAACAAGCTTTAAAACCAAATTTAAAGAACATATTCAGAGTTAAGTCACACTACATTAGAACAGCTTAAGTGATTGAAAATATGTCTCATAAATATATTTTACAAAATTCCAGTAAGCATAAAATTAATATATAGCCCTGCACTTGATTTTTCTTATTAATTAATATTAACCTGTTCAACATCTTACTTTATTAAAATTTTTCATTGACAGCTTTACAAACAAGACATAAAAAATAAATAGGTTTTTTGAGTTCATTTCTATTTTAATTGCTACAATCTTTTTCATGTTTGGAGAAAGTTGATGAAAATTAATTGAGTACAAGATTAATTGAATGATATACATTATGACTCTTGCATCCTGCATTTCAACTGTAGACAAATCTATTTTTATTATGTATATTTTCATGAAAAAAATAGTTTTTCTTTTTTGAATTCCACTGGCAAAATTCACAGAACCTGCAAAGAAATTTGTTCATATTTCATACAAAGCATGCCTGGAATTTACCAATACTGAAAACAACTTATAAGTTACCATTGCATGTTTTACTTCAAGGGTTCCCAAACACATTGCACATAATTTTCCCAAATGAACCTAATGTTTCCAGAAAAATTATACAATAAAAGAGTTAGAGAGCTAGTCAGAAAGTAACGCTTGATCCTCAAATTAGTAATATGTGCTTATTTGCAAATCTCATCTAAATCCCAGTCCAAAATAGAACAGTCAAACATGTCATCATTTCTTTCTTGCCACTGAATTTAAATGCAGTTGAACATGAAGAGTTCCTAACAGATCTCTAGTACGTGAAATTAACATGTCTTATAATCTTATTGAACTCCATTAGTTGGAATAAATAACAACAAACAGGAAAAAAATAGATACCTCTTGGCAAAAATGTGAAAAGTAGCCCATTAAGCAAAATTTAGGAAAATGTAAACCTGCATTTGGGGTAGAGATAGGCTGAATTACAATAGCAAGATGTCTGCAAAAAGCAGACATGGTCACTTTGATCTGAATACAGATAAAATCTGATAGGAAAAATAGGATGAGTTGAAAAAAAAAATACAATACATAAAAACTGGAAAGCTTTTTTTCCCATTTCATTTAATTTGGTTTTGAATCTTTCATCCACTGCTGATTTAAACAGTGGTGTTTGGTCAGTAGATCAGAGTGATGACTCATCTACTAGAACATTTGCTTTCCTCCTGCATTGGACTTAATTCAAGTAAGAATTGCAGAAAATCACTTTAAACACACAAATAGTCCTGTTACAGAAAGAATATTATTTGTATGCTTGCATTGCACACTCGCATTGCAGACACATAATTTAACCAGGTCACAAAAAAGAAAACAACTTATTAGTATGCAAGAATCTAAGATCTGGAATATGTGGGTTTTTATGAACTGCATATACAAGAGACATTACATTCAAGTCATTCAAAGTGGATTCTCTCTAGAAAGGATTTGTAGTAATAACCGTCCTGGAAGTTCTCTATGCCAGTTGTGTCTTTAGTCTGAAAAGAGGCCACCCCTCAAAAGGTGGAAGTCCAGGTGATCTTTATATCCACTTACTGCTTACCCTCTGACACTCACTCTGATGACGTTGTTAATAGGAGCACTAACAGATTCTAAGGAAAAGCGTTTTTTTGCAAAAGTTTTATCAGTGAAGTTCCTTATGTTTTGGTTGGATGCATGTTTAATTGGTTTGGTAATAAATAAGCAATTTTTGAAAGGCCATAAAAAAGTTCTTCTGATTAACATTAGCCTTAGTTTTTCTCTCAGCAGTGCAATAGTGTGGAAAGTTTCCTTACCTGGATAGCTCTAAGTATGGCACAACATACTGTGTGATAGATTGAAGTACAATCACCTTCAGTTCTGGAATTGGGGAGAGGGAATATTGCTTGTTATATACAATTATTTCTTTAAAATCTTGATACTGAAAGTATTATTATAATTTTTTTTTCCACAACAGTCCATGCTTTCTACTGAAGTTTTTGAAATTTCACTGGATCTCCTGAAAAGTGAAAGCTACATACTGATATGATTTTGTATCGCAAATTTTAATAAAATCCCCACACTGCTCTTTAAAATGCAGTGGTTTATAATAGTATATTATAATATTTAGGATTTTAATACCAATGCTTCAGTGTAATAAAACTTTTAGTGATTCCCTGGCATGTCTTGTTCAGACTTAAGTTCCTCATTTACATATCTGATGTCCCCCAAGAGACAGACAAGCTTCAAGTTAATTATCCATGTAGCTGTAAGAACTCCTGCTTCCTTGGTAAGAACTCTCTAAAAGAAAACTAACAGTTATTAAATATTACTTTGAGTTTTAAAAAGTAATCAATTTGCATTTAAAGAGACACTAAAGAGATACTTAAATTTAATACTCTTTGCAGACTAAATAATATATAAGCCATGTACAACTCTCACACAATTCACAAATAAAACAACTGTTAAAAACTAACAACAAGCCCAACCTTCAGTAATTTCAAGCACTACAAATACTTGGAAGCTAAAGGGCTCTTCAGCAGACCCCTCATTGCTCCATAACAGTCATTTTACATGAAGGCAAGACAGCACCTGTTGAAAGCAGTGACACATTCTTGACTTCTTCTAGTGGAGCAAGATTACATTACTAATAGTTCATAAAAATTATGAGCCAATTATGCTTTTTACAGAAAATAACAAGTGAGAGAATACATGCTTCTGAAATTAAATGAAACTATTGTAAAGACACCAACATATCTTTTATCTCACCAAACTACAGTTACAGGGAGGAGTAGCAGAGAAATATTGTAGAGTGTATGTTGTCACTTGTGACCAAAAAGCATCTTTAAAAAACTAGTTTGATGTAGCATGGAAAAGAGGAACACAGTAACTGGCAAGCATAAAATGGGCTTTAATTCTAACTGTTCTACACTGCTTCCACTCATGTAGTACCAAATGCCTTCAGCAGAGTGTTAGACCATACCTACTATATGTCATCCATGACTCATTGTCATCCTCAGCTTCAGCTGGCAGTTTACAAGTACAGATATCAGGTGAAATAATTAATCTGAGTATTTTACAATAAATGAACATGTGCATCTATTTCCCAGAGTCCCGTGATGACTTACATGAGAGGCAAATTCATTGACTGTCTCCAAATTATTACATGCATCCTATAATTAAGTTACAATAAATGAATAGAGTGTGGATGCTCTTCTGTACACAGAAGACAACAATCTCATTCCACAAAGACCTTGGAGGTCATTCAAGAAACAATTAGATGTCCTGCTACATATACTAAAAAGAAAGAAGGTTGAAGGCAAAATAGTCTTTCTTCTGTTTCCTACATCTTCAGTGCTTACACATTCAAATGAAGCCAAACAATATTAAGACACAGAGCAACACACACAGAATACAAATGCCTTGGAAAAAGTTTGTATTCTTCTCAGCAAAATGAGGTGGGAAGAATAATGTCTGACATTTTACAGAAAGGCATTTGTTAACAGATTTCTGTCATTTTAGTTTTTCAGCATTACTGAGTACAAAGTGAAAAACACTAAATAAAACTATTGTCATCATTCTGTTAGGTTAAGACAGAAGAGGATACATACTGATGTCAGCTGTGCATACATTCAGCTCTGGGGTAAAGGCATTATGAGAACAGAAAGAGGTAAGACCTAACTTTCACATGTCAACCAGGAGTCTTCTATAGTATGTAGAAAGCATATCTGATATTTTCTGGCACTTTACATTTGATCAGAGTTTTTATCTAATGTGATAAAGACAGTTAAAACTCAGTAATGCTCACAGACTTTGGGAATGCAAAATCTTTCAATCCTTAGGCAGACAGTGCTGCCACTGACTTCAAAGAAGACAAAAGAAGAAGACTTCAAACAGACAAAGTCTATTGTCACTCTGGGATGATGCCTTCTGGCTGAAACACAAAACAATATTGATAGACAACTGCAAAATAGCAATTTCCAGGTCTCCTCAGTCAAAAAGAGGGTCACTGAGTAGTAGACCTTTAAGGGTGCTTGCAGGACCATATGGAGCTGGTTCCTCCAGGAGCCTCTTCTGAATTGGGGAAATCTTAGCCTGTGAAGCTTGCTTCTGTAGGATTGAAATACAATGCAAAAATTTACAGAAAATACCTTGTAAGATACAAATGGTACACAACTCAATACCCTGAAATATTTCAACCTTTCCTTCCTTTTTTTTCAATTTTTTCCCTCGGCCTTCCTATTTCTAGTGGAACCAAGAAATAATTACAGGGTGAGTGGAGCAAGTATCAGTAATGAGGTAGGCTTTGCAGTTTGATCTGAACAGTTGCCTAGGTGAAGTTCAAAGAACAATGCAGACCACTAGAAGATTTGTCAGTAGAAGATTTGCCAGTAGAACATTTGTCTCAGAAATAATGGCTTGTTTAATGTACATCTTTAGATCAGAGATACACAAAATATTAAGAAGATGGAATAGTCCTGGACTCTCACTAGAGTGAGATTTTTGCGAAAAAACCCATAACTCTAACCACAGAAATAAACAAAATTAATAAAGAAAAATGCTTCCAGGTTGTCTTTTATTTTTCAAATGTAAGCATTAGCATTTCTTCTCTTTTCATATTCAAGTCCACTGATAAAAAGTCAAACTTTGCAGGACCTGAGTACTGAATTAACTAGGGAAATACAGAGAAATTGAACAATATAGAGCCACGTTAAGAGATGCTTTAAAACAAACAAAAAATATAGAAAAGGAAATTAAATTGCTACTCCTTAAAAGAAGGTATGAAATTAAGAGCCTTTTTTCTCCTGGTCTGGATGAGGACCAAGAGTGATTGCACCCAGCACTCCCATTATCTAGAATACAGATCCAGTGACTCGCAAGAGAGAATCCATGCTAAAGAGTAGATGGGAAATAATCTGCTTTTCAAAGAAGGTGAAGCTGCCTACTTTCTATGAAGATCGAAGCTGGATTTTCCCTCATCAGAACAGTGTGCAATTGCCTTTGGATTCTTGCCATTGTTTTCAGTCCATGCAGTAGTTATTTCACAAGAAGAAACTGAAGCTAAACAGAGCTCTCTCTGCTATTGATCCTATTTATGACAGTCTTGATCCTGCAGTGAAATGAGTTCAGACAGACAGAGCACATTCTTGGATCTGCAACTAAATATATATTATGAAGGCTCCTGATTAATAGGTGCTAGGTTCCATATTTGTACCCTTCCATCATTCTCAAGACCATATCCCATCACATCATTCACAGCAAAACAAGATTAAGATCTGAATTCATTCCACAGCACTGCATTTAGTATTTGCAACCTATTGAGTTTGTGTGGTACAGAATACCCAAATTTACTGTTTTGTACTTAACGAGAATTGGAACATTTTGTGTTGTATTTAAATTTACACAAGTGTTGATGGCATAAATTTTCTCACCCTTCATTATAGTAGATGAGATTATTTGGACATGCAAAAGGCAAAGAATATATCCTGTCTCCTCCTTGTGGCACAGAGAGAGGAGATCAATCAAAAAGGTGCTCAGAGTCAGACAAAATGGCCGTATGGTGCTTCAGTGTTCAAATTATGTGTGTTCTTTAAAAAATTGAATGCTGGATAATGATTTTCCACACTGCTATACTACAGGTAAGTTCAAAAGCAGTCATTGTCAGTATGCTGATTGATGTAAAGCTTTCAGTCTCTGGGGGGAAGAGTATAGCACTTCCTACTGCTTGATCCATAAAGCAGCATTTACTGCAGCCCACCTTCCTGGTCTGCGCTGCATAATACATTGCCAGATTATGGGAGTTAGGGAATTAAAAGGCAAAGAAAAGAATGGATGAAAAAGCCCTGACCCCCTCCTCCACAGGTGAAATATTTGAGTCCCTGCCTCAGGGTATTGGAAGTTGACACTAATTGCCATCCAGATACCCACTACTCACATTCACCTAAATATTTCCCACTTCTGGCTGATCAACCAATGTAAAATTTAATTGAAAAAGTTTTCATTTAACGTTTGCATCCTGTGATGACTAGCTGGGACTGGAAGCATTCACTATCAGAGTTACAGTATAAAAAGGGAGAATAGCGCTGTGTGAAGGAGCCCAAGGAAAAGGGAAGAAATGAGAAGGTGGGGAAAAAGGCTCTTAAGGATACACACTTCAAGTTTCTTTTACTACGAACCAACAACTTGCACTTCAAGTGATACTTCATGTGTGCCAGGTACTGTGCCAGTTGTTTGATTCTGTATTTGCTACTTGGTGATCACTATCTGGATTTTTGTTGGCATTTTCCTATGCCTGTTGAACAGAAACCTGCAACACTATCCACAGATAGGAAGGGGAAAGTATTATTGATCTGTGTCTGCTTTGATGTGCTGCTTTCTGGGAATGAAAACCAATCTGTTACAATCAGATGCTGCACAGCCTGAATTACATTGAGGTTCCCATCAATATATAGAATATGTGGGAGCAAATAAACAGTAGTCACAAAAGAAGGACTTGACCAGGTTATTAACCAACTCTGGGTGTTGAAAAAAAGAAATTCATGTGGGATCCAGACAGGTCTCATTCTTAAAGACCTTTTGGGGACAAAAGTACAAGAAAGGAAGTGTTTGATACGGGAGAACATGCAGAGAAGTCAAAGAAGAGGATTTGTGCTTTATGAAGCATTAAAGTTACTTCTGTAATGACAGTCTATTTGGAACAGAAATGCCCCATATAAAAAAAAAAGGGAATGAAAGCAACCGACATTTAGAACGTGCAAACCTTGTTGGCAGCCTTAGAGATATTTTCTATGTTAGAGTTTTACCTAAAAGGGATAAATGGAGTACAGAGCACCAAATCCCCAAATCCTTGCTCAAAATTATTTACAATCCAAGAGAAGGAACATAAGCATAACCAGCCATCAGAAATACTCAAAGGCAATGATTGGAAACAAGGCGAACAAGATCTGAAAGAGAAAAGAGTAAAGAGATTGATAGTGTTGAGCAGATAACATTCTCTCTACCTCCTCAGAACTTGCCACCATCTGCATATCAGCCTCCAGGAAGGGCAAGCAGGCAAAAGGAAATATTGGTTACAAACAGGGATGGATGCCAAAATAATATTGGCCGGAGTAGAAGTGACACAATGAAATTTTTTCAGAAACAAAGCATTCCTGGTAATGATTAACAGTTTAACAACAAAATTGAAACACAAGTGTGTATGTGTCTTACAGAAGTAAAATATGTTTGGATATGATTACACAATATTTTGCATTTTGTTTTCTTCCTTAAAAATCATCTGCAAATCAAAACAATATGAATTTTTGCAGAGATCTAACTACAAAAAGTTTAAGTGTTAGCCTTGTGCAGAAATAACTTCCAGCTGCCTCTCCACACAGAGATTTCTTGTAGGTATCTCGCTTCAAATGCAGAGATGTTAATGCTTTGCCAAGGCAAAAGTGTTCTTAACAGTGGTAAACTGTGGCATGAAGGCTGAATTCATCAGTGAAACAGGTAAAATGGCCAAATATGTTAATGACAATAGCTGAATAGAAGCAGAATTACATAGGCCTAAGGGAATGATGAAAATATTGGAGAATGGAGTCCAAGGGAGCTTAATGAATATCACTTGCATGGCAAGCATATGTACTAGAGCGACAAAGTATTATAAGTAACAACCTTTCATTTTGCTTAACTCATTCGATGTGCTGTTTCAGTGTGCAACGGTAGAAAACACAGATAACTGGAAAAAACTTTAAAGGCAACTTAGGTACCCTAACTACTGCCAATGCATTACAATATCTGGGACAATGGGTCTTCTTCTATCAGAAGACTCCTAAGCTTGGAGCCAAACAGATTACCTTAGAATGAATAAAATGGCACTTGACATCTGCAATGAGGCACCAGAAATATTCTCAAAGAGCCAAAACCAAATATTTTATCCCCAGAAGTACCAGGTAAACATTTTTCTAAACACAACCACCAACACAAGATGCCTTTATTCTTTTTATTCCACCTATTTAACTCTATCAAAATATCTTTAAGTGGAGTTCTTAGAAGAAAAGACAGCTTCCAGAGATTGGGTTGATGCCTCTGTACACAGGTTATTTCTCCTGCAAATGTATGTGGTCATGACCTAATGAGATGTAGAGCACTATACTGCATGATAAAGACAGAGAACTCTGAAACAGAATCTTAACTTTAATTATTTGGAGAAGTTTATGAGAATTTTCTATTCTTGGGGCTTCAATTTTTCTTTGAAAGAGTAAATAAAATTAACTCAATTTCCAGCTGTGGACAGATTGTGGGCAGATAAAAAATTACCCTGCCATACCTGTGGGTAGCCAACTTCCCCCATTGTCCAGTAGCATCTGAATTGTTTGCCTTATATCTCACTGGTTTGGACTTTGTTGAGAAGAATGCAGGGGACATTTATCTCTTAACGCAAACATATATTAGCAAGCTGTTTTTAGAGATGCAGTTTAAGTGAGGGACCATAAGGCACACATATGGGCAGACATAGTACAGCAATTTTAGTAACAACAAAGATCAGAAGAGAATTGTTACATTTGGAGAGAATGTGATTGAAAGTTTAAGGATAAATTCAGGTATGTGTCACTATTCTCTCAATGCTAAAAGAAAGCAGGAAAATAATGACCTGTAATTCCAACAGGGAGCAAAAAAGAATTAGACCTTCTACAGCCATTAGGGGTGCTTCACCCCATACTCCTCCTTTGATTTCCACATGAAGCCATACACTGTGTAAATTCCTGGCATAGCTCTGTCAAATTTCCTATCACTGTAGCCAGTTATTAAATACCTGGGCTCAACAAGAGAAGGGACAAATGACAATTACATGAAAAGGAAGTATTTTGGTAGTTTCTTGACACACCATCTATAACCAATAAGAGCCAGATTAATCCAGATGGCAATGACTTAATGTTAAGACTTTACATTAACACTTAAAGTGCTACAAAAATCAGGTAACTGACCCCAATCAGGAGATCCAGAATGTGTTACCCTGGTACCAAAGTGCTCTACAATCAACAGACAGAGTGAAAATACTCAGAAGAGAGATCAAAAAAACTCAGGGTTGGCTGGAGTTGGCCAGGATCAGGTCCGTGTCTGAACTTTGGCCCCTCACAAAAGCTCAGGTGTGGCTCCACCTTGAGCCTCCAGGCCCAGACCTGATGAATGCATTTTTGCAAAATATCCTAATGACCAGAGCACGCAGAGAAGCAATATCTGCGTTCCAGCTTCTCCTCAGCTTAAGGAGATTTGATCCCCAAAATGCCATGCCCAATAAGAGTGCCCTATGATCAACTAGAGCTAACTGTAAGACTAATAGAGGCTAATGAGAAAATTGTCTCTAACCTTTCTTTCCAGGCTGGGCCACTGTGCAGTCAAAAGGGAAAAAGTCTTGAAGTGACAAGACAACACAGAATTGAGAGTCTGTGGATAGGAGCAGATAGGTGCAGTCCACATGTGGATAGATAGGTAGAGTCTACTCCCTAGCCTTTTAACATGTAACATTTAAAGAAATTTATTTATGAGACATACCGTAGATAAAGACAGAAAAGATGATGTCCATTCTAGTAGCTTTCAATATTCTTCAAGATGGAAGATGACAGAAAGAAATGTATATGATTGGAAAGTTACTTAAACTGACTATTTTTTAATATTGAGTCATAAGTGATGATAGAAATCAACACCTGACATATTAATGCCTAGAGTTAGGGACAAATTCGTCTGAAAAATTCTTTGATTGCATTATAAATTCATAGTATTTGGTAATTAAAAGGTTTTAAATTGTATAAAATTAGATAAAATTTCAGTATGCTATTTATACTTTTTTTTTTTTATTGTTTTCAATTGATAAATAACAGGGAGGCAAAAAAATGCCTTCACTCTCAACTCTAGACAAGAATATGGAGGTAGTTAAGAATGAATAGAGTAGAAAAATACCGTGACATCTGAGAACTGGTTTTGACAGAAATGTTTCTAGCATTAATTGGGGCATTGTAAGTAAAATGTGGCAGACTTTGCACAGATTCATAGTCAGTACCGCAGTAATAACCCTTGACAGACATTATTTTTTGAGCCACTGCTGCCCCGACGCAATGTGTTAAAAGGAACTTCCAAACCCAATCAGAAGATGTCACAAACATTACTGCTCCACTCCTCAGCACATGGTAGCGAGTCAGGGCAGGCCTCCGGGAGACTTGCAACGAGTGGTGAAGTACGGCAGCAAGGCAAGAGAGGCCCTCAGACGTTTAAACTCTTACACTTCTGTAACTTGGTCTGACCTGGAACCAGTGAACACTGCAGCTGCTGCTCTTTCTCATACTCTCTGTAAACACATGTGCCCTGTGCATTTAGCAGGTTCTTGTTTAAATGAAAAAAATCCCATAACTAAACCCCCACATTTTTTTGTATTAGAAAAAACTATCTTTCTTGTATTCTTTTTTAACCACAAATTTTACTTCATCAGGCTTCTTTTTAAATTGCCTTACACTATTGTACTTCATCTCAGTTTAAAAGAAAGTGAAATTTTTATATATAAATATATATACATATACATATATATATATATATGTCCTATATGGACCACAGAATTTCTCTGCATGTGTTCTCTGCTACTCAGTTTACATGGGCAATAAGGATAATAGAATTTCCACAGCTTTTTCACCTTTCAGACCCATTCCAGATTCTTTAAGGGTCTCTGAGAGACTACTTTTAAGCATGCTATTTAATCATCCATAGAAAATACAAATCCACTAATCTGAATTCAAAAATGCCCACTTACTTTGGTACATAAAGCTATTTGAAAAGTATTTTTGTACCAGAACATATATAATACTATTTTGAATGATCACAGGGATTGTGAAAGCACAAATTCAGAATGTCTGTTGTGTATAAAATCCCTGAATAGATGGAGCCAGATATTGCTAACTGCTCCTTATTTAAAGTTGTCATTAACATAAACAAAAGGTAAATATTTTCCAATTACTCCATACCCCTTCTTTTCTTAGGGGGTCAGAGTCTGCAAGTACCTGATTCAGTTCCGGAGGGATACATTTTCCACCGGCACACAACTACAGCATCAAGTACTAGCACTGCAATATGTTGGATGGCTAAGGATGTCAAGGGGTGAGATTTAAGCCTGAAGCAAATCTCAATTTGCGGACTGAGTTCATCTCTAATATATGCTCAGGTTCAAATACTATTTATTTTAAAAATGGTTCCAGAGTAGATACACACTGAAAAAATCAAGGATGCACTGGTTTTGCTTTACCTGTCTTCTGAAGAATACAGTAGTGCTCTTCAATGGATGGGCATGTGGAGAGGATCAGTCATCTGTCTGATTACAGTTGCAAGGCATGGGGTGCCATAATCACAGTATATGAAATGTTGGACTGAAGAAAGTCCTGAATATATAGCTGTGTATTAGTGGGCATTTATAACACAATATTATTTATCTCTAGTACAGTATTTCCTATATTTTAGTAAGAAAAACTACAAACATGATAGTAAACAAAATTAAATACAAGCCTCACTTTGTTGTTTTCATAAAAAAGGAGGTCCTAACAAATTAAACTTTTTGTGGTTCATTAGACCTAGACAACCACAACAAATCTTCAACAAGTGTTCTGTGGGCTAAAATCTGATGTAGTTACAGGCCCAAAAGTTTTATCAATTGCTGATTCATCTGAGGCTGAAACGATCATGACCAAATGTCTTGCTCTTCTACTGATGCCATGAAGATTTTTGCCTTTTCTTTTATACCCCTGTTATACCTTTTTACAACTTCTGTATTCCTAGTGCTTTTTGCCTACGTTCTTGGACTTGTTTGTCAAGCTAAGAGACTCAACATTTTAGAGGCTTCGTAGCTAGGGATCAGTGTGCCCCAGACCCCAAGGTCCTCTCCAGAACACACTCGGTAAACTAAGAACCATCCAGGGAAAGGTTCCTTGGGGAGGGGGGGCTCGCTTGAGCCTCTCATTGGGGAATCTTTGATAGATATGCTAATTAGTAAAACCTATAATGTTATACCCAATGTTGGGGGGAGGGAGAGACAGAGATAGACTCGGCAGGATGCATCTCGATGCATATGACTTGGACGTGTGCACCTAAGGATCCTTACAATAAATACCAAGGTAAAATCCCTTTTCCCCTTCTAACCGTGTATGACTCTTGATTTTAAGACCAGGAAAAGGCATCACTACCAGTCTCACCATAACTCAAAGGATCCGTTTTATACACTCAAAAAAACCCTCCTACCTTCAGAGGTCCAAACCCTTCAAGCCAACTCTTTTGACCTGGCCCTGATTGTCACAGATCAGGGCCAAATTGTGGACTTAAATTCAGGCATTCATAGTTTACGACAAAGCCATTCCTTGCTTCTCAGGGTGAGATTTGGGCAGAAACTATTTTATTCAAAACAAATCTGATAAAAGGGAGAATGACAGGAGTGAGACATGGCTCCTCCTTCCACAAAGGATGCTTCCTTACTAGCAGAATCCTCCTCTCCTTTTCCCTCCCTCAGTTTGACAATTGCAGAGTGCCAAGACACGGAAATCATCTTCCCACTGGTGACATCTGTCTCCCCAAAGAGCTCCGGAGGCAGTTATTGTGATAGCTTTGGAGTCTGTCATATGATTAGGTGAATATCGAACAATCTGGGACTTCATTTTCTTAATGCCAGTGGCTCACATTTGACTGTCTGGTGTCCTGATTTCAGCTGGGATAGATTTAATTTGCTTCCTAGTAGCTGGTACAGTGCTGTGTTTCGGATTTAGAATGAGAGTAATGTTGATAACATATTGATGTTTTAGTTGTTGCTAAGCAGTATTTATACTCAATCAAGGACTTACCTGCTTCTCACACCACCCCATCAATAAGGAGGCTGGGAGGGGACACAGCAGGGACGGATGACCCAAACTGGCCAAAGGGATACTTCAGATTATTTAACATTGTGCTCAGTGGAGGGGAGGGGAGGGGGTAGAGAGTGTCTGTGTGGTGTTTAGCTACCTGCTGAGTTAAAGTACAAGAGCTGGAATTAATACTATGTGTGATTTTGTTTTCATTTTTTGTGCTAAAAACAAGGAAATAAAAGCTTTTAAAGAAATGTATGTATTTATAGAGCTTGTAGTTTAGGAATGCCTTCTCTTTCATTTATTGTGTGGTATATATCTGTCATAACTATCAGTCAGTATTGTCCATTTATGCATCTACTAGAAATATTGAGTTCTCATTGTGGAAAGCATGATGCTTATGAACATGTTAGAAAGCTTTATCTGCCACTTCTTTGCAAACAGAGACTTCAGAACACTCTCATTAATGAAACGTAAGTGAAAAAGATTTTTTAAAGTAATAGCTCTCCTAAGAAATGGCATTTAAAAGGAGGAGTGATAAATATCAGAAACAAGTCAAAGAGTTGAAGAAGTTTTAAGCATTATCCTTTTCAGCATGTCTATCAATAGAAAGCTGACAATGGTATTATTGCTATTTACATATTGGTAACACACTGGTATGAATTTGCATAACGTATTGTAGTTCTGTGCTCTAGGGACTTGCTTTGTAACATATTGGTGCTTAATGAACTCTGAAAAAATTGATTTTCCACAGAGTAAATTAAGGAATGCATTATAGCTGTTAAAGCAATCTTAAGGGAAATCTGAGGCTTCCACTGCAGCACCGTGCTTAGTAAGTAATAAATTACATGTTATACTTATTTGCCTTAATTCATGCTAATTTTGTCCAATTAATGTATCACAGTAATTCAGAAGCCTGTCACAGGAGAGCTAATTATTTATTGGATTTTTGTGTTCAGCTCCCTAGGAGTCTACTAGCAAACAAACTTGCGACTGTCTTTCTGTTAGGTCCACAATGACATTCTTATGTCTTACTGGGGAAAGAAAAAGAATGTTAATCTTTTTTTATTTCAGTTATATAAATGGATCATTATTCATTTAAGTTAGTTTTTTGTTTACAAATTGGTGTCACGTCATGACAGACTGCCATACTGTTAGAATGAAATCCAGTGTTTTTCCTCTTCCTGTAAATGCCTGAACATAACATAATTCTTCTTAAAGACCATGGCAGTACTTTTCACAATCTGAAAGCTTCTTCCTAGTGGTGTGTAAAGTTAAAGAAAAAAACCCTTCTCATTCTTTTCACTGCAACTTGCCTTTCAAAATCCACTGGCTTGAAAAATCACAACGTGCCTATAGCAATTGATACTGTTTCATAAAATTAGATTTTTAACTGTGGCAGAATGTTAATTCACAGCAAAAAATGAATTATTTATGAGATTAATTTGTGCAATTCATACCTATAAATAATATGGCAGTTGCTAAATAATTTGCACAGTGTGATAAGATGCAGACATCACAGTTAAACAATAAGAGAGTCACCAGCTGTGAAATACCCACTATCTGCTGGCATTCTGTCATGCACAAGCGTTTACAGAAAATTATTTGTTGGGGGTGGAAAGTATTAGATCTGATACTTGGCTTCTTCTCATGGGTAGCAGGAGAATACTTGTCAGTTGATTACTGTCTTCTACACTACGTGAAAAGAAGTGGTATTTCTTTAAATGTATAATGCAAAGTGATGTTACCAGCAGGCTACATAAAATCATGTGATGTAACCTGCCATAATATGATGCACATGACCGACTGTGTCACAAATTTAAAGAGACTTATTTTAGAAGAACTGTTGAGAAAAAAAATATTACCCCTTCTCCATTTCAGTCAGTTGACATTGATCTGTGTTTGCCTATAGCCAAATGAATACCTGGTAGTTCAGTAAACGTCCCTGAGCAATATACAATCTTACATTGTAGCTATTATTATCACTTTAAAAGCATCTGTCAAGTACTTCATAGTTTTCTATCATTGTTCTTCAATCTCTGTCTTCCTAGCAAGCACACAAAAGCTCATCAAGGAATTAATTATCCAGTCCCTGTTTCATGGAAAACAGTTGTTTAATTGTTTATGGCATTCAGAATTTGAAATTGTTTTCGTCATTTTCTTTCTTGATTTCTCCACTCTGGAAAATATAAAGCCTGCACTTAAGCACGTTTTAAGTCCCATCAAAGTCAGCAGAGACAATGACTGAGTTTTCCTCCTAACTAGGAGCTTTATTTTCAGACCTGCGTTACTAGGACATTCTGGACAAGGGGACAGAGTATGTGCACACCTTCCAAGGGTGGGAGCACATGTGGCCAACCGTACCATGCAAACATGATGGCTGCTCTACAAACGATTCAAAGGGGTGAACTATGCAAAAGAGTAGCAATCAATAAAGAAAACTCAAGAATCAGGAAGAAAAAAACCTTATGACAATGTCAGAAAATTCTTCCTGTCAGAAAATACATCAGTTTTGAAAGCACACTTGCCTGGAAGTGTTTATAACTTTTTTCACCTCTCAATCCTTTTCCCTTATGAGTAGTCTGCATCATTGCCTATATGGATAAGTGTAAATAGCCTCTTCTTGTGAGCCAAAACCCACACAATCTGACACTAAAAATCACCTTAAGCATTAATTATATGGAACAGGTGACAGAGGGTTTGCACTGTAAAGATGTCACACTGTGGATAGATAGAATAGGAAAAAGCCTAAAATTTAAAACAAGAACTGGAATCCCCAGCTGGGACGAAAGTTTAAAGTGCCCATGCTTATTCTCTTGTTAAGCTACTATGTTTGCTCCTGCTAGATGTGGCAGAAGCTTATAAGCTAACTTTTGTGTTACTTTAGCCTAGTATAGAAACTTCAAAAAAAACTCCCACAGTATCAAAAAACCCTTGGAGAGGGAAGGCTGGTGATGAGGAACTAGATATTCATTAGAAACACTGTCTGTAACAGAGACTATGTTTGCTCCTTCCTCCTCCAGGCCACCTTCCTGTAGAGCCCAGCTGCACAAGAAAGGTAGGGAGGAATCGTCTTGTACTTTCCTTCTGCTTCTTTCTGGTTGTGCTGTCTAATAAGGACCTGTCTTTAGAATCCTCTTATTGCCATGGAGGCAGCTGCTTTTTTTCTAGCTATTTTGTTGGGTTCTTTCCTGGTCATTCAGAATATGACAAAAGAAATCAAATTTCAAACACCTTCTTGTACCTCAGAAATGTATGGGAATTTTGAGCCACACAGCAGCAAGCAGCAAGACTGCTGTGAACTTTAACAGCCCAAGAGCTCATCCACAGCCTCTGGTTACACCTGTAGATTCTGATTTTTGCATCTGTAATTTTCCCATTGGCAATGTATTTTTTCATTCCTCATGACACAAGACATTTCCTGACACACCATTTGTTTCCAATGCAAAGACAACACCTTCCTCTACACCTGGAATGTCTTTGTCTCCCTTCTTTTTCTCCCATGCTCTCCTGCCACCTCCGTAGCAAAGACCCATCAGCAAAGGGTTTCATATCTTTCTTTTCAGACTGCCAAGATTTCAGTGGTCTTTCATCATGCAACAAATTAAGAAAGGCTTCTCATGAAAGCATAAATATGTATTTAAGATAATGTTCACAGTGCAGATTATTTTTGTAATCAGTGCCTGTAGTGTTTCCTGCCACACAAAGTCTGTCATGTCAATAGGCTGTCTTTGTCAGAGCATAAAACATACCTTAAAAAAAATATTTTTTTACAAATTATAAATATTACTACAGATTATTAAAATAATTTTACAAATGATTGAGACCAAATCAGTCTTGGTCTCAGCGGTTTTAGCAAAGAGTGAAATGGTCCTTCAAAATAGCTGCATCATTCTAAGCCACAGCTGGATGCAGAGCATGCACAAAATGTCTTTTTGGCAGTTCATATTATCATGGACAAAATCAGTGCAAGTATCACTAGAGAGGGAGAAAGAAAGATGTGGATACTCTCACAAAACTGCAAGTTTATATAAACTGCTTTCATTTACTCACTGAGTTCAGAAACAGATTATTTAAAGAGATAGAGAACAATGACAGCAACACCTTTAAATTATAACTAAGCAGCACCTGGGCCTCAATTACAATACTAAATTAAAGCAGAAATCATATAAAGGAAAAGATGACCCAACTCAACATTAATTGTAGAATGACCAAACCATGCAGGCTAGAAGGAAGCTCCAGAACTCATCTGGTTTGACTTTCTGCTCAAAGCAGATCCAGTAAGTCAGGCTGCCCTCCTGGTGAATGATTATCTTACTGTGGCACAATGGAAATCAGAGATAGCTAGTCAAGTAAGGAAGTTAGTGGTTTGTTTTAGAGTGAATTGTAGCAATAGGGAAGACGAGAGAAAGGAACCTCAAAAGAAGATATAAAAATAAGGCAAACTATGGCTACAAATAGAAGTTGCAGGTGACCACACATCTACATCTTGCTTCCATGTTGCCTTACAATATAGGTGATGGAATGAATTGTGCTAAGAGACGCCCATTGCAGATCTTTGTTTTCCTGCCCACCAGCAGGAAAACAAGGTGAAGAATACCCAGAATCCTCCTTCCAGGACTCATTTATGACGGTATTCCTCATCCTGAGCACTATGAGCTCTTCAAGTTCCTATTGTGTATGAAACTATTGCATTCCTGTTTCATGTCTCCCAAAACACTATCAAAACAAACTATAATTATTTTTCTGTAATTTTAAAGGTGACTTTCCAACTATATACAGTTTGAAAACAAGGTTGTTTATTTCTTTCTTTTGATAAAATCAAGCTGGTTAGCAGAAACAGCAGGAATTCTGCTTGCTTATCAGGACTTTGTATTATTGTGGATTCCCTTTTTTCTATCTTGGCATTCTGGTATATATTTGAGTGCTTCCCCAAGAGAGAGGAGAGAACACAGGCATTGATTCTACACTGCTTGCTGCTACAACTGCAATTGCCGACTTTCTACAAAACTGTTTCTTGCAAATGATGGTTCCATATGTAAATACAGGATGAGCAATAATCATCTTCAAAACTATAGTTCAATAAAATCACTTATGAAGAGGCCCATTACACAAGTCATGCCCCCTGATGTGCAATTGACCCTGTAGTCTGTTGGAGGGTTGCACCTCACCTGCTGCTCATACAAAGCTCCTTTTTCCAGCATACTACTGCAGTTCACTGTTGTATTTTTAAAGTGCTTTATATTGTTCTGCTGGAATTAACAGAGGGACTGGCTTGAAATCTTCAGGTGAAATGTGTGATAGAAATGCAAATAAACTACTAGCTTACTATTTGATGCAGAGACTGCTATATAGCTCTACTTAGACATTACATTTACTTTCCATGCCTATCAGTATGCACTCAGAGATTGATATATGATGGTTTCATAATTCTTAAATACTTTTTTGATATCTTAAACCTATAGAGCCTTCAGACATTTTCTTCAGGAGATCTGGAATACTTTGCTACTTGAAATAAAAAGAGCTTCAATTGGCAGGGTTTTAAATCCAAACATTTAAGGCATTGATTTTACTTAGTTTTTCTAAAGTAACTCCTTTAGGAAATTGAGTGCTACATTGCTAATTTTAACTTTATTCATTTTAAAGTGCTCCGGGATACTAGCACAAAGGGCACTGTAAAAATTGCGTTGTGCTGTATTAGGTTTGAATAGGATGAGTTATAGAACTGTTTGAGACTTTGAATTTCCCGAATGTAGTTATTACAATGCTTATAATACTAAAGGCTTCTTATGTGTGCATTTTATGTTTGGGGCTTTTTTTTTAAATAATCATAACTTCTAAGAAATATCGACTATACATAGTCTGTAACTAAAGCTTTATAATAATTTCTATTGCAATACATCTATACAAGAGGATTTTATAGAACAGTTATTCACACCTACATAAATATAATTTAAAATGTAAATGTGCATGCTTAAATTACAGTGGAAATTTACTTTTTCATGCAATGAATCTTTACACTATTTCCAGTCTTGATTTATCTGCAATGGGATTTTTCTTTTGCAACACAATTAATATGTTCATGTTGTATAAATCTGAGTACAGCACACAAAAATCTATCTGAATATCACATAGTAAGTGATTGTGTATTCTGAATAAACAATGCAAAATGAAGCAAGTTGTAATGTATTTTGAATTCTAGGACATTTTTCCAAAAGAAGGTTAGGGGTTTATGACTTACAGCAGCACAATTAAATATACAATAAAAACAAAGATTGTATTCCTTTTCGTTTTATGATTATACAAATTTATTCTGAACTGTTTCATTGATTTCAGTAAAAACTGGTCCATAATACTTTAACTTTTAAAAGAATAATGTAATTTCATAGGTGTCTCTTTCCCATAAGAATTCCCTGAAAAAATAGATTATTATAAAAAATGTAAATGATGTTGCAGAGAGTCTCTTTTTTTCCAGGGATTCATCCCAATACATGTATAATCTAGCATTCACTGGAGGGGACAAATATCTAACACGAGAAAGCAAAAAATAACTTTAAAAGCAATGAAAAAAATCTGAAAAATACTGTGAGTTGAGAGAGAAAAATAAAAAATATCCAAACAGACAAATATTGGCTTTGGAAGAATAAATAAAACATCCCTTAATTGCTTTTTCAAGACCGGTGGAAAATATTTCTCACAGACACAGGATTTTTTTTTTTCCTGCTGCCTCTCAACGCTGGATAATTTGTGAAGGAATAACTTAGTGTAGAAAAACAAGGAAGATGAACTTAAGCAATGTTTTAATAGATATACCACCAAAGTTCAGCAGGTCATTGGGGAGACAGATCGATAGAATGTATGTTATCACTAACTTCAAAAAGAATAGATCTATCACAGAAAAAACACCCCAAACTATTTAAAAATTTAAAGCATTATCTATAGTATTTTTATTCAAAGGCTTTTTTGAACAATTGTGTTTCTTGCACACTTCTTTGACAATAGCAAGTTTCCACAAACCCTATCCTCATGGTCAAAATACCACATGGGGTTTTTAGATTTTGTGTGTAACTTGATTTGATAAGTACTTTAGTTCTGTTTAAAATATATATGCATTAGTGATTATAAGTTGTCTTTAAAAGAAAAGAGCTATACTGCTGTCATCCAACAGAAAAAAAAATACCCAAAACTAAACCAAAGTCAGAAAATGATAGACATTTTTGCTCTTATGTTCTCTATATTAAAATACATGTTTATCACAATAAATCATGTACTACATAGCATATTTTGTGTTATCTGCCTGAGTCATATCCAAAAGAGACTGAAATCCACAGGTACCTTCTCACTGGTCTTCATATTTCTTGGAGCATGTCTTTTGTGTATTTCAGTGTGTTCTTCATTCTGATACTATAGATCTGCCTTTATTCTTCCTCCCTGAGGCCCATGGATTTTGTGAGTATATCACTGCCCACTTGTTCAGTGCTGCAGTACAGTAGGCCCTTTCCTGATGAACTGAAAGTGCAGTGTTTGTGCTAAAAGGACCCATCGACTTGAATAGCACAGGGCCTCTAAAGACCTTCACCCTGCTACTCAGACATGGGGAAACACGGCCTCATAGGCCAAAGAGATTGTGGAGAAGAGCAGTCAGTAGCAACAAGGCAACACAAACAAGAAGCATCACCTGAAGGCATGAGCATGTGTGTAACATTCACATCCTGCTGGTAGGTTGGGGAGACCAGAGAATTCTCTTCCTCAGAGAAATAATAACTGCAAATTTGTTACAACGTTGTGAAAACCAGGAGGTGTGATTAAGATATGTGATGTGTTCTACAGCTTCTACTGCAAAATAGTCTGATTAATCTAAATTAATTTAATGTAATAAACTACTTACTTTTCCAGTGGTGAAATCTGCCTGGGGTTAGAGAAGAATAAAACAATTTCACACTTCTCACAAGCTGTATAATGACTGCTATTTCATTTAGAAAATAGAAATTTACAAACAAGTGGGAAATGTTGCTCACCCCTGCAGAGAAAAATTTTCGTTAAAATATTCTGGGTGTGCAAATAAAACTCAAAACTTTGTCTGTCAAGCAGAAAATAAAGTTATTTTTTAAATGCCTTGCTTTTTCCATCAAATGAGTTTTAAGTAAGCATATTCAGTTTTATTTCTATGAGTTGCTCTGCTTGAACAAAATATTTGTACATAACAATCAATGTTCAAAATAAAATCATTTATGTTGGCTGAATTCAGCATTTTTTTATGTCCTAGTTAGGCCTAAAGTTTCATTCATTGTGGTTATTTTGGACAACTCAAACTATTTTTCCCTTTAGGACTGGGAGAAAAAGTAGAATACTGGAACAAATTCATTGAAACATATTTGCAGTCAGAATTAACTGAAAATTTACCCCAAGGAAAATTTCAAATAGGAAGGAAAATGTAAGAAGTGGAAATATTTCCATATGGAAATCCTGCCATATTGCCTGCCAAGAGTTGTCCTCCAAGTCTCATTTGCCAGAGGAGTGTTGCACGATCAAGACATTATACATACAATAGTAGCCTTTCTTAGCTAATCTGACTGAAGAAAATCCCCAGAAGATGTAATGTAGCTAGGCAATCCAGCTATCCATTTATTAGTAGAGAGACAAGGAAGATGACCTACCACCCTTCTAAAAGTACTGGAGTAGCAGCCTTCCAGCTTTCTGACACATGGCTCTTACACTCTTTTTTAATACAAAAACCAGTTCTGTTCCACGAATAAAGAAATGGGTTTAGGTCACAAACCCAGCTGGCCATTGAAAAAAACCCAAATAGTGAAATATAACTTCTCACGCTCCTCTGACCCAAGACTCTCTTAATAGTTAGTGGGAGCAGCAGACACCTCTGCGCCACAACTCCTCTAAAACAGGTCAGATAAATTTTACCCAAAAGTGCCTATTTCTCTCCATGGACTCCCTAAATTATTGAGTAACACATTCAGATATAGATCTACAGCACTAGGTGAGATTAGTCCTCATTCTGGTCTTCAGTCACATAGTGTTCTAGTGGAAGGAGAGAAAAGAAAGGGAAAAAAGACTTTACTTGAACTAGGAAGTTACTTTTACTGTCTTGTCTAAGCTCTTTTTGCCCAGGCCTTGATGCTATTTCACAGATCTCTTTCAGATGCCTTTTACACTTTGTCCTGAAGAATGGTGAAACAGAAATTTTCAGTCTCAGCTCCTCTCTGTACTTCCATGTAGCTCCCACAAAATTTCAGCAATCAAAACTACACTAGTATTTTGTAAAAGAAAACAAAACCTCTTTGTTCTGAATAGCGTTTTTGGTTCAACTTCCCTATTCAGCTTAGTGAAGTAAATAATAACATTATGTATGTACCTTTTGATATATTTCTGCAATGCTAATTAATTTAACTGTATTAATATTTTGAATTAATAGTTTCAAGAAACGCCAGTTTTGTGGTCTGTATTCGCATCTCAAGAGGAATATTTTAAATTTCCATGGACTTCATTGAAGACAGTGAACTCAGTCCAGTGTAAGTGACAACAAAGCCTACTCTGTGGCTGTAACTTTCTCCTAGTAGGACTCCATCTGTAATCATACTTTATGGCATATTACACTGGAGGACAAAACTTTGCTGCAGAAATCCAGTCTTGAACTTTGAATTTTTTCCCTTAAACTGCTAGCTTAATGGAAGAATTTAAGGATATTTTGCCAGCAAAGTATGGATAAAAGAGATGAATAAATAAAAAATAAAGAGCATAATGAGTGCGTATATTTTAAATCCTTTCACCACTAATCAGCTATTCTTACACTTATACAATTAAAACAGAAAACAAGCATGAAGATCTGGAGAGGTTACTCAACTCATCCTCTACTCCAAAAGAGGGTCAGCATTTAGGAGGTTAACTAGGATATACAATATAGCCTTCTTTTTGCCTACCACAACATGAGGGTATCAAGAAAGTCAGATTTTCAATATTTTTCAGGAGTGCAGTCCAGGAGCCTAGACATATAAAGGCAAATGAAAAACTAGTTACCTCAATGTTTGTATATTCTAGTTCCAGGGGGCAATTATCTAAATCTGTGCATAAGGACTGACCTAACATCCATTGAAATCAATGTGGATTACTTTACCATTAACTTCCATGAACTTCAGAGCAAGCCCCTATCCAGGCCCCCACATGGAAAAATTACATGCACAACTGTAAATGTGCAATGTTTCAAACAAATTTGACTACTTAAAATTTTTTTTCTGGAAGTTTAATCCATAAACAAACACAAATCAGCTTGTTAGAAGAAAATCTTGCCTGCCAAATTGAAACATCATTTTTAAAATCAGAATAGATTAATTAATAAAATCACTAATGAATGTAAGGGTATTTTCCTCTCTTCTCACATATTTTTGCTGCATATGGCTTCATATACCTGAATAACTTGGAGTTTCTTCATGCAGCTCTAATAACAGCTCTTAATAACAGCTCTTAACAAAGCAACAAAGACACTCACATGAAAAATTTAGATATCTACAGAGAACCTTTAAAAAACACTAAAGCTCTGTTTTACTTCGTGTTTCTTGAACAACAACCTTTTACTATTCTGAGTACTTGCTGTACAATGGAGATGTTAATAGTTACCCTCAGACTGTACCTTATCTTTTACTGTAAACCTCTTAGGCAGTGCATTCACATTTCATGTCCTTTCACAGTGCAGCTCACTTGGAGACAAAAGCAAGAGGAATTTGTTTCAGTTGAAATATTCCTTTTTAACAGACACTTTCCAGCTCCCTTGCAGAAGCTGCTAAAAGGAAAATCAAGGATTGGGATTAGCTTTTTTTTTCCTCAGGATCTGAAAGATCTGTAAAGTCATGGGGATTTTTAAAACTTATTTGTTATTGATTAAAATGTCATTAAAGCATTTGCTAGTTGATGGGCTGTCAACTATGAGAGTCCTACACCTCTAATACTCTAATTGTAGAGTCTTTTAAGATGTTATCCTCAAATCTTAAATTTGTCCAGTTGGAAACTGCTCCAAAGTTTTACACTTTTCCAAACACTGCTATTGATTTTTTTTTTTGCTACAAGAACAATAAAAGACTAATCATGTTGATCATATATTAGTCTCAGGCTGGGCATTCTAGACACAGTGCTGAACTTTCATTTGTTTACATGTTCAAATCTAATGCTATTACAGATGTGTATGAGTAGGAAATACTCTGTTCAGGTATTTTTAAATATACTACTAAAAATTACAATAGTAAATTTTTTATAAGCTTTTCTACTTTCATATGTATATTGCTTATACATAAAAAAGAATGAAGTCTCATTCATTCAGAATTTAACTGACTTAGAAGCATAAATTTTTGTTATTTATGTTACACAGAACATAACAGAAAAATATGTATTGCCTAAAGACTTTAAAGATGATTATGACCTTGTAATACAAAATATTATTCTAAGCAGAGGTGTACCCAGTCACTAATTCAAAGCTTCATTATAAGGGAACTTATTTCATTAAGAATTTGTGATGAACCTTTTGGCTACCACTTTCCTCTGCAGAAATGTTGGAAATCATATAATAATGCTCCTATCCATCTTTCTACTCTATTTGCAGACCCTGCACAAAAATCTCAAGAAAGAGGGACTGCTGGTGTTCATGGACCCTAAAGATTCAACAATTTTTCTTGTCTCTAAATGGAGAAGTGAAGGTTATCTCCAACATACGTCTTAGCACTAGGCAAGCAGTAGAAAAACCACTGTATCAACACCCAGAATGGTGCCACAGCTGTTTTCATGCTATGTGCTCTAAAGCTCCAACAGAGAGACCTGTCTCCAGCCCCTTTGATAACAAGATCTGGTTCCCTGGCTAAAAACTGCAACAAGGTCATAGCTAACAAAAGGACTTTAGTATTTCTTGTATTAAAACATACGACATAAATGTACAAAATTTTCAAAATTATTAAGCAACAGAAATAGCAGAAATAGAATATACTGTAAGTAACAAATACAGTATGTTTCAATAATTTATTTTAAGATTTGCAACCAGATCATGCAAGGTGGATTTCATCAGTGTAAATACTATCATTTGGTATTTTCTATATATCTTCTAAATTGGGGTGCTGGTTTTTTCTCCATCAGAGGTCTGCACTGAGAACTACTGTCAACATTCCCACCAAGAAAAATATGACCAAAACTGGTTCATAATGTCTAAGACCTACACAAGGGACATGGCTGCTTTTGGGAGTCTTTACCTTAATACAGGCATTGGACATAAGCCTTGATTTAAGTTCCCTGGCAACAGATCTATTAAAGCTATATTACTAAGGTTCACACTGCCCCTGAAAGCTTTATTAAATGATTATTTCATAGCATGGAGGGAAATGTATTGAAAATTAATATGCAGCATCAGCCAGTCATGGCTCATAGCTGAGATATGCTCTTTGTATCAAAAAGTAGGAATTTCCAAATAAGACAGGGTAAGTGAAATTCCTCTCATTAACTTTACTTTTCTAATCTGACTTCTAGGGCTACAGTGAGTGGGAGGAATGGCCATTTCTAGAGCTGATTCCATTTTTCTTCTGTCTTAGGAGCCCAATTTCATGTAGGATGCACTGCCCTCTTGGAGTGCCCCTCTGCTTCTGCATATCATAGAAGGAGCCCAGCTGCCTCACTTTAATGGCTGAAGTGAAACAACATGAACCTCAACTTGTATGAAAAGAGTAAGATTTGATGTATCCATCCAGCCCATGGGATTCTGACAGACTCAAAGACGCATCTTGAATATTTACAGAATTCACTGCATTAGGCCATTCTTTTTGTAGAAAACAATCCGAGACAACTAATGCCAAATAAAATCATGCCCACATACATCTCTTCAAAAGGATTTTTCAGAAAAAGCTAATTAGCTGAACTTCTACAGTGTTGCCACACTCAGAATATACATAATTTCTTCTATAAAAACACAATTACATGTTTTATGGAAGTGATTTTTAATGAATAGTAAGACCTCTAAATAATTTAAAGACACAATTTAAACCTAACAAAGTTTGTCATTTTACATTATTATATTGCTAAGAAATGTATTAACTCAGATCATGCAGTTCTAAAGCTGTGAACAATTAAGAAAATGGGCAAGTTCTCTTGTTGTCTTCAATTGATTTGGAAGGTGAGGGCTAGGAAAAGCCCAGGCAGGCAGCTCCTACCCTACGAGCACCAGGTGGCAGTCCAGCGTTGACTGACAGGTCTTCATGTTCTCCTGCACTCCCCAGGCCAAAGGCTTTCCTTGTTACAGTATTTGTCTGCCTAACCCAGTTCTGAAAGTCTTCCACGCTTTTCTATATGCTAAATAAGATACATTCACCCTGGGATTTAAGGGCAGAGAATAAGAATAATGTTTTTCATAAACTTGCCCATACTGCCTTACTGATGCTGAAACGCCAAGGAATTATTACTTACAGCGTATTTTCACAAATTGGGTTCTGAATTTTCCTGGTTGGACAGACCATACTACTACACCCCAAAAGTTTAAACAACTATAAAACCATGTACAAGAAGTATGAGGCATATAAGTCTATTAGAGCATGATGTTTTTCCCAGAACATATAGCAAAGGTAATTTCAAATCTCCGTTACTCAAAGTAAAATAATAACAAAACCAGAAAATCTTCACATCTTCAAATTAACACTGAAAAATCTTGCAAAATTGTGCTCACATATACAGATAGCTGTAGTTTCTAAGATGGAACAATAGCAATAATAATTTATGTAATTTCAATGTTTACTGGGATGGTCATACTCCTAAAATGCAAACCTGCACTGTCTTATGAGGACATAAATTTTGTAGGCTTTTCTTTCCTGTTTTGAGATAAATACAAACAGACCTTTACCAGAGCTGTGAAATGGCTCTCGCTACACATTTCAGGGTCATGTTTACCTATCTGTTTTCAGGCATGTATAGTTTTTACTAGTTTAATTACAGTTTATAATTTGGTATCAACATACTCAAATACTATTCAATAAAGTTCAAATAAATTAAAAAAAAAAAAAGGAAATAAAAGAAATTAAAGTCATACATTCTATAAAATATCACTAGTGATGACCAAAGGAATAAGAATTTGACAAGCTACACTGGCTAACATCAGTGAGCCACAGGAAAAATGGAGTAGTCTTGCACTTCTCAAGTCTTTTTTTTCTCTTCTATCCCAAAGTGGTACAATTTCTGAGTAATAATAGCACGGTTTTATTCCACAGAGCCAGTCCTTTTGAGCATTCTGAGCGGGATCTGCTGACTTCAGTAAGGAAAAAAAAGAAAGTTTTAATGCTTTTTAATGCAGCTAGACCTGCAAAACCATCACAGCTGAGAAAGATGGATTCTGTTCCTTCCTGTTCATCTTCAATAGAATTCTTTAAAATTACGATGAAAAAATGCCTGGTTGACATAGGTCATTAAATGTGGATGTTCCCAGTCATGAACTGTGCTAAAGAAGCAGGATTCTGTGCCTGCAAATAGGCTTGCAGGACAGGTGCCTCATAAATGACTTGGAAGCAATACGTATTTTCTCTGAATCAAACAGAGAAGGGGACACACATGCTCTGAAAAACAGCTCACATTCCTAAAGTTACTTAAGGATAATCACAGAACTTTTCCAACCAGAATCCCACTGGCTCTGAAGCAGCTGAGGCAACCCCATATCAAGTCATGTATGCACCACTCTAGATCCGGCTTTTGTGTCCAGGCTGCCCCCACCATCTCCATACCAATCCTGTTTCTGTATAATCCAGAATGCTGACTCCCCTTAGTATCAAAGGGAGAGAACTGCTGGCAGAATGCTTTTTCCAAAGATATGTTGACACGGCAACATTTTGCTGCCAATCTGCCCCAGCCTTGAGTTCCTAACAAAGCCTGCTTTTCTCTTGGATCGTTTTTAGCACAACTCTCAGCTTCATTTGGAGGGATGGATTTTTGTTATTAACTATTTTCTATTACAGTTGTCTTCAAATTTTATCCATAGTACAAACTGACACAATGACTATTAACATGGCCATGGAGCAAGTAGTGCATTATATGTACTACTTGCATAAAAAAGGCACCTATTGAGACCTTTTCATCAATCAGAAATAAACATTTTTTTAACCACACATGCAACACTTGATTTGCTGTGTCTTTTATAATATTAACTATTTGCCTGTCAATTTAAGAAACAACTTTAATTGATTTTCAGATTTCAGGCATCATTACAAAGAACTATTTTTATTTTATTGCAGTGGTTTCTACTTTATTGTTTCCTTTTATGTTAGTCTGTTGAGGCTTATTTATATGAGGTATTTTCTTCTTAACCATATTATAGTACCAGGGAGCTTTCCATAGTTCTTTTGAAACTTAGAAATAGCGTGGCACTTACATGATACTTTCATAATGTTGCCAATCCTCTGATAAGTGGTTCACATCAGATATTTAGCCTCAATACCTACTGCTTGAGAATCTACACTGATTCTCTTCACGTTTTGCCTCTGCATTTCAAGATTTATGAATATTAAGTTGTGCTTGCCCCAAAGCAAAAGTATACTCACTAAGATATTTGCTGAGATCAGGAGTCTCTCTGCCCCATTTTTAAAACAAAGGCATTAATAAGGAAGCACTATAAAATGTACGACATTGAAAAAATAAGGAAAATTCAGTATTTTTAATAAAGTGAGAAAAAAACTCTAGTTCAAAGCACCCTATCTGAGCTACCCTAAATAATGCAAAAGAGTAACAATTCATGGCACTTGAACAGAACTATTTCTGCTAAGAATATACCCTGATTTCTAAAACTATGACCATTATTTTTTTAACAATGGTCACCTATGGTAAAAAATATAACTGTCTATAATTTTAACCCTTAGAAACACATGGGCAGATACTATATACAGCGTCTATGTAGGTCAATTAGACCCAGTGGCAGTGGTTGCATCATTACCCAGCACACACATAATTACTTTGTGTACCAAGCACAGAAGTCATGGACGCATTCAGAGAGTACACACCTACATATTCCAATACTGAAACCCTTTCATAAGGACTAACACAACTTCAGAATTTAAAATGCATACATAAACATGTGAACTTAAAAAAATTCCTGAAATTAAAAAAACTCCTGAAATATCTTTTTTTTTTTAATTATTACATTTCTTAAATTCTATTCCAAATGCCCTCAGCTTCCTTTGTGATTTGATCTGTTTTTATGTGTACATGAAAATAAGTAACTTGTTTAAAGCAAGATGAAACTGGTCCATATCGAAACAAAAAAAAATCACAGAAGAATAGGAATTAAGAGGTTTATAGGTTTACAAACACGTGGAATAAACGTGCTATGGCAAAAACATCCCATTGAGATAAATGCTGAAGCAAACTAATGGAGACTTGGTTTCTAAACTGTGACTACACAATATTAATTCTGCCCCTCTGTTTGTAATTACATTGCTTTCCATTCTATATATTAAACAGTTCCCCAGCTCCTCTTCAGAAAATAATAAATTGTTTAATTCTAAGAGAAACCACATATGGTTAAGATAATTCAAGAGAGACAACTGAGTAATGCAATTCATATCTTTTTTTTTTTTTTTTTTTTACACAAATCTTTATATTAAACTGAAAATAGAGGTCTATTCTGTTTATTACAGTAGATATTCTTACTGAAGTCAATAGTATATGGGTATTCACAGCGGGTTCTGTATAAGTCACTATTGAAATATCTTATTGCAATTATTTTTCAGCAATTTCCTCCTACTGTTTTTTCTATATATTATAGCATATCGAGCACAAAATAAGATGTTGATATCTCGCAGTATAGCTTCTATTGGATTATAAATTAAGATAAATTGGATTGTCAATTAAGAAACTCAAAAAGTCAAGGCACCCCTTGGATTTAGAATGCTCACTCTGCAACAGAGCCCTCACCTCCCCACCAGCATCAGGGCTGAAACTCGAGCCACTTCAGGATAATTCTCTCACTCAGCATACCTGCAGAAAGAAGAAATTCCCTGGCTTCAAGAAATAGTGTTACAGAAATTTTTTTTTTCCCTTTATTGGCAATTGCTATGTAGGACATTATATGGATTCCCAGATAGCATTAATGGTTCTGTTTTCTGCATGCCTCAGGCCACAGGGCTGTGATTACTTTTAATCAGTTTCAAGACTCCCCACCCTCAGCTGTGCTTTGGTTATCTTCAGACTGGATCAGTACTTTGTAGCCTACCTACCATAACACTTGGAAGTTTCCCTGAGGCTTTCAGGCTATGTAGAATGCAGCCAAAATGAAAGTTTAGGTCCCTTTCCTTCCCCTTTCTTTCCCTACAGGAACTTTTCTGGCTGCTCCCTGTTTCCCATCACTAGTCCCAAGTACTATACAGCAAGCAGAAATCCTACCCTTTTTTCTGTAAGGCAATACCATAAAACAAAACCAAAACCAAGACAACCAAAGCAAACAAAAACAAAAGGAAAATAAAAACATAATTGGTAAAATAAAATTTTCCAGGAAGCATGCAATGCTTATTTATATTACTCTTAAATTTCTTCTGATTAAACATGCAAATACACATAAATTCACTTCACACATATTCCTCATAAAAAATAGTTCCAAAATACACTTGACAAGTCAACAACCTCTAAAGCTCAGTGGAATGGGTGGAATGGGGAGACAGTGTGTGGTACCTCCCCAAAAACATAATGAAAAAGATTCTGTCACACACACACTTGTTCCTCACTCATTAGCCTTCTTCATTTCAGTCAAACTTATAACTTAAGTGTAATTGACCTCTACCAATATAACAAGCATGCTTTCTTTTTCATATGATCTCTAAGATAAAGAGATGCCAAAACTTAACACAAGTGCTTAAAGAGAGTGAATACTACTGACAACGGTAATTTTCACTATCATATGCTAACTATCAGTAGCATAACAAACACTAATTTTTCTATCATTGCAGCAAAATCATGTCAGTGTATGGGGTGGGAAAAAAATGGGAAGATGTAGTGACAGTACTCTGTGTATATCCAACTCTTATTATTCAGAAAAGCTAGGGAAGGGTGGAGGAAATTTATTTATAAAAATCCCCATTGAATAATATATTAATTATCAAAAGTGTTTTGCTCAGCAAAACACTCAGACAATTTATACAGGACATAGACAAAATACAGCAGCCATTCAGAAAACCGAGGCAGATGAGATTAGGCTTGTGCAGGTTGTGTCACTGACATGCAGCCTTCTAGACAAGCAAGTGAACATGCTACTAGACAAGCAAGTGAACATATTACACAAGGACCTACGCAAACTACAAAACGATCAAAGACTGCTTCAATATCATAATGTAAAATTGTAATGGGAATGCAGACAGGATGATAAAAAGAACCAAATCTCTTTGAAATGTGAATCAAGAGGAAAAAAAGTGACAGGCTCATAACATTTTCAGATGAGGGTTTAAGATTATGGCACTTTCTGCAAGAGCAACATAGTAAGTGAACACTAACACATGCAGCTGTTAAAACAACAAGATTAACATATTTTTTACAAGCTGTATAACTCCACCATTAGAGAACTCTTCAAATTTCAGAAAGGAAGATATCCCAGGACAGGGGAATGGAAGGTCTAGTTAAATGGAGAGCAGTGCTGCTAAATAAAGTCGAGTGGTTTTTAACCTTCAGTACAGAAACTGCATCTCCTATAAAATAACCAGACTGGCCTTCACTGATTTTCCAGCATTTTCCAAAAGGAAATGCAGCAAAACAGTAGCAAACTACTCTTTTGGTAGTTTTGTGATAACAGCCATAAACTCAAATTTAGCCAAAAGGAGAGTTTTGCAACTGCGTACCAGCAGTGTTCAAAAGCTGCCTCTTGCAGCTCTGGTTGTGGGAAGCCTAATGCAAGACTAAGACTCCAGCTGCAGGAAACCATGTGTTTTTATTTAGTGTTGACTACAATACTTCACTTTATTCATTATTGAAATATGGGTTGCAGGAACAGTTTTGTCCTTTAACTGGAAAAATACCCAAGTCCCAGTTAACTTCTCTGTGAAAGACTGGCTGACTGGCTATGCTGTGACAAAAAGAGCAAGGGCAGAAGCTCTGTACAAAGACAGGAGACTGTCATGAACAGCCATGAAAAAGATAGGCCTAAACACAGTGTAATAAATGCGAAAGAAAAATAAATAAATAAAGAGAATTAAGATAAAGACCCAGCAAAGGTACACTTTTTTTTTTTTTGGGAAAAAGCAATCCCAAAATCACTGTTAAACCATCTGTGGGAAAACATGCTTTTCCAATTATGGGAGAAGGTGTACTTGACTGCCCCAAGTAAAATGTTGCAACTGTCTGGTTTCAAAATAGCACAAATATTTCTGTTAAATTCACCTGTAAAATAAAAGGAGAATTGGAACAATTTGACAGTTTTTGATGGATTTGTAATTTGACTGCCTCTTGTAGTAATTCTACAACATAAATCTTCATCTTGAGGCATAACAAAACACCAGGCAGCAGGTTGAAAATGCTTCTTGAAGTAGCAGTCAGTTTGGTCCTACCAAATTGAGACAGTCTAATATATAAACACAACACTATAGAAAAAGAAACAGCAAAAAAATGTTGCAGGTTTAGTTTAAGGTTCAAATAATTTCATGAAAAGTAGGAAACACTTGCTAGTAACCAGAAAACAAAGTGAACAATTTATGATCAAGCTTACAGTGACAGCCCTGCACATAGATGTAGGAGCATAAGCTGCTTCTGCAAGGTCTTTTGTGGCCTCAAGCACAGGATTCAAATACTTAAGGATAAGCATTGGTTACTTTTCAAGATGAAATATTATCTATGTGATAACCTCTTGGAATATCTCTTTCTTTGCTACGGAACACTGGCTCAAGCCCAAAGTAGCTATAATAAGAAATCAAAGCGACATAAAAAATAAATATTTACAAGCATGTATACCAGGGAAGCCAAAATGGGAGGAAGATCAGAAGCAGTAGATTTTCTCTGAGTGCCAGCTGGTAGGATGCATGTTGCAAGCCCCATGAGGAGGCATGTTTGGCCCACAGGAGCTCCAGTACCCACAACTGTGATTTAAGGCAGGGAGTAAACTCCAAAAAACTTAAATCAAGAGGACCAAATTCAGCAATTCACACAGTACCAGTAACTGAAAAACAGATTAAACCCCCCACAACTGGATATTTATTCAAAAATTAAATATCTTTTTTTTCCAAGGAGAAGAGCATTTTACTCCAGCTATGTATTGCTTTCTACTAAGGGTGGTGATTTGCTGGTGCATGCAGGGAGAGGGAGAAAAGGTGTTCAAGTTTTTAAAATACATGTTTATGAACAAACATGTGCCTTTGGTCCAAGTCTTTTTGTTTACTCATTTTGACCTTAATAACTTAATACCTTAATAACTACTACGCAAAGTATTTTCTACAGAACTAGAAGAACACTGCATTTAGAAGGGGTACAAGTTTTGTTGGCTTGACAGGTCAAGGTGGAGGGCTTTTTGGAGGCTTGTGGGACCTTCACTTCTCATTTTGAGCTTAAAAAAAAGACAAATATTCATAATTCTTCATTTCTGTTGAATCCTTAGAAATGTTTTTCTGCAGTTTAGCTACTATTGTGAATGATTCCTTTACATAGCTCCACAAACTACCCTCATACAAGGAATAGAAGAGCAAGTTAAGAAAATGTCAAGAGAAATGCCTAGGGAAGACAGCACTGCACTGTACATTACAAAGATCAGAGGCAGCCCAGAAGCAGAACTAGAAAAAAACCTCTGTTCACAACTTGCATCACAATGCAGAAATTCCCAGAAATCTCAAACATCGTAATTCTCATTTCTGAAATCAAGAAAGCTGGAGGAAAAAAATTGCAGGAGGGACCTGATAAAAGTACAAGTTAATGAGTCACTTTTGTGGAAGGTTTTACTGAGACATTTGACCTTAAATAACAGATACAGTAGATTTTTAAGTCAAGTCAAAAGACTATCAGTCCTTGAATCCAAACCACTTTCATATCTGGTGAAGAAAGCTACTAAAAATGAAAGTTTTCTTTGCTTTTTTGGAAGGAATTCACTGAAACAACAAACCAAACAAAAGGCTTTCAGCCTAAGCAAACAAAGTGAAATTGTGTTAGGAAGAGTTCTGAGAAGCATATTCTTCCTAAAGTGTCAATCATGACAGAGTAATATACGATAGGGGAAAGAACTTAAGGATCTGTTCAAAACATAGAATGTGACAGGAAACAACACTGAAATTTGTACATACACAACAATATTAATCCCTCAGTTTCCTTTGCTCTCACCTCTGACTGGCAACCTCAGTTCATAGAAGTAGTGATAGAATATATTTTTGTGATATGTTTACATATCATATCTATTTCCATGACTGTAAGAGAGAACACCGAAAATAGAAAGGAAGTGACTGGTTTCTCAGAAATAGAAATAAAATTTTAGAGAAATTGTGTTAGTGCTCTTAATAGCTAACTGTAAGAAAACTGGAACAATTGAGGAATTTTCAAAGCAACAGAGAGAAATCAGAAATCTTCATGGTCATTTAGTGGACTAAATGACTTGGAAGACCTTTCAGAAAAGCTGAAACATGGAGATCCATGCTGAACTTTATCCTACTCTACATCAATTATAAATCAATAAACTAAGATATACAGAGGCTTTTTATTTTGCAATATTTACAACACTTCTCTGAGAAGCATGCTGTGAGTTTATCATGTTCAAGAGGCATCTGGATCTGACACTGGGTGATGTTGGTCAGTGGTGTAGGGGTTACAGTGATAATGCTGGGTGGATGGTTGGACTGGGTGATCCTAGAGGTCTCTTCCAGCCATGAGGATTCTATGAGTTTGTGCAAAGTTTGCTTGTCAGCATAAGAAGGAGAAAGAAGAGGCCCCAGCTAGTGCAAACATTGCTAATGAAATAAAGATAAGTCTTTGTGCTGATGCCTGGTATATCACTGCAATTTGTATTGTATCTTGTACTGTCTTTTAAATGTCAGGTATTGCAATAAGCGGTTCACAGAAACACAGACTTTGTCTAGACTGAAAAAGACTTCGAGATCATCAGGTCCAACCTATGACTGAACACCATGTCAACTAGACCATGGCACTAAGTGCAATGTCCAGTCTTTCCCTAAACTCCTCTAGGGATGGTGGGCAGCCCATTCCAGTATCTAATCACCCTTTCTGTGATGGATTTCTTTCTAATGTCTAACCTAAACCTCCCCCAGCACAGCTTAAGACCATGTCCCCTCGTCCTATCGCTTGTTGTCTGGCAGAAAAGGCCAATCCCCACCTGGATACAACCTCCTTTCATATGAAAATCTTTGTTTTCTTGACTTTTTCTTTAAAATGATTTTTGCTACAGCTTTTAAAGGAAGTATTAATCTCTGGGTTCCAAAGAAAAGATTGAAAATAAAAGTTGTGTTCTCGGGCATCCAGCTAGTCTGTCACCCAAAATCTGAATAGTTGTAGATCATACAGTCACAGATGAATGATCTCTGTTGTTTAAGATATTCTAATATAGAGTAGTTAATGAACATTAATACATATGGATTTGTTTTTCTACATTAAAAAAATCTAGACATAATTCTAGTTGTGATATTCTGACATTTTGTTTATTTGATGAAGGAAAAATAACCCCAAACCAAACATGAATTATGGTATGGCTCAGTTGGGAATTAGAAGCTCTGCAGGAAGGATGATGAAGTCTGTGTCAACTGGGAAGCACACATTAGCATAAATTTTGCTCTTTCCTGGATGGCTAGACTTGCAATGCTACTACCAACCAGAGAAGCCCAACTTGCACATGCTTACATGGGATATTCCCTTGATGCAGTCTCCACTAATCTTCTAAGTGTTGTATGTGATTTCTTCTGTGTGCAAAAGCTACAGGGCAAACAGCAATCAATGTGTAATTTGACTTGATGCCCTTTGAGTTTCCCAGTACTCTGAAACAGGCAAAATCACTTAGAGCAGATGATTCAATTTGTCAGTCAGCACTGTGGGTAATGTGCATCAGCCCTAATTCAGCTGTAGCAGAAGAGGGTGTCTTGTCAGTCCGTCAGCATATTGGGCTGGTAATTCACAGGAGCAAGGCAGATTAGGATGTGAGCCATAAGCAATCCAAGCAAGAATATTTAGTTAGAGAGGAACTCATGTGCATGTACAAATATTAACATTTATAGTCACATAGCAATACATTTTATAGACATAAATACAGTGATTATAGGTATTGAAAGGAAAGTTCACAGATAGGTGCTTTCCCACATACCTCACCAAAGCTCATCGAAGGAACAAAGAAATTCTCCCTTTGGCTGTTTTTGAACATGCTTTCCAGTTTTCCAGGCCTCTCAGGAGGTTTTTGTTTTGGTTTCACTTTGGGTTTGGGTTTTTTTGCTCTCAAACTGCCTGGCTCCATCTGTCCTAGAACTCTGGGGCACAATTCTGGGAAGGGAAAGGTAAGAGGGAAATGCAGGTTCCTTCATTTAATATTCATTTCAATGGTGAAGTTTTTTTACAGGTATCAGCAAAGACAGAAGGACCCCTTGCTACACTTCTGTCAGGCCTTTATACATGGTGTTTGAAATCACCTAAACAATAGAAAATGATAACAGAGCAAGCAATGCATGTCCACTGTTTAGTATATTAATGTCAGGAAATAATCATTTACGCTAATTGTATCTACATATGAACAATCAGTTCTGCTGTCTAGGGTTTAAAAGTCCTTTAAAGAAGACTATGTATTGATATAATACCCTTAATTCCGGGACTTACCTGAAGGTTATAGTAATATTCATACAGGTAGGCAGACAGTAGGCCTGTGCAGATGCAGATTTATAATTCTCTTTCATAAATAATAGTTTTATAAAATATATAAATATGGTGTTTGAGAACATCCCAGTATCGTATCTTAGCTTCTATTTGAAATATGCTAGAATACCTTTGGCCTCTATTGAAAATACAAAAGACCTGAGAAAAAAGTAAGATATCCTACATTTATTTAAACCACATAAGACACCGAAGAATCTTTTATCAAAGATGCAGGAGTACTTACCTTTCCTGTTAGACTATTTCTTGAAATGTCAGGATCCTGGAGAATTACCATTAAGCCTCCAGAGGACATGTACTTTTCCTTATTGTCTCTTCTATTGTTTATCTGAGCTCAAATTTGGCCCAAATCATTCAGACACAAGATTTCAACAAGCATATTAACCCAAGCAGCGCTGGATAGAGTGTTTCATACATAATTAGTAAAAATCAGACATCTGAAATACAATCACCACGGAGGATATTGCAAACAAGTGTGCCCTTCCCATTTTAATTTTAACAAGAGGCCTCAAAAAGCCCTCACACTTTTGCGCAAATTGCCTGCCCTTTGTGCGGCACTGTCCTCGCTGGGACGCTGATAACCTACGCAGGGCACCTACAGTCAACACGACTTTGCCTTTCACTACCCTGATTAAGTAAGTAATGTTCACTTTCCAGGAATCCCCCATGGAGCAGCAGCATTCCTATGTGCCTGGCCGTAACAGCAGTAATGACTGGATTCTGAGTGAATTTGAAAACCTTCCTCAACACACTTATTTCTGGTTTTCAACCTATATTCAAAGCGATACTTTGGCATTGCTATGTAATTTTTGACAGGGTTACAGTAAATTCATCATGCTAAACTGAAATGTTTCTGGCAGATGTCTGCTCTGCAACAATCAAGCTATGTGTACAGTAAAATATGACAACCACAGAGATACTTCTAGTTGTAAAAATTACACATATAACACTTTATTAATGATAACTTGGAGTACGATTATGCAGTATATTATTTATTGTTTTAATTAGGAAATATTTATTTCAAAAACTTGCTTCAGCATGTTATATGGATAAAAAATTTTTAAAATTTAGTCTTGAGTCAAAAACTGTTATTGGTAAAAAGGAAATAAGCAAATATGTTAATAATAACAGAGATTCTTTTTCAATCTTTCAGTCTTTTCTTTCTTGGCTACTAGCAAATTACTTTTTCAGTCATTTCTAGTTTTCTTCCTCAAGACTTCCTTGGAGCAATGGATTTAGAAAGCTATATAGGGGGAAGGGGGGGGAACCCTGAATCATTAAAGGGGAATACCATAACTTTTCCAAAAGTAAACCTTACAAAACAGGAGACAAAGAAGTAGGATTTATTTTGAAAGTAATTTAAACTATTCATATGTATGAGAGTCAAGCTTAAACCATGCCAAATATCTAGTTCCATGAGCAGAAGAATTAATTTTCATTTGTGTGATTTCAGTTTCTCAGCTTGAGTTCCATGCATTTAATAAAATGGGAACTTCAACTGTAGGTTTTTCCACTATTAAACATTTTTAGTAAGTCTCCCTTCTGTGGATTCCTTGACAGCTTACAGGAGCTGACCAAATTCTGCCAGTGTCCTCTCACTGGGGTAAGAAAAAGATCTGTCTCCTTTGTTTTTGTTTGGCTTTTTAAAATTGCTCTAACTTTTCATTTCATTTTAACGAGACCAAAAGGCTTAAAAGTTCTTAGTAGGGAGTAAGAAAATGGATAAACACACATGCAGGCATATACATCACAGTAGATTATTAAACCCTTTTCTCTCTAGAAACCAGGAAAAGAAAAGGGTAAAATTCATTTGGTCATTGGAGAAATCCCCTTGTCACATAATACAGCCTTACAAACTACTAATGATTTCCATAGGGGTCAATTTTCATTTTATCATTTGACTCCCTTAAGAATAACACAGGACCAAGGAAGCCTAAGGGAAATAAATAAATAAATAAACCTAATGGTATAGTTTGCAAGCTAAATTTCTCCTGGAGTAGAGGAATGCAAAATTATAGCTGAATCAATGTAACACAGCATTTTATTAACCTGTAACTAAGGAGTAGGGAAGTGAAATATGCAGTAAAGTCTCTACACACGCCTGACCTCTCCACCTCCTCTATAATTTCCTGCATTGCAAGGTATGGAAGGATAGTGTACAAAGAACAGTCAGTATCCACTTCCTTTTCTCAGCCCAGAGGAATTGGACCTTGTAGCTCTGTATTTTTGCTCTTTTAACATTTCAGAGTAGATTTGTAATGGTTATGATGAGCCTACTGGCAGCTCACAACACATGAATCCCATTGGTCCTTTGTTTAATACACTGGAATGCATTTTGTCTTGTAAATTTTCCATAAACTTCTGTATCATAGATGAACTTCGATGCTTTATTTCACCATGAGTGAACTATTTATCTTAACACTGCTGCTTATCTTCCTTTCACAGCCCATTTTATTAAATTTTTTTATATTAAGCAAATTCACTTTTTATCTATGATGTTTGTTTTACAGGTAATTCATCCAATTTAAGGTATTATCTTAGGGACTCCAATTTCATTTTGCCCTTGAAATTAACATTTAATGTGTTTTACATTTTTGAAATAGAAATTAATCTTTATTTGAATTATTAGTCCAGAACTATAACCTACATTCACCATATTTGAATGCTGGTATGGGAATCATCTGTGACCACGTATTATCTCAGACAACTACTGTGAGAGAGGACATACATATTTGTGTTGTGGAGATCCTGCAGTGGTTAAAAACATATGTCTTTTATTTTAATGTTTGACAAAAGTAAGAATGCTATAAACCCCATTCACACAGGGTAATTTATTCCTGCCACTAGACAAATCCATGAGGTAGTACTGTGCCATCTCATCTAACCTCTCTAAGATGAAAGGAAATAAAATTCTGTCCAGTTCAGCATTTATCGACTCCTTTTTTCTCTGTATACGCTATACATATAAATATGCATTCATATACTCACACAGCCTTTTAAAGGTAAGCCTATCTCTGAGAAAAGCATCAGTTTTGGACCAAGACTACCAGGAGGTGGGTAATCAAATGCTGGGTTAGATGGTTTGTTCAACTCATTACTATCTGCACAGCTACATTCAGGTGGGAAATTGGACATCAATTTTTGTTTGCCTTTAGAGTTTAGTTCTTTCTGTATCTCTCTGGCAAATAAGAAAAGTTTCAAAGCACTGTAATTTGTGCCTGTGAAGATACCAGTACAGCATGATGAAGTCACAGCTCAGTCTTCTGCTGGATAAACTTGAGTAGAATAAGCTCTGAAATTCTCTCTTTTTAAAGTGATTTTATATCTGTAAGTGATTTCTGATGTTCTGTTTTGAACTTTCTGTTTTTCAAAATGTGAAAGACTGAAAGCATGTTCTGAAACTGATTTCCTTAGCACACTCACTCTTCCTTGCTTCCACTCACTGCATTATCCTTTGAAATACTGAAAGGTCGCCATGAAAGGCTGCAGGATTTCAGCTGAAACTCATTGTTCAGTACCTTCTTCACCATGATGCTCAAGTCTTTTCAAAGTGTTTAAAATTAATCTTTTTTATATGAAGTATATTCTGAATATTTCCTTTCCCTTTCATAGCATGGAAAAACATTTTTTCAGAAGAGATCCATCCTATCGGGCTCAGTTTGCTCTAAATAAGCACCTTGTAACTGTATGTATTTAATTTACTGTTCCATCAGCTATTGACTCATCTACAAATTCTGCTAGAAATGTTTCCAGATCATTGGTTAAAATGTTGAAGAGTGGCAGGCACAGTGCCAATTTCCTCAGAACCTCTCTAAAATCACCCTTTTAATATGTTTTCATTTGACAACTACTGTTTTGAGACCTTTCAGTTACGTGGTTTCAGTCTAAATCACCTGTACATATTAAAGAATAATATTGCAAATCAGGATGTCATATAAGTCCTAAATCAAGTGTTAAGAACTCAGATATATTATGGCTACATAATTATTTTTATAAAACTTTTATTCTCATTAGTGAATAATAATCGAGAAGTATTTTCCATAAAACTACACTGAAAATTATATTTTCTCTGTGAATAAAATGATTCCAATTACTATTTTTGAACATGAAGAGTAGTAAGGGAGCACCAACCTTTTGAAACAGTTTGTTTATGTTAAAATCCACTCTCACCTATGATCTTAAAAACAAATTGATAGGTTACTACAAGATTACAGGTAAATTCAATAAGAAAAAACATCACTCTTCAGTAGTTTTTCCTTCATAAATATGTATTAAGCATCAAAGAAGCAATGAGACCCAACAGAACTGGACAGGAAGTTTCAGTGAAAACAGAGGATGCTGGATTAGTAAACCAAGTGCCCAAAAGAGTGGCAAGAAGCTGAAAGCTGAGATGGAGTGAAAACACAGAACTAACAAACATAGATATGCGTTAATGACATGGTCAATTCATCTTCTCAGTTTGTCTGCTAATACAACACTTGCAGGTCTCCATCCTGGAAATTTTAAAAAGTGTTCTGCAAATCCCATGGAAATCTTTCAAGGGATTATGTAGATGATCATAATGCTGATTCTTTGGACCATTTCCTTTACAGAAGTTAAGGTGCAAGTGAAATGCTCTCAACTTTCATGCTACAGAAATCCATGCATATTATAGACATGAATGTATCTCTTACCTCAATACACTTTCCAACATCTGTGTTTCTTATTAGCAGAAAAAAAAATTCCTTCATGAGTTGCTCCCTCAGTCTTGTCATAGTTTGAAATGAGAAGCACAGCTCATACAGTTTATAACGCCTGAAATGAATGTTGCACTGAAAACAACAAGTTGAGACCAGATTTGATTGGACTAGGCAAGCGAAACTAGGCAGGGGCATACAAGCTATATGAAAGGTTAATACAGGAAAGGTTATGACAAGAGAATGGTGATCGTTCTACACATCCACTGGGAATAGAACATGGGTACATCAGTTTTATTTGCAGAAATGAAAATGAGATTAAATGGGATGAAAGAAAAAAGCTTTCTATCTGTAAGACTCTACTGTAGCACCAGTGAGAACCATCTCCGGTGTCCAAAACTCCCTTCATCAGAGGTTTCCAAGAACATGTTTTTAGACACCATTTCAGCTTAGACTGCTGAACTCAAAGCTCTCTAGAAGTTTCTTCCAATCATGTACTTCTGTGTTTCCACAAGATTTGTATGCACATTTTGGGATTAATATCTTTCAGCATTAGCCTTATTTATACAAGTGATTATGCAAAGTAATGTCCTGAAAAGTTGTAAGTTAATATTACTCAGAAACACAATATAATTTTGTCCTTTCCAAACAATGTGTAAGATAGGAATTCAATACGAAATAACCTTTTTTTCATTTACAAGTCCATATACTACAAAAATATTATGGTTCTGCTTTCAGATGTTATAAAAATTAGTATCAGCTTCAAAAGGATGTGATACATGTAAAAATACCATTTTAACACCAAAAAGTAAATTTTCACCACAGACTTTTGTAACAAGACTTGCATATGCTATACATGGAACAATTTAAAAATCATTTTGATGCATTATGAATCACCTGTAAAATAAGTAAGTGAGGACAGTCTCAATTTTGGTAAATATTTATAGAGCCAAACAATATGAAGTATATGTAACAATCAAATTTCTAGTGAAAATGTGTGCAAGAAGGTTTATTTTGAAAGGAAAATTCCTACTCCCAGTGTCATACCCAATTAAATTCTCCAGGTAATGACCCCATTTGCATAGAGAGCTGAACCCACAAGTGGGAATTTTAATGGGCACACCACCTGAGTACATTAATTGAGAGTGACACTACTTGAACTAGTTTTGTGCTTACCCCACTGAAAATTCTACTCATATTATTTTTAATGTCAAGCTACAAGTCAAATTTCAAGATGATGGATTTGTTCTTTTTTAAGCATTGAATTTGAATAAAAGGCGGCTTTAATTCTGTTATGCATTGCATGGCTTTAACTAATCTGTAGTTCTGATTCTTACCATTGCTTCATTTTTTCAGTGGTTGGAATTTAATTTTATTCATTAATTTGCAAATAATTAGATAGAAAATAATGCCTTCAGCAGCTAAATTACTTCTGGATTGCTGTTTAATGTACTTTTACCAGAATATGTGTTACAGTTAAGCTGACATAATAGTTTACTACAATCCAATTGCGTAAATATGTCTAATTACTCTTTCTGAAGAAACAAGCGTGAATATAAAATTTCAGTCATGGATACCTTAATTTTCTTAAACCTAACCCCATGAAAGCTTGGTAGTTGCAAAGCTGATTAGGCAGGCAGGGACAGCAGTTGTCAAGAGTAGTGGGATCCTTGCAACACATTTCCCTTTATCCTTCACACACTACTTCTAATGACCTTGAAGTTATTGTGGATTCTAAGCCACTGCTGTTAGTCTACATTAAATATGTAATCAAGGTGTCTCCTCCTTATGTGAAGAAACAGACACATGGAGTTGCATTTCCTAGGGAAGAAAGGAAATCCGCGTTGTTTAATACATTTATTCTCCCCAGCTTGTTCTTATTAGTCCTCAGTAACTCAAAGTAGCTCAGAATCAAAAAACTGGTGCATATATATATACATATGTACACACACACACACATATATATGTGCTACTGTAAAATGTACTAATTTGAAACTAATGTGCTAATCTTATTCTTGTAAGCAGAACTATTTTGAAGGTTGCCAGTTTGCAAGATTCTGCAGAATCCATCTTGATAGAACTTCTGGTGCTTTGAGCAAGAAAGACATGACCAATACGTTTTCATTTTCAAATATTTCAACACTGTTGAGCTTCAGTTATTTAGATGCTAAGTTCAAAGTTCCAAAGACATCACTCTTACAAGTCTCTTTGACTAGAAGTTGCATATAGCAGAGCACATAAAAAGATGAAGAAATAACTTACAATGTAACATATATCTTGGTATTGTCCCAGACCGCCGTAATGAAGACCCTTTCAATTCTCTTTGAACCAAAATTTAAAAGCAAAACAAAACCAAACATACTACCTTGCAATAAAGCTAAGGAAACAAAGGTAGGCGCTGTGAATCTGGTGCCTAAAAAAGTAGGATTGTAACATGAAACGTAGTGGAGTACAGCACATTCACAGTGTGGTCACTTTGTGCAACTTGGAGATGAGACAAATTTCTGAATCCTACATCAGTGATTGAAGAGGAATTGTGTAGTGCTTGGGCACCAATTACATACCCTACTGAGATGATATAAAGAGCCCCAATTATAGTGGAGTATTTTGTCAGTTAAAATAGCATACGCATACCTGAATAAAAATCAGTAAGGTACTATTAAATGTATAAAAGGTATTATACAGTCTTTCATCTTACATTCCATTTTTATGAGTACTGAATGGTAATGTACTAACAATTGCTATAATATGCATCTATAAAATAAGCAAACAGGATTGTACGCAGTGTTTTATTGAGCGTGGTGAACCAATAGGAGAATTGGAATTGTTCAGCCTGGAAAAAAGACCTTTTGGGTGGCCTAACTGAAGCTTTCCAGTTACCTGAAGGGAGCCTAAAAGGAAAAAGGTCATGTAGTGATAGGACAAGGGAGAATGGCTTTAAGCTGAAAGAGGGGAGGCTTAGATTAGATACTGGGAAGCAATTCCCAGTATGAGGGTGATGAGGCACTAGAAAAAGGTTGTCCAGAGAAGTTGTGGATGCCCCATCCTGGAAGTGTTCAAAGCCAGGTTGGATGGGGCTCTGAGCAACATGATCTAGTTGAAGTTGTCCCTGCCCATGGCAAGTGGGTTAAGGTCCCTCCCAACCCAAGCCATTCTATGAACCTTTGGTTAAAACCCATAAAAACATTAAGAACTTCTAATCAAATTCAACATCTGCCTGTTTGGCAGAATGGTAATTCAGAGAACATTCTCTTTCCAACTATACCAGAAACAGCCCAGCATATTAAAGATTTCTATGGGAGAGAAAACCCATCCTTCTATGACACTAGCACCAAATCACTGGTAAATAGCATAAGCAAGTGTTTAAGAGAAGGCTAAACTTCGTACAAGCAACCAACTTCACATCAAGTGCACTGAGCACACTCAGCAAGTGCTTCTTGGAAGTGAGTGCAGAGTATTATTTTTACTGAACTTCTTTCAATGTTAAAATTGAGTTAAGGTCTCCCTGCTCTCTTTGGAAGTGCGAAGAACTGGCAAAAAGTTTGGAAGGTAAGGAAAAAAGTAAGGTTAATGTCTGTAGGATTCTAGAGTTACTACTGTCACCATCAACACCATGTGGGGTTTTCCAGTACATAGTGTATGCACTCAATTAAAGACTAAGACTAGGGCAGTATTTCTTTAATATTTCAATCATCTGTTTAACTTAATTTTGGTGCCAAGAGTAAGATTTCAGCTACATGATTCATTCTACGATCTATCTGTTGCCTTTAAGAAAGTTACAAGACTGGAGACAATAAGAGCTTTATCATCGAGATACATCAATACAACTGGCATTGATCTCCAAGAACATACATCAAATATTGCAACCATTAAGATAATGTGAAAAAAGCCTAAATGTATGAAGAGCTCAGAAAAGTTTCTCATTTAGAATGTTATAAAATCAGTGATTCATCAAAGTCAACAAACAGTTTTTAACATGAGGACTATGGCTGAAATAGAGCCATCATTCAATCCAAAAGCTCCTGAATGTTCCTGATCCTTCTTCACAGGAGCCATTTTTTCTAGAAATATGTAGTATGGATACTGGCTAAACCAACTAAAATAGGTGTCAAATGGTGCTATTTGTCTGTGTTTATAAGTTCTTTTACTAAAACAATTATTTTCATGCACAGTCTCAATGCAAGACTTCATTATACCCACTCAAACACAATTTCTGCCGGTTTTAACATCTTTCCTCTGTAATGGCCAGAAAAGCAATTTTATTTTACCCTCTACAGGGGTATAGATGTAGAAAAATTAGTGTGAAAGACTGTAGACATGCAGTTTCTGCAGTTTTAAAGTAGTATAAGGATTCATACTTAGCTTAGGTCAACATGAAAAAAAAAAATTGAATACTAAAAGCCAATTACACTCTTGGATCAGCTTGTTTTTAGTAAACTGAAGACTTGCTGTGGATATATTAAAATAATTTTCATATTGATAAAATTTAATCATTACTGGAATTTCACCTAATTAATCCAATTTCACCAAGGAACGGATTTGCCCTCTTAATAATAAACTTTTTTACTGCTGGAGGTTCATGCTAGCACAGCTTCTAGTGCCGAAACTGGCTTAGCTCTATCTGTAGGACAACTTGGTACACTGGTTCACCCTCTGTGTAAATCACCCAAAGGCCAACACCTTTCGGAATTGTTAAAGAAGAAGAAAAAACACAAAAAGACATGAAATTATTCTTCAGAGGAGTAAGAGGGCAAGACTAGAAGACAATGATATCCCAAAGTTTCAAAATAAAGATCTTTATTTCAAAATAGTGTTCGCAAGTAGTACATCCAATTGATAGAAAATACAAACAGAATGTTTTTTAAATGGACCAGTTTGCAGAACTATAAACTGAAACACTGTACAAGTTCAGAAGAACTATTATAAAATAGACAGTTAAGCTCTAATGTTTTAATTTCATTTAAACTCTACTTTCACATTTGACTTCTAATTCTGCTTGTTTTCATTACACAAGGTGCTTACAAGATTGCTTATAGAGTGAAAATTACAAAACAGAATTTAAGAATATAAAAAGGAATTCCTTAAACTACATGCTAATATTCTCTGCTACAAAGATACATTTTTCAAAAGTGCTAATATCTCTATGTCAAACAGTAGCAGATTACATTTAAATGTCAAACAAAATACACAAGTTTTTATTTTTTCAATTGTCTGTAATACTTTGATACATCTAATCAATATGAGGTTTAATAACACTATTTTCACTTCTTAGTATTTCACAAATAAAGAGGGAAAAGACATACCTGTGTGTCCATGTGTGTGAGAAAAGGTATATACACATATGCATATATGCATGAACAAAGTTCTTGTAATTATTGTTTCATAATTTCAATAAATCAAAAACCCACTGAGTTCCAGTAAGTATAAACAAGGGCTTGCCCAGGGGAAACTGTATAGATAACTTTTACACAGGAAGAGAACTCCCTAGATTGGTTTTTTGTTTTAGTTGGTTTTTTTTAAACCATATCAACCTGTGGTAAAAGTAATTTTTAGTAAGATCTAGCATTCACTAAAAGCATGATATATAAATGTGCAGTTTTCCAAGCACAGAACTGGAACTGTTCCAGCAGGTCATGGATATTGGGGCAGGACAAGAGACTGAAAGTCATCTTCTCTGTCCCAAAAGCACAATCAGATAAGGAACAGCCATAATTCACCTCTCTGTGACCAGAAGGACATGAGGAAAGACAGTTCATGGTGCTGTCTAGCCCCAGAGAACATGTTCCCACAACCATGGTGTCAACCATAGACCCACAATGGACAAAGCACTGTCTAGACTTTTTCCAAGGTGCATTGAGTCCCAATGCTCAATGTGATACCCCCAGTTTCCCCAGAGGCATTATGCTTTACAAAGACAAAATGCCTCCAGGCAATGCCACTCAACCAAGGCACTTCTTCCCCCTTCCCAATGTGGTTCAGCCTTTTAGGAGTCATAATTGAGCCCCATGGGCCTGATTCTGAGCACTGGGAATTTATCATTTTAACTATATGATTCCTTATTAACCTGCCTATTACCATAATATTTTTGTGCTCTCTAACTGGAAATTAACCAAAGGAAAATTCTGACATGAATGGAAATGCGCTCAGTTTACGCAACACAGATCAGAATCTGGCCCAATTTATGGAAAAAAAAAAAAACATAATAAGAATAATACTTGTAGCAACTATCAGAAAACAGATTAGGAAACCCTCTGAGGGTGAATCTGCATTGCATCAGAATACACCACAATACTGCATATGTTAAAGCAAAACACTTCCCAGCTCCTATAGTTAAGGATTTGGTTTCAGTGATAACTTGCAGTAGTAGGCACTACTAATCAGTGTTCACAAGAAGAAGCTTTGGTTAATATCAGACCATTTGTTGACTTAGCTTCACACTCCTGTGATCTTTAGCTTGTCACATTTGCATAAACTGAATTCACTGTAGTAGAAAGAGACATTTATGGCCAAGTCACTCAACACATGCTATTGGCTATTGATGACTCTTGTAACAAGGACTAGATTTAGGAGATCTACAAATGTACAATCTACAAATGGGATATCCTGGGTAAACAGGAAAGTTTAAGTATGTGAGATCAAGATGTGTAGGTGGTTTACACAGAAAACTTCATGAGCTACAGACATGGAGGGGAGAAATTAGCACATGGTAAAGAAGAAAATTGGTACTTTGATTCCCTAAATCTGGGAATGCCATAAAACCCTATGTGTTCCACAATTACAATTACAGAAGAGACGTATTTCTTGGAAAACCTTAATGGCGTAACAGGGAATGCAGTTAGGTCCAACAGATCCTAACTGTATTTTTCAAACATTTTAAACCCCAATGCTTTTATTTTTAAAGCATATCATATACTTTTTAAATGATCTTTTTTTACACAGTTATTTAAAAATAACACTTAAAATGTATCTGAGAATAAACATTTTTTCATTTACTTTTTGCATTTAATGACAGAATTCCTCGGTCAAGTCGGTTCTAATTTGGTTTTTATACCCTGTTTAAATTCTGCTACCCTCTGCAGATCTTTCTCACACCGTAAAGAAACAAATTCTAGGTTACGTGCACTGGCTCTGCCACGTAACACTGACCAGACCACTTAATGTACAGGTTTAGATTCTTGAGTAAACTTCTAATAATTTTCCTGTTATAGACAAACTTTGAAGATTTGTTAGTCTATCAGTTTGTTACTCTAAGGATATATTTCATGTCTACACAGATTTCCAAAGTCTCTTTCTGAGACGAAGCATTTCAAGTAATAATAGTACTGAAGTAAAATGATAAGTTCTCTATTCTGTCTTGATTGATAACAAAGAAATCCTGGTACTCTTCTAGTTCAGGGCAAAAATTATATTTCACTTTAGTTTGTCAGATAATCTCAGCAATGGAATACCAGGAATTGCTCTCTAATCAATTACATATTCAAAACAAAGGACATATTGCCAACATGACCACTGTAGCAAAACCAACGGTAGATTTCTGATGCTGGCTTTTGAATTAAGTTTAAAACAATAGAGCAAAGTTGCTTTCAGCCCAAAGAGAGAGAAATAAAGACATTTTGATTTTCAGAATGCCTGTAAATGTGTGCAGGCATTTGAGTGTTTAAACACTAAAGTAGGTAAAGGCAAATACTTAAGGCTTTGCCTTGCAGTCTGTTCTCTGACCAAAACCTATCACTTGATTCAAACAGCAATTTTGCCTTCATATGGCCTGCAGTATCAGGCCTATAATTCACTTTCAATAAACTCTTCCATTTGCAAAGCCAAAAGGAAGATGGAATGTAGCTTTAGTCTCACATACAAAACTATACATTTGGTGTTAGAATACAGATTTGAGGATTGCTTTTTAAAAAAATATTTATATAAAGGGAATTAACAGTGCAAGTGTGAAAATCTTACCTTGTCTTTCTTCAAATGTATTTAAAGAAAAGCTCTCCAGTTTTATAGAGAATAAAATAGAAAGGGATAAATATTTCATGATGGGAAGCAGATCCCACAGCATTCCATGCAGATCTCCAAGCAATCTGAAGATTCACAACATGCGTCCATTATGCCACAGTCCATATCACACGGGCAGTTACAGTCATCCCCCATCTCATCCCCGCAGCAACAGCAGCAGGCTTCTGACGTGCAGATGCCACAGGATGCTTGTCCCAGAACAATGTTACAGAGGGTGAGAAATTCACAGAACAAGCAAGCCAGGATACAGTGAACACAGCAATCTTCATATGTAATAGTTCAGTAGCATGTCAGGAACAAACAAAACAAACAAAAAAAAAAAAGCAAAGAAGAAAAGAGAAAATCATTAATGTGTCATTCTAAATCCAGATATATCACAATGGCAAATAAGTAGCTAGAGGAAAATGGTTCAGAGTTGACATAATCTACCACAAAAAATGTGTTTCCCATCTTCACAGTCACTTCTGCAGCTTAACTCATCTCCAACTCAGTGCAAGTTTCCCGTCACCACTTCATGCAAATCCTAAGTACTAACTGCTCAGATCTGCTTAGATCAATCTCCTCAGTCATTTATTATGCAAAATATCCATATATATTATTTTCAGTTATACATTCCTACACAAACTGATTAAAAAAAAAAAACAACCAAACAAACAACTAATCAGGGAAATTACCTAAAATTATTCCCAACCTTTCCCAATTCATCACACCTTTCTGAATCTGTTTTGTTGGCTTGATACTTATGAAGAAAAGTAAAGGAGTTGCCTCAGCATTGTTGCTTTCTTTATTGTTTTACGCACATGTTAAAACCAGCTTAACAGCATCTTATATGCACTTCTTACTTTCAACAATATGTAAGATATTCAGTCAAAACACAGATTTTTTTCTACTGCTTTTCTACACAAATCTATGGGCAATCCTTTTAATGTACCACTTCAAGAGAGTTCATAACTACACCTGAACATCAATATCCAGCTTTTAGAAGTACTATTAAATCATATGAGATAATTAAGGTGTCGCACAAACTATCTGCAAAAAATACGGCACCCAAAGAGTAAATAAATAGAATAACTTCAAACAATTAATACATCCATGAGACATGACAGGAAAACAAAGATTGGAACTAAACATGTGCCAGTGAAAAGGAGGCTACAGGAGTGAGGGATGTACTCAATTGTACATAATATGTATAAACACATTTAATTTGTAAGAGGCAGTGAATAGTCATTCAGAAACAAAATGAAAACTTAAAAATACAAGAAGTGTTCAGGATGGAGAAATATTTTTCTTTCCTAGCCCCAGCTTTCTTTCTTTTTACTGCTTGCAAACTTTGAACTCTTGAGCCACAGACAGGTGAAGATAGGGAAAATGTTCTGGGGAAAACATCCTGCACAACCTCACCCTTTCCCTCTCGCTACAGTCTATCACAAGTATCCTCTATGAGAGGCTGCTAGGAATGACAGGATATTGAGCAATATGGACAACTGGTCTGACCACCTACAGACATTATGTTCTATACATGTTATGTTCTTACAGTTCACAGGCTGAAGTTTGTTTTCATAGGGAAAAATTTGCAATTACTTGCAACAGTAATACTATTATCAGGCTTTCTAAACAAATTTATAAATGTAAAAAATTATGCAGTAGCCATGGCAAGTATCTTGATTGATTCCAAATACCTCTACCATTGCAGAAACTCTGACTGCATGATAGTGCAGCAATGACTTACACAAGCAAGAGTGAATACTTACAGCAGTGCAGCGACAGAAGCTCAGACCTGCCAAATCTGTTCCAAGAAGCCAAGGAATTACTTGAACTCTTAGGGCATTCCTACTTACTATAGTACTTAGACACAAACTTAGCATGCACATTCCTGTACTGAAATGTGGCCACAGTCATAATCTACTAATGAACCCTTATGCCTAAAAGGAAACAATGGAAACATCAGGAAAAGCAAGATGGGGGAAAAAAATCCCAAAACCCTAACCTTAAAATTTCCCTACTACTGTGCAGGAAGCAAAACCGAGAGGAAACCACAGGCACATTTAGGGTGCTTTAAAGAAAGTTGTTTCTTGTATTAAAAGGTTTCTTTTCCCAATGACATAATGTCGCTAAATAAATGACCTTCATAGAAAACACAGAAGGTATGTGAAAAAAAGCTGGGGAGTATCAATTCACTGAAGAGGACCAAAGCCAGACTGATAGTGATTAATTAGCTGGTTGTCATGGAGATGGTGTTAAATATGCTCAGGTAAAATCTCCTTTCAGACTTTCTTTGAATATGAAGGAAAAAGATAAAGAAGCTAAGAGTTTTATCTAAGAAACCTTCATATTTGAGGAACTAAGGTTTTAGTATATTGCATCTTTAAAATACAGCTTGAAGAAGCTAATACAACAACAAATGTTGTTTTACAATTTTTTTTTAGTACAAAACATAATAAAACTTTGTGTGTATAGGTATTGTGAGTAAGATGTTCAAAAAATCTTTCCTGCTTCATGCAGGGATATGTAAAACTGCAGGGAGAGAAATACACATTCACAGACATTATAATATGTTTTTATTCATGGGCAAGGAACAGAGTTCATAGGTTAAAAAAAAGGAACTGTACTCAGAAAGCATTTTCAGGACCCACAAAAGAACTTTCCCCTCCTAATCTAAAAAACCCACCAAATCAAGACTTAAAAGAAGAGGCTGTGTTGGTTTAAATAAAGGTATTTCAAAGGTAAAAGCTATCAAAAATGGTCCAAGACACTGTAATAAATTTTGGCCATTAGTGTTATTATGGAAACTCTGTAGAGGGTCTTTCTTTTCATCTCTTCTTCCCTGACTGAAACACTAAAAGGATTTATTTACCTACCCTTTATTTTTATTTCCTTCTCCCCAGATGGCAAACCTAATACTCGATTCAGAAAATCTTTATATAACAAATTTACTTAACCTCCACAAACAATTAACAGAAAGCAGAGATACCCTTTAGTGCTCTGTTCATTCTTGCAAAGACTCATTTGTACAATGAACATATACTTTGATCCACATTTCAAGGACAAACCTGAAATAATCATGCTTTTATGTTCTTCATGTTATTGACTTTTAATAGCTATCCAGGTAGCAATTATTCAACACATGACAAAGCATGCTGTTACCTAGTCCTACCTAACTTGCTGAATTCAGAATCATGACTCTAAAAGGCTGTAATACATTTCGATAAAACAGGTGGAAGAATAATTTCTTCCACGTATGACCCCCATTTCCTGGCTTCTTATCTACAGATGCAATTATAGGAAAAAGATAGTTACACTGTTTTTTTGTAGTAATAACAAACCTACATGCCACACAAAACTCATCCTTCTCCAGTATCTACATTCCTACAGCAACCTGTCCATTCCACAGAAAACATTATACAGCTAAAACTGACTTCCTTTGACTGCTGTTACGGTCAGCGGAATGCAGCCATGAAGGTGCTATACAAAGCTCACTCCAAAAGAGAGGACCACAAGTTTTTCATTACCATGTTGGAGACCACTACAATATATTTCATTGCTTGCACAAGACACCCCAGTAATTTTTTCCTGCTTAAAAGATCAAGGAGACTATTTTAAGTTACATATTATTCTAAATTTCAAAACTTTTTAGTATATTAAGAATAAAGACTATACTTAACCTCCACTCTTTAACCTTACCCCATCAAAAGCCTAATTTTTTTTCAGATGATTGAGGAGTGGAACACTTTAATCCAACTAGAACTAAACATATTTTGTGTATTTGTAAAGTCAGTGATTTTAATGTCTGATAATGTGTTTTCTGGCAACTTGTAGTATATTCTAGTCTTTCTAATAAGGAAATGATACAGTAATACCAGTTATGACACTGGCTCTTTTTTGTTTGTTTGTTTTTTTTGAGAATTAGAGGTTCTCATTCTTCTTTTTCCATTAGATACATTAATGCAATCAAGAATTAGGGGCATGTCTTTATTGTGGACAAAACTCCATCAGCCTTGACGTTCATGAGGCACTACTGTTGATAGTAAGTTAACTCCCAAGTTCCTTGAGGTTTAAGTTTTCATTAAACCAGTTTCCCTCTCTGTGGAAGTATTTAAGTCTCATCACACAGGCAAATCATTAATGAAGATAAACTTTTTCTTAGGACTTCTATACTACTCCACACCAATCTCAAATTTCCATTGCTTTTCAATTCTTACATTACACACTTCTCTAATTGAAAAATGCTGCAGTAGAGACTGTCACTATACAAAAGTGAGGATGTGAGGTACAAACATTCTCTAGAGGCATACTTTAAAAGAAAAAATAAATATTCCAAACCAGTACATCTACCTTAGTTCTTCTACCAAATGCTCCTGATTTCACTGAAGCACTATATCACATTTGTTGACTGGATCCAAGCTCCCATAAGCTAGGCTGAGTGGCATAAATTACAACAGTCTTGGTCTGTCAGCAGTGCTAGTACATTTTATTAGACCAACTCGCATTTGGGGAAAAAAGATGAACTTTCAGATACTCAAGCTTATCTTCAATTATTCTCTCATTTTGTCTGGGATAAAAGCTAGACCTCAAGTTAAAAGGGTCATTCCATCTGACATTTTTTAAAACCAATTTAAGTAAAGGTGTTTCCTTAATCCTTTGGCATGTCCCCAAAAGGCAAAGATTTGTTACAGAACTTCATCAAAACTGTTAAACAATGCCAAGGCAAGTAGAACCCAACCAACACGTTCAAGTTTTTGCTGCTTTATATCACACACACACCCCTCCCCCACTATGTGCTGATTTAACCAAAGAGTGTGTACAGTACACGTAACATCTACTTTAACTGGACTCTAAATGTTACCACAGACAATATCCAGACAAGAAATAGGCTTAAGATCCCTTCAAACTGTTTACACACTGTTATTCAAAGCCCAGAAGGCCCCCCTTCTAACTGACCCCAGTTATAACGCTATGCTCATTAAAGGAAAAGAAACAATATCAACAATAAAACTCTTTTAATGTTTGTCCATGTCTTTAAACATCTGCATGTGCACACCACTTTTTACTTCTAAAAGCTCTGCATACAGATATTACCATGGTATCCAATTCCTTTCAAATACTGAAATATATATTTATTTTACTTCAATTTCCCTTGTATCATCTCCTCTTCATTTTTATGAAAAGGTGCCACTCTACTTAAGAAACAGATTTTTAAGAGAGCTTTATATAAACCATCAAAACTGTACAGGAAATGCAGAAGGTGAACTGAAAAATGTACAGAGAAATGCATGTGTAGGCTGGTATATCCTGCTTTTATAATGTTTGACACTAACCTGTCACAAACTGACTCAAAAAGCTTTCATACCAAGCAGGCAGGTCATATATGATAAAAGTTTTTCATGTCTACAGCGGTAAATAAGCTCACTTACAGGACGGCGACCTTGGTCAGCTTCTTACTAACTATATTCACCAAGTTCAGACAACTCAAAACACATCTCCAGGCACTCTGCTGTCTCACAGAGAGAATCAAAAAGGGCAAACCCACAATCAAAGTGACAGCTGAGGTCTTCAGCAGGGGTTTACTGCGGGCCCCCGCAGAGCCCTGAACAGAAGCCCCAGCAGGTGCTACAGGCGTCCCACAGTCCGGCAGCGCGGGCTGGCAGTGGCAGGAATGAACACACAGCCCACAGCCAGAGCGGCACAGCACCAGCCAGAAACCACTCCAGCACAAGGTTCTTAAACAGCTGCAGAGGCAAGGAGCAAAATTCCCAAGCAGAGGCACAGACGCCATCACACCTCCCACCGCTCTGCAACGCACGAGGCCCATGGGCGGCCTCTGTGACCCATTCCCTTTCTTTTGAGAAAACCCACTGCACCCAGGAAAATGCTCACAGGAAAATAAGAAAAGGCAGAAAGAACAAACTGACACGTATGGAGTATGGTTATTTCTAAATATAGAGTGACATTTATTTAGATGGGGGAAAACATAGTTACAAAGCCTAGCATATGTGATATTTCACCATTTAAAAAATAAAACTATTATCTCTATTGAACAAGAAAATGAAAATGTTGCCTGCACAGGCAAATCACACTGAACACATGGAAACTTTCATCAAAGCTTAGATTCTCAGCTCTCAATACAGATATAACCTCAGAGTAAAATGATCCATTTCAAACATACAGATATACTAAGAAATATGCTAATTTCCAATACCTAAGACTTCCTTAGAATATGAAGCCTTCATTGCACTGCTCATCATTGCAAACACTGAGACAAGTTAGCTGCTAGTTAGCCCATGTCCTTATAAAACAGATGCTGTTGGAAGGCCCTTATTTTTGTTACAGGCCCTGCTTTCCACTCAATCCAGTTAAAGAACATGTAAATTACCTTTCAAGACTTCTGTACAAAAAACGATGTAAACCATGCTTAAAACACATCATGCTTCAAAATGCATTCTTAAAAAACACACATTTGACCATATGATAGTTGTTTGCCCACTGCCTGATTGACAACTGTGTCCTGATACAACCTTGTCTAACAAAACCCCCTGTTTAGCACTTCATGCTCAGACACAAATCCACTTTGAACCAATTTCTAAAACACAACAAATAAAATGTTGGCTAAAGTACAAAGATTGCAGGATATTAACAAGTAGCTGCCTAAATACTACCTAACACTAGGGGATGGATTTCAGAAGTGTATGTATGCTTTAAAAAAAAAAAGCCTGGTTGAGAGATGGCGAACATATTTCTGCAGTGTTAGTCTATTGATGCACACTCTTACCGAATTTCAGGAAATAATACTGATCAAATGACTGAACACTATACAAAAGAAAACTTACTGCTGCTCTGGTGTCCCTCAAGAGGAAAAAAACCCAACACAATCCTATTGAAAATCATGTACACTAAAGGAAAGTTTCCTGGAAACCATTTTCCATATATTAAGTTATATAAACCAAAGTAAAACACTCCTACTTTAAACAGAAGTCTGCTAGCATCTAAGACAACTATTCACTCACTATTTCCCATGTATATATGCACCTAGTGGCTCTTAAGACCCTGGCTTAACACAAAGGCTATTTGTTGGACTTGCTTTGTCTTCAGTTAAGCCATCGGTATCACTTGGGATATTCTAATAAATTAATGTAGTCAGCAGCATCAGTTAAATAGTGTCCACCAACCCCATGCGTTGACTCAAAATCTAGAACAGATGAAGTTGCATTATACTAAAAAGGGGGAGGGGGAGAGGGATATCTCATTTAAATGCACCCTGAAATGTTAAATTCAAACATTGAATTTAAAAGAACACCCACACTTTGGGTGAAATAGTTCATCGCATCTCTAAGCTCAGTACCACAAGAAGCACAGTCCAGAAAGCTGAGGAAGGCTGCTTCAGGCTTTGCTTCTGGAAAAGTATGAGTGGTAACCTAAATGTGGTGGCAAGTCTGCACTGACTGTCCTTCCCCAGAGTCTTGTCCCCATGCCACAGGCTTTCCTTATCTAGCTCACTGCTGCATCTAGCCTTCCTACACTTCCTAAAGACCTCTCCTGAAAGAAACCCATTGAAAAAACATGCCTTTCTGGTTTAGAGATCCTGGAAAGGAAGGAATAAAGAGTAGATCTCACTGTCCATACAGGAGGCAGGCTCATGATCTGTTCACCATATCTACTGTTTCCAAATGAATACAGCAATTGTGTGTGCTCAAAGCCTTTTGAGTATGTGAAGTACGACATTAAACTCAAATTATCGAGTCATTGGAGTTGTGGGAACTTCCCTGCCAAACACAGTAACTTCTGAGGTCACAACTTGATCAGAAGCGAGAGCTCCATGTTAAAAATTAATTAAAACCCGTATTCCCTCTCTCCATCCTTAACTTTTCATAAATGATTGCTTTGATTCAAAAAATGTGTAACATCAAGCTTCATAAAGATTTGGTAGGAAAACTTGGTTTGTATTTTAGAAAATAATAAGCACATACCTTGGCCCTTCACTCCCTTAATTAAATTCCTCTTCCACCCTTCCCCCGTCCAACTTCTTTCCTTTCCTCCTCCAACTCTGCATGTCATTATTACTTACCTTCCACCACTCTGATACACGTATGTATGTATGAATGTATGTATGTATTCAGTTACTCATCTGTCTTCATTTCCTGACATCTAGATCTACTGTTCTGCTGCCTCACTGCTGTCTCCCTTAGACCTCCTCTCTTTTAAGTTGCTCTGGACAGGTACCAATGCATCTGATCACAGCAGCTAGACTGCCTTCCTTTTTACTCATTTACATTGCTTTTTCATGTTTCCAAGGTGTTTTTCTCCACTGCTCATAACAAACAGGTGCAAGACAGTAACAATTCTCTTTGCTAGTGGCCTACCAACCAGAGTTTTGGAAGTACTGTGACACCTCTGGCATAAATAATTCAAAATATTATTAAAATTTCTTTGAGCTAAAAAATTTTTTATTCCCAATATTCACTGAAACCTATCCAATCCCTTTGAAAAATCTTTAGAACTGAAACAGTGTTTAAAAACTGCTTTTTAGGAGTGACACTCCAACTATTTCATAATTCCTTTGGTTTTTTGTAGTGTAAGTTATGGAGCTGAGTAAGATTTCTTCAGGGACAATATGGATTAATAATAGATGTGGAGGAAAAGCAGAACTGGTGAGTGCACTCACACCCTCCTAAGTCTCACTGGATGTGAAAGTATTTCTAACCAGCATATTCTGGAATGCTGACACGACTACATGTACTACAGACTCATTTAAAAAAGAAGTTTTTAAAGCTTTTATACTACTGCTACCAAAATGTCTGTTACATTTTAAGCATTTCCTACACATATTCAGTTCCGAAAGCTCACAACGTGTGACCCACAGAACAAGTGAAATTTGCTGCTGGAACAATTGACAGAAGAGTTCTTAACTGTGGTGGGTGGCTTTTTGAGGGGTGGCAGACCGGGAGGCTTCATAGCTTGTGTTAGGATTGCCTAGTAGCTTGGAGCAGTACTGACCGTCATGGGAAGACATGTTACCCAGGGTAAAGTAATACTGAGCTTCATTTAGCTTTCTATTAAATATACTGGAATCTGCTGTATATGAAGCAGCATGCTACATTTCAAATAAGCATGAGCATGAATCCTGGGCAGGATGGTGGGCAAGCCCATCATGTTTCTTGATTCTATCCTGCTTCAAGCCTTTCCAGGTTCTCTGTTCTGTCAACAGATACAATATTCTAGAGCAAATTACCAGACCTGAACAAACTTTGCATTACAACCAAGTGTGGTGGTCCAAATATTCACATCTTGTCTTTTAGGAAGAATCAAGAAGAAGGCAGCTTTTGAGAGGGAATAAGAAAAAAATGAAAAGTATTTTTCTCTTTTCTGTAGTTTAAACTCAGCTTGACAGACAGAATTTTCACTTCTCTTCCTTTTTTCTTTTCTCTGGCCACTTTCCTTCACTTAATTCAGTTAGTCTCCTGACTGACAAAAGAACAGAACACTTAAGGAGGAAGACAAGGCAGATGAAGTAAAAATACAAGGTGTGTATTTTCAGGTGTGAAAAAACAAACAAGGCTAGCAACTAGATTATAAAATCCAAGGGACTACATAAGGAATAGCAAAATTAAAGTGAATTGAAATATCTGAAAGTGTACAAGTTTACCTTATTTCTTTCTACTAAAACTTTCTGGATGCTATAGTAAACAAAGTAGGTGAGTTAATTCAGGTGATTCATTACTCACAGTACAAAATAAATATAGTTTGTCTCTTTCTGCATAAGACCCTTTAGAAAACTGCCTAGAATTCATATTAGTACACTACATAGATGTGCCCAAATACAAATACACATCTTCAAGTAAATTCAAACCCAGCCATTCTTCAGCAGTAACTACTGGCTTATGAGGTTAACACGGTACAAGTTAAAGCAAAGCCAAGTAGTTGAGCAATGTTGCAAATAATTTTCAATAGTTTCCATAATAGTTTCCATCTTCCTGTAAGCCTTGTCAATAGCCTCTACAGAAATGTCATTGAATCAGAAGAGGCAACTGCTCAGAAAAACACCTCCTTGCCAAAAAATGTTTATTATACAAAGAAGCTGTAGAAGTTAGGTTCAAATCAAATTGTGTATACCATTTTGAAAGGGTGTATATGCAATTAATATACTCTTCTGACAGTATAGTCAGATGTATTTATCAAGCACATATATATATATATGCATATATATGCATATATTCCTGATTTAAATGCAATTACAGTCCTTTGAACAAGTAACTGGGCTAATTTTATCAGGTTTTTATAGTGCAGCCTTCCAGAAGTAGTCATAAGGGGTTAACATAACTTGTAGTAATAACACAATTATTTTTAAGTTATCAGCAAATCATTTTTCCCTTAAATAGAGAGCTCTTCATTGTGTTAATTTAGATATTTCAAGTGACTGTTGCCAGACTTTCTGATTGTGCATCTTCCAAAAAACTGGGCTGATAGAACAAATAAAGTATGTATTGATACTTCCTGAAAGGCAACAGCTTGGTAAGAATACTACTTATAGTTTATAGTTCTGTCATGCAGCCCCATAGGGTACCTTGCTGAAAAGCAGAAGAAGCTGTCAGAAGGCTTGTACATGTGTGCATGTAGATGTGTTTACACAAATATGAAACATGTCTGTCAGAAAACTGTAAAGCAAAATAAATTTCAAAACCAGAAAATCACTTTTACAAACAAATACTCCCTTACGGGCATATTCCAATACACCAGACATACTTTAATCACTGCACGATAAAACCTGTGCTTCACTGGGACTGGGTAACAGCAAACTGCAGAGCTGCAGACATTTGCAAAACGGGACACGCTATTCAGAGCATATATCCAAGTTCTCACATTCAAAATGAGAACATTACAATGTATCAGATGTACAATGTTGACTATATTTAACCTTAGCTATTAGGTGACCGGAGAAACAGCATGTGACAATAGGACTACCCTGTATTCTGTGCTTTGAAAGAATGCAAGTTATACAATGTGACAACACTATTTAATTATCTAAATTCTAACCAGACATGCATTTAAGAATAATAACATTTCTGACTGTATATAAAAATATTATATAACGGCAGTTTCAGGCTACTAACAATTGTGTTGGATATTAAAATCAGACATTAGAATTTAAAGCTAAATCTGAAGGTATCATTAACTTTCTCCTCAATCATTTAGTCATTTGACATAATTATATTCAGTTATTAAACAAAAAAACCCTCAACAACTGTATTTATTACAGGATAATTTTAGAAGAAAAAGGAAATGTTTGCCATAATTAATGATATAGGAGAATGAGCAGGGCAGGCACTGCCTCTTTGAAACTACATTTTTTTTTTTTTATTCAGAGGTTGAATTTTTTAAAATTCAGAGGCCTGCACTTTCCTTCAGTCACATGAACAGATCTAAGACTTCAGATAGAGTCTTGCCGAAATGCACTAAGGAGAACCATATAAGAATATTTCACATAACAGGAAAGGGCATACAGGAAGTATGAAGTTGTGATTTTGGAAAGAAATGTTAGAGGACTAAAAGTGCAACAGAAAAATAACAGTAGATTCTTGAAGACAAATATGAAAATAAACAATAGCAAGGGGGACCAGCCCATGGAAGGGTCTGAGTGAAGCTGTTCTTGATATTACTACACATATTCACTGAGTAAGTTTGACTAAAGTAGTTGAAGTCAAAAGGAGTCACTCCACTGACATCAGTAGTCTTCGTTCAGGCCGCTACACGCGGTCCTTCTGATCCCTCTTCCTTTCATCTAGACTGACAATCCTCCCCATTTCACTGAACACTTACTGTCTCCCATTTCTCTAAGAATCTGTCTGTCCCCTCCCTCTGGAGGTGTTTTTTTAACCAGTCACATCTATGCTTGCCTCAAACCAATAAAATTTCTGGTGCCTCTACACTCTTCTTGTTAAGGGCAGTAGCAAAATCCATTGAGTATATTAGTGCTAATGGGAAGGCCATGGAGCTCTGGAACCCTGAGTGTAAATGCAAGCAATGAGAGCACAGAGACACAGCTAAAACATAAGAGAAATTATTTACTTTTGCTTATTTAAGCTATGCAGAAGGAGTACAAAGCTTTTTCATGCACATTATCTACATCCCAAATATAGCATAAGGCACACTGAAGCACAGGTCGATGTTTTATTATCTAGTGTCCAGACCTCATGGCTAAAAAGGATATCAGCTAACAGAACATTTCAAAAGCAAAGCCTACCCTCACAGAGCCTGCCATTACTGGATTTAAATATTTACTATGCTTTGAACTAGTAGTACTTTAATGGTTTTTTTTTCTGGTGCATGTGTGACAATGTTGACAGGAGTTTCTCAGTTCAGGATACTAAGTACAGAGACTAAGACATTATCAGATCATGTTGGCCAAACATTTGAAAGCAAGAACTCTCCCATTCCTTCCCTTTCCTTCAAATACTTAACATTTTTCTTTGGGAAAGAAGCTTGTCTTTTATCTTAGTAACTTCTATTTGCTTCTGGAGCATGAGTCATGCTTTTCAATTATTTTCAGTTGATTGCATAATTTTTACTGAGGTTTGGTTGGTCTTTATTCGGTTTGGGTTTTTTAATAAGAATATCAGCTTACCTTCTGGTGAAGTACCTGGCTTTTGAGAAAATGCAGAGCTTATTTTACTCTTCTTGCTGCTGTTGCTGTTGACAGACAAGGTGGACTGAATTTTCCTGTGCATTTTTTCTGAAACGGGAGCCGAAAGCTTTCTGTTGTCTGCAGGCATGTGCTTGACCCCGTTGTGAATTCCACTTCCCTTACTCAGACCCACATGGCCATTTTGGATTTTGCCACTTTCTTCCTCACTCCTTTCCAGTGCTGAAGTATTTGGTTGAGGCAAACGTTGAGGTTGTGCTTAAAGTGCAAGAAAGAAAGAGTTAATTTAAATTGTAAATTGATAACTGAACACTTTAGGCTAGACTGGGAATGCAACTTTCCTGGCTCTTATTGATCTAAAAACAGACTGACAATTTAACCTTCCCCCATTAAGACAACAAAGCAAAAAAATATCTCTAGATTAACAATAACTATTAGGTATTCAAAAAGCACCTCACTTCTGCATGAGGCCTAGATTGCCCATTCAGCAGTGCAAGGAAAGGCTTGCAAGGCTCTGTGAACTACACAGAGAGAATAATGCAAGCCATTTGAAGAAAGGGAAAAAGTCAAGAGTGGGAACAAATGAACAAAACTGAGACAAACTTGTATTGAGGGAATGATGTATTGATGAAAAATGTGTGAAATATACCCAAATGAGAGAAAAAGTGTAGGAGTAAACATGCATACTAGTAACAGGCTAAGATGCAGGCTGGCCAACCTGCCAGCCTTCAGAAAATAACCCAGTGTCCCCCTGACACTCGGCAGTCACAGACCAGTATATTAGAGAAGAACAGGAATATCTAATAATAAACTAACAAGTTGGAGCTTAAATTCATAAAGATCATGGATTACTGAGAAGTACAAAACCTATCAAAATGTGGTTCTGTGGAGGAAGTAACCAGAAGGAGCATGCATTCAAACACCTATGGCAAGCCAGAGTCCCCCCTCCATATTCTTCAACTCAGAACCACAGTTTTAGAAATGGCTGTAATGGGCCAGTTAGGGATTAATGGCAATGCTAAAATGGTCAAAGGAAAAAAAAAACCCAACCCCATCAAGGCAAGAATCTGCAGTGATCTAAGTCCCTGAGAGTACGTGTTATAAACTCAATTCTAATGAGTAAGCATGAAACTTGACCATTCTGTGTTGAGCTACTGTATCATAAAGGAGAATATTTGTAACAACATGGAAAAGGGATTTCCCATGTATTCTTTAGTCTGTAACTAAAGAAAAGATGCGTGATTTTTTAATGTAAATCTTTGTAATTAAAAAAAAGTGGTCTCAATTTAACAATTCTTATTTAGAAAAAAAAATGCAGATTTTGTGGCGGAAAACTAATTAAACTGTACACACAGTAACACAACAGGATTTCACAATCAAAAAGCATCAGCCCAATCACCTCTCCTAATCAAAACACTACTGCATCATGCTTGGACAAAAAGAGGTTTTCAGACAGTCCAATCTTCAACTATTTGAAAATGTTATGTCAAAGAAAAAGTTCAGAGTCTATTAGATACTCAGTGGACAAGGAATTAGCCCCAGCAGTAAGGAAAAACATTGCTGCAGTTCATTCTCTTTTCAGATGGCTCATATCAATTTTCTGATGATTTCACAGTATAGATTCACATATAGATTAAACTGTTTACAAGGTAAAAATACACATAGATAATTATGGTTAGCTTGCTCTAAAAGAAACATCTCCTCTGATCACTTCAGGTGCAAGTTAACAAATTTTGCAACAAATACTACTGGGAGACACAGACCAACATGGTCTCTAAAAGGACTCAGTTCTAAATTTGCCTAACGAATCCTCAATGCTTTCCTTTTATTCAGAACACTAACACCATTCTCAGACTGCTTTCTCCTATCATAAACTTTTCCAGATTAAACTTCACACAAATCTTAAACTTTATATCCTGGTCACGCTCACAGGCAACAAAGGATTCTTTTTCGTAATAATTTAAATATCAACTGGTTCATGCTTTTCTTGCCACTTGATATTTTAGTCACTGCCACTAAGGTTTTTGGAAGATAGCTTTGACTGCCCACACCTATCTAGGTCAGCGTAACCCTGCTTGAACCTACTTGACCAAAGTGGTAATTTCTGTTGCAGGAAAGAAACGACAGGTTGGGGGAAACATTTGTTTTAGACTCCCCAAAGATGTTACATGGAAGAGAAAGATCAAAGATCATTCCCTTCCATTACCAGTAGTAACTGCTCAGAAACCTCCAAGCCAAGAAAACGGGAGCACGTTATCTGAGACCTGAAGAACTAACTGTTGCCCAAAGACTTTTTTATTGACAATGCTGAAACTGCTTCTCCTTCAATTTTGTATTAGTGTTTGCAAAATCTGAGAACAGAAGCATAAGCAAGGCCCTTTCTTCACTTTGGAATTCAATTTGTGCTATGCATTTGGTTAACATTTCCAAACTCTCATAAAGGTCCCAAAACAAATTTTTAGTGAACTCTCTCCTATCTGAATAAGTATTATTGTAAGTATATTACCAGGAACCCTTTGCATAGATTTGCTTTCCATGTATGTGCAAAATTAATTTCATTAAAAATCAAGAAATTCCTTCCATTTTAAAAATAGTCAATGTAGACGTAACCACAGTCAAAAATCTTTGCCTATGTCAGAAATTAAAATTTACTCTCTAAAAATTCAGTGTTTATGTCCACAGCACCTCATAATTTTATCTTCATTCGCCCACTTAAGTATACATTTTGTAATTAAGGAACAGTGTTTTTCATGTTTCATGTAATGAAGTTTCCTCACCCCGCACTGCCTATGATTCCCTGCTGTAGAGCAGTGCAGTTGTACCAATGAACTAGAATTGCTGGGGAGCAGTTAACCTTCCTCAATAAACACAAGCAATAGACTATTAAAAAAATTCTCTATGTCTGGATGCCAGTTTATAAAACTGACAGTTATGACCTTTTCTAAGCCAGTTAAATTGGTGGTGGCAGATTACAAATTGTTTGTATATTTTTGGGGCTTTGCTACAATACAGTAACTTGATAAAATATCCAAAATTCAATTTTCAAAATTAGGTGTGTTTCTGTCAAACTAGGGGTAAATGGAAAGTCTTGGAAATCTAAACAAGATGTTTATGTTTTCGCTTTTATTATTATTTTTAGTAAGGGTTTAGGGACTTTTCTATGTTTTTTTAATTTTAATTTTTTATTAAGTAATCCTGTTCCCAAAGTACTCTTACTTGAGTCTTTTAGCATTAACATACAACTTTTTAGCTGACTGGCTTTACAGTATTCACATGTGATACCCAGGTCAAATCAAAATGGAATAAAACCCCAAATGGATTAGTTATCTCAATTTAAATTTATTTTAACTTTATTGATAATTTTGCACTAGGGAGACTTGAATCTTATAGTTAAAACACACTTGAAACCAATTAGGAACCATATGACCGCATTCTAGCATAAAGAACAAAAGCAATTGACAGTTACAAGATTAAACCACAACCACTCAGTTTGTAACAGAAATATTTTTACCTTATTTTTTAAAGGTTGTGTATATCTTAAAAAAAAAAAAAAAAAAAAAAAAAAAAGGTGTAATATGGAGAACGACACAATGCTTCTTAAAACACAGTGATACCCAGGGACTCTCACTCTCTCTTTAATGATCCACTGCTCTCATTCAGCTGTCTTTCTTTTTTCAAATCTTTACATATGTGACAGCTCTCAAAAGTAGACCATAGACCATCTGGCATTTTCCGAGGTGTAACTTGTGCAAATTCAGCTCTACTGGGAACACAATGCTATCTTCTGCCTGCGTTATAAAAGATACAATAGAATGTAGAACTTATGAGTTGTTTTGAATTATTCATTTTTTGCCTGTATATTCAAGAAATTTTACAAACTCTGCATTTTGTACTACATAATCACATGCGTTAAAGGTACAAAGAAACTTTTTGACACCTCTTTTCTACAGAAAGATGGCATTTTGTTTGATATGTGAACATTCAGCGCCTGTTATATCATTCTAAACAGGCCATGTGCTGCTACAAAAGATCCCATTTTACACTCTATGTATGAGCAAAAATGTTATTCTTGATATTCACTAACTAATGCAATGCACATCAAAATTTCAAATGTGTGTTGGATGAACATTCAGCATCATCAAATCAGGATGGTACTGGTCACTTACTATATGTTAAAGATTTAAGAAAAAAATCATTCCTCAGACAACATAGAAAAATTGTCATTTCAAACATCTACAATGAGTAGTTTCAAAATGTCCTATGAAACTGCTTTTCAGGTTAATATGTTTTTAATCTTTAGCAAAACCAGTAGATTTAAGTCAATATTTTAGACAGTGCTAACACTAGTGGATTTTCAATAAGAATGATAAATATTAGATTAATGATTCAATAGACTGAATCTTTTTTGATAGAAAACTAGCAGATAATATAGGTAGTAATAACTGCACATGAATCTGCTGCCTGTGGAAAAGCAATAAAAAGGCAATATATTGCTATAGCATATAATCTATTAGCGTGTTTCACACTTCCTTGTAGTTGGTTTCCCTGCAAAGTGGGCCTTAATACAATAACTTCTGCTGTTATTTAACTGACTTTACAGAATAATTTAATTGTAAGGTTACTATTTGGTGAATTCAAGTAGTAAATATTTATTATGGTTTTTGATGGTTTTGAAGTAACTATGCACATTCTCTTTCAGCCTGTAAAAGCCCTAGCACACTTTAAACGAATATGCATGTATATATGCACTCTGACCGTACACTGTTTTTACACCTTGCAAAGTCCTAGCTATTGTTAAAAGAAAAATCCTGACGCATGCATTTAGCAGAAAAATGTATGTCAACAGAGGGAAACTCTCAACCAAAAGAGGACAGTCTAAGCTATCATTAGGGATTTTAGACAAAACACAAAACCAAACACACACTGAATGCAGACTCCTCTGAGTCAAAGTGAATCAAAAGAAAACATCAGGAGGGAGAGAAGAATTGAGACAGTTAATTAGTAGCCTAATCACATCAAAAGCAATTCCAAGGCAGCTGATACAGACACCCGTGGAGTTCGCTATGCTGGCCAATGAGAGTGATGGAAAAAATACTTTCCAGTTTACAGCCTGGGTTATGACTACACACCCAGAGAGGTAAGAACTATTTTTTTCTTTATGTATGACACAATAGTTTATGATGACAAATCAGGCCACAGTAACAGTATTTTGCAGGTGGATGTGGGAAGAATAAAACGCACAACTCCTGGTTGTAAAAACTGTAATGGTATTTTCAAATATTGAGAAAATGCAACATATTGTTTCACTTGACAGTATTCTTAACACTTCTCTCTTCCCAAAACAGTTCCAAATACAGTAAGATGAGCTTTTTCAGAAATACAGAGGTCCTGATCGGGTCCTCTAACACTGAAAGCCAAGATTTACATGGTGATTTGAGCAGGAAGAACTGTTTGATCTCAGTGGTCACTGCTCCCTCTGCATGGATCACATGGACCATACATAAGGAGGGTAAGAATCAGGCCTCCGGTTTTTATCAGTGCTTCTTCGTAACAACAATTTAAGCTTAAGGGAGAAAATAAAGCAGATGACAGTCAAGAATTGCACAGTAAAGCCAGGGGCTGCCTGAATTCTAGAGTAAAATTAAGGCGATTCTAAATTACTTCTGGAGAAAACATAAATTCTTTAGATATAAAAGGCAATATTTCCCACTGACTAGCAAAAAATCTTAACTTTTCAAAGGTATTATATATTGTACGTGTTATACGCTCAATAAGAATAACATTTTAGTGAAACTGGGAGAACTCAAGTATCTCAATCCTCCTCCATCCCCACTTTCTAACTAAAATCCTGACTAGTCTCTAATATGATCTTCTAACTACATCAATAGTTTTCTCTGTCTAGCTATCCAGAATATTAACATTCAGATTACAAGATGTACCTCTGAGTCAACCTGTGAAGTGGCTTTTGTCAGCAATTATTTTTGAATATTTTCTGGGACATAAATAGCATATACTGCAGCTACCATATCAGAGAAGGCATACATTAACTAAATAACAAGGTACCATCAAGACACCATCTATCTTTTAAAATCATTTTTTTACACTGAATTTTTTATACCATGCTGACTTTACAAGGAAAACAAAGTATCAACTAACAGCATCAACCACCTTTTTAGAACTGCTTCTTGTAAGAAGTGAGGACATCTTCAAAATGAATACAATACATTATTATGAAACAGGATGTCCTTTGTAATGAAAATACTGTAGTGAAATTGCTGGTACGAGTTTTACAGGATCCACACTGAGAACACTTTGTTAGAGTACGTCTGAGAGCACATCCAGGGAACACCTGGTATAACAGAAACGAGGCTGCCAGGGGACAAAAGGAAAAGACATTTTATCCTGTCAGCTTTCACTTGGTGAAGGGTGGACAAGAATGGCAAACACATGTGTGCATGTGTGGTAATGGGTTGAGAAGCAACAAAAGTGAACAAGACACTGCCCAAAGTACTCTTACACCTGTGCAAAGACACCTGCAGTGCCTTCCTTTGGAAGCACTGCAGGGCTTTACACACTGTTTGAAGGGTTGCAGGAATTGTATAAAGATGTCTTTGACATACCCAGAAAGACGCAGTTACCACAGGGAAGCATGAACACAGCTGGTAGCCAGGGTTTACAGAGTTGATAACCATTCCAACTGAAAATATGGAGTAAATTTCTCTATTTACAAATCCTTTATCCTGATATGATTTTGGAAAATGAAAAAATGCTCACTGCTTTTCTTTAACAATCACAACAGCAAATTTTAAGCCTTTGCTAAACTGAGCAAATCCCTAACATTTTTAGTTACCTATCTTGTAACAATTATCTCAGAATCAAAATACCCTTTGGCTTCTAATTACCATTAGACTGTCTGTAAATTATTCTTCTTTATCAAACACACATCTTGTGACATTAGCAGTGTTTTTTCTGAGAATGCAAACATTGTCATCTATGATAAACTTTGCAGATGATCTGGCAATTCTTGGTAGATCACAATATAATTAAAAATAAAAATAATTCACATAATGCAATGATTGTTAAACTACACCTACATAAAGCTGAATATAGTCCTTACTGTAGCATAGTTTGTCACTTCTTGAGAATGGACACTTCTTGGTACACAAAATACCAAGAGCCAAACACAAACCAGGGCATTCTAGGTAAGAGACACCCATACACCTGGGGAATAAATCCCTATATAAAATTTCATTCAAAAGCAGGAAATTTTACTGCAAGCTTTCCACTTGTAACATTTCTCTATCCATTTTTCTTCTCACACATTCTGCTAGGACGAGAAGAGAATTGTACTGTATTTGCTCTTATGTATCATAGCGTTACAACTATGTACTGAAGTGGTAACAGTTGCACAGACATGGAATGGCAGGTTTCCTCATGGTCACCATTCCAAGACTCCTAGGCCATATTTATGGAATTTAATAGATTCATTAATTACTACTGCAGCTAGTTTGTTGTTTGGTGGGTTGGTGGTTTTTTTGGTTGTTTTTGTTTGCTTATTCGGTTGGGGTTTTCTTTAAGATTTTTTTTCTTTACTTAAGGTGAGATGTTTAGTTATTTTGTCCTGTGTTTTCTACAGACATAATTTGTTAAGAGGCATCTTCATCTGCTTGGGGGGTTTTTTGTTTGATTGGTTATTATTAATTTTTCCTTTATAGGGCACAGTGGCTTGTAAAAACTGGATCTGAGAACTAAATGATCAATGCATTAAGAATCAGAGAATTAGCTTTTTGCTAATTCTTTAAGTAATGAAATCAACCTATTTCTTCAACACAAATAATTAGCAATTTCCTAAATGTGAAGACAGTCCCTGAAATGATGAAGGGCACTAGGAGTGCAATACAATCCATCTCACTGAGGAACAGAATGCTTTGCTTCTGGAGCTCCAATTTTAAAAGAAAGTTTATCAACCACTAAAGGTAATTCAAACTGTTGGCATGACATTACAATAGTTATGCTATTCATACCTGCTACAACATATAGTTATACCAATGCATAAAGACACACTGGTGTCCCATGGAATTTGAGACATTAAGTTTCAAATATTTGAAACAGTTTTGATGCCACTCACCATTGTGTTACTTGCTCCCAAATAAAATAAAAAACATCAAAGAGAAGCTACAAACAACAGGACATCGCTTGCTGGGTATCGCCTCATAAGCAGCACAGCAGGATGCACCAGACAGGAGAGATAACCTCAATGTCATTAAAAGCCGTAACCTGAGCAAGTGCACAAACAGGTCCTCTTGCCTCCAGCACCTCCCGCTCCCTTCCTCAAAACCCCAGCAACCACTGACAAACTAGACTGTGTTTCACTGCAGGAAAGAATGTGGGATGGTGAGGCAACAGCTTCTCGGCCAAGCCAATTCAGCATTCACCTCTCAGTGAGAAGATATTCGGAGGTCAGGTTTATTTTCCACTGACCATATCTAACAAGTGTCCAGATGTCAAGATTACAGTGGTGTCTTGGGTGACTTTATGATGTATATCCTGTATCGCTGCCGTATGCCCAGAAATTAAACTAAACTAAACTCAGCTAAACTCATACAAAAAAATGTATACAAACTGGCTGTACTGGGTTTTAAAAAGAACTTGAAGGGAAATGCTTGGAATGAGCAATTCCGTTAATGTTCACTGCTCCCTTGATTTCTAGCCCTCAACTCATGTGACAGAATTTCAGAAGCTTCTAGAAAGTGTTCCACCTCAAATGTGATTGCCTGCTCTCAGTGCACTATCTTTTGTAATCTCTACCATTTTAAGTAATAACCAATTACTTAACTACTATTAACAATACTAACTAATTGCAGAAATCAAAAATAGGAGTGAAAACATAGTAACAGCAATAAAGAGGATTATTTAAAAAGATGGCTGGGAAACACAGAACATGAGTATAAATATAGTAATATATACATTGATAACCAAGTTTTTGATTCCATTGCTGCACTTACTTTCTCTCTGCTATTCTTTCTCACAACCTATAGCTGATGCTAAGCTTGGCATCAGCTGATACAAACTACCCCAGAAAACCAAAGAAAAAAAGAAAAAAAGCACAGCTGCAAGAAAAATGTAACAGAGGAAGCAAACGGACAGTAACTACAAATAACAAGCTAAAACTTGGGATTTTACATTATTAAAACAATAGCAGGGCAAAAACATCAAAAGAAAAAGGAGCAGGTAGGAACTGCCCAGAAGAAGACAGCACTGGAGGGGAAGGAGATAAAGAGAAAAAATACATTGTGAGCTGAGCCACTTCACTTCTGTGAGGGCAGAAAAGAGTATGGGAGAAGAAACAAAAAAATTCACAAGTAAAATCCCAGTAGATCTGAAGTATTTGCTACAGATTTAACAAGTAAGAGGAGAATTAAATGATAGATTATTAGTTGATAATCAGTGAAATATAACAAAGATAAACACTTCATACTTATACAGTGATCTAGCACTGAAGCAATAGCTCCCCTTCTGCTCGAGGTCAGAGAGGATCCTGGAGCCCAGGCCAAAAATCAGCCATTTCAGTAACAGCAGCATAATGGAAAATGGAAATTCTGTGTCAGAAAGCAGGGTGAGGGCTTGAGGTCCACAACAATAACTCTTCATGATCCAGCTTTTCATAACTGCAGACTGCATAGTTAACAGAGAGACTGCCAGTAGGAGAAAAAAGATGTGTAAACATGGTAGAGAGAGCAGCAAATGTCCACCTATTTCCTGATCCTGAAAAAGCAAAGTGTGAGGAGAAAGAGAAACAGCATCTATCTGCACAGACAACACTAAACACACTGAGAAGATTTAGTCTCTGTTATGGATGTTCTTCAGCTGCAAGAATTCCCTTATGGCATGCAGGGTCTAGCAGATGGGTACAGGACCAATCCACCTGGCTCCCATGCCCATGGGCTGGATGAGTGGGGCTTCCCCACCCTAAAGCACTCTAGGTACCCCAGGTCACCCCAGGTCACACACGGAAAGTCCAGGCAGAGCTACCATCACCAGTGCTGTCTCATGGGCTGCTGTATGCCACTAATGGACCAGCTCGACATCAGGACGACCCGGAAATGAGAGCTCTTTTTCCTCTTTTGAACTGTTTTGCTGTGCCTTGAAGTGATAAGGCACCATCTAACCCAAAATGTTTTTGTGCAAGCTGTACAAGTAACATTCTTGAGCATATGCTTTGAAAAGTGTTCTTATCAGAGTCCTTGAAAAAGCTAAATTCTCTTTTTTTCTTCGCTAGATTCAAAGCCACAAGCAACCATGGACTAAAAGGCTGAACCTCTGTATCAGAACTGTCTTTTCCCTTCCTCACCCCACCCCACCAGCAGTTTAACTTTGACTCAAAAACGGCTGTTTTATATGCTAAGGGAAAAGGAATATTTCAGAATATAAACCTTTTTCAACTGAGAAGTTTGTGTGTTAAATTCAAAACGGAATGTACTCAACATGCAATCATTGTCACCAATACTAAGCAAAAAAGGCAAATATTTTTTAGTTAACTGCTTATTTACCATATTCTACCAAAATTATCTAGGAAGACCTCTTTCTGACTTGGCTGGAAAAACCCACACACCCTGGCCAAGTTTTCATAATGACCTCCATTACAGGAATTCAACATCGTTATTAAAAAAAAAAGCTAAATGAACTTTTGCCTGTTGCTCATGGGTACATCCCTTAGAGTAGCACAAAAGTCAGACTGCTGACCATGCCCTGAAGACCGAACTTCCTGTAAAAATGGTGCACTTGGTTTCCGGAAAGGAAGCAAAGCATAAGCTGCTCAAACAATAGACAAGAAAGCTCTGATATCTGAGTGACACAGTTACAAATCTGTCCTGTTAGAAAAATACAGTGCCACATCATTGACCAACAACTACAGGCACAAAAATTCAGAGAAACAAATGCACTAACTCAAAGGAGAAAGCATCAGATTAGCTGAAGAAATAGATAAATTGTCTTAATGGGATGAAATTACCTGTAAAACATTTTTCTTTCATTCCACAACGGAGCTAAAATTCTGATTCTCCACTCTGTTCATGAAGCAAGATATAATTCCCTACGAAACTGTTGCGTCCAAATGATATTAACAGTAAAATACTAGTTTTTATCTCTAACATGCAGATAGGGATTATTCTCATTCCAACATGTTTAAAAGCATTCAACATTACCTGTGGAATTATTTTCATTCTCTATTAAAAATATTTCTTTCAACTTACAAAACTATGCAATTTGACCCGCTGAAGTTTAATTGGTTCACCTTTTGTTTAAAAATATTTTTAAGTAGCATTTGAATTAGAATTAGCTCCATGCTTTGAATCGTTGCTTCTTGCAACACAGATTTTTTTTTTTAAACCATTTGTTTTGTCTTATTTAGAAGGCATACTTCTCTTTATTCACAGAAAAAAAAAAAATCCTTCTGCCCACTAATCACAATTACTTTTTTTAATGGAGTGCAGAGACAGCAGTGAAATCTGTGCTATGTCAGTATTATTCACAATACTGAAAAATGCCCATTTATTGATTTTAAAAACGTTTTGTTACAAGGTTTTGCAACAAGCTGAAGGATTTCACAGAAAAGAAACAGCATTTTAAGTGAAAGCATTAGAATTTATCTACTTTTTTTTGTCATTTTACAGTTCAGGAGCTTTAAAAAGTCACAGCTGAGACAGCAAGCTTCTCTTACCCAAAAAGATCCAACATACAGCATAGCATAGATAGCAACTACATCAAACACAATCCTTGCTGCTTATGTAAGCCTTCAGCCACACAAAAGCACTCATGGCATCAGCAGCAACAGCAGCACCTGACCAGGCTGGTGATGGGTGAGCCAAACTGCTGCCTCCATCCCCCTGTGCTATGCAGCCATTCCCTGCAGGGTAAACATCTTGGCCTCACTTCTTGCATTTCTTGGCCCCAAACAAAAACACTTAGGAAACCAAACAACTTAAACAACAGCTACAGGGACAGAACGACACTGTTTTTAATACTACCTTATCCACTCTGCTGAAAAGCCTGCCAATCTGCCATTTTATTTGCCATTTGGAGTTAATTCCAGCACCCTTTTCTGTCATGTTCCTTCAGTATAACTAGCTACATTTTACTGTGCCATAATGTTTTCTGAGGCTGGTAGAACTAACAACTCACAATGGGAATATTTCCCTACCACCTTTTATTTAATTAGCATTATGATAATCTAGTCAGAATTCCCTGTTTCTGTACAGTGAGGTACTGAGTAGCCAGACTACTTGAAAATCATCAATATTTTATTTTTAAATACATCCTTTTTATTGGCATTCCCAATTTTCAGTCTTTAACTTTTTGCTTTTGTCGGTAGCTACAAACTAACACAGGTTAATTTTTTTTATTTTATGAAAATTTAAATCACATAATCACATGGCTCTAGAAGCTGATTTTCATAGTGTGTTGTAAAATTTAACAGCTGGGGTTTTTGCCTGAATTGCACAGCATCTTTACAAAATGTTTAATTCACTGTTAATTCTCCAATAGTCAGATTACTCATGCTAACAAGAAGGTTCATTGCTACTTAAAAACCAGCTTAAATGTTGATGTTAACACATGGATGCTGAAACAGGCTTTTGTACTGAAGCACTTTAAAATATTTCCAGTCAGCCTCTAAGCACAACCTTACTCATTGCTTACAGGTATGTCATTGTAATGGAGAAAGAAGCAGGGAAAAAAAGGGCTGTTCAACAAACGTAAGAAAAATAGGAAAAGGGGGCACCAGAGAAAATGATGCTAACAGAAAAAATAAAAATGGCTTGGCGTCAGAATTATTATAGGGATGGGTCAGTCTTTTCTTTAGTCAGTCTTTTGCTTTATAAGACCAATATGGGAAAGAGGATACAGAATAATTTATTAAAAATGGGAACAAACCTTCAGCATTCTTCCAACTTTGACTCCACCATATCACTGATACACACCCTTTACTTTCTTCCAAAAGTACCCTAAATTCTAAAGAATTTTTTTTAAATCAATACTTTGAAGTGCCATTCCATTATAGCCATCATGAAATGCACTTCTAAGTTTTGAAAGCAAAGTGTATTATTCTATCAAAACCCTCCCTATTCTATCAAACATGCCTTCTCTCCTTTTCCATAAGGACCTGTTCCAGAAATATTCAACCAAATATTAATAATGAGACCTGAACTTCTTGCCCTATTCCAGCTATCACAGCAGAATCCCTGGTGTGGATGCAGATGTGATAACAAACAAAAGCTTTTGCCAGGCTGTTTTCTCTTGTTCAAGGAGGGAGCATAGCACAGCAAATGGGATCTTGCTGTTCTTCTCAAAATGTTAGAGTAGCAGATGCTCTGTAATAATGCAAACAGTCAAAACCAAATAGTGATTTACTTAAAATTGAGTCTGTCAACTAAATTGTAAGTAAAAGATTCCTCAGGCAAAACACTATGCTACAAATGAGAATCAGAAAATCAAGTGGACAGAGACAGGGACATCAAGAAGACAGAAGTACATCAAGAAGAAGTACATCAAGTAACAGTCAAAGGAGTGGAACAAGAGAAGTAACAGATAAAAAAAGGTACCTTTTACTAGAATTCCTCCTTTAAGAAGTGTTGTCTTTTTTCCCCTTCCATATTTCCAAAGTTAAACACTGTCTTATTTGTCGTAAATACAAAACTCACACTAGTTGCAAGTTTCCAGGATTTGATCCAGCACAGAACAGCTTACAGAAGGGCTGTACAGAAGAGTCTCATGAAGCACGGAGATCTTTACAGCTACTTCAGCTGCCTTAATGTACACTGCCAGTTACTTCATAGTGTGATTAGCTGAATGATCTATTACTATACAAAAATATTTACCAATACTGATTTTACATTATAAATATGATAGTGACTCATCACTAAAAAGTCATCACACATTAAAAAGAATATATATTGAGGTAGGGAAGTACTTCACAAAGTAATAGTTACAAAGTGACATGGGAAATACTAAATGAGATGGTGTAATTTGATAAAATCACCTGTAAGAAAACTAAATGTACATTATTCAAAGCTAGCTCTGTATCCCACCTCATCATCCAAATACTTTTCTGCATCACCTCTGTGAAAAACTGAGTTTGATCCCTCAGACAAGCTTTTCCAGGCAGGTTAATCCCAAATTTTCCACCAAAACTTGATTTCCTTCATTTTGAAATTTTAGCAAAAAGAGCATTGTTCACTGATCTCCTGTATTCCTGAATTGTACAGACCTAAAAGATGTTCCATTCTGGTTTGACACTGCCCTTACAGACAATTCTGGTCGGCATAATAATCTTTCACTGCTCTTCTGTCAAAACGTGCATTTTATTTCAACTCGCAACTTATGGAATATGGTCAAAATATGCACCTGTCCTACAAAAGGAGATGGGAAAATGTAGATATCTTCTAACTGGCTAAGAGGTTTGATTTTTGAAGCTGTATTTCAGAGTTACCCATACCTGAAGACAGGCTTGCCCGTGATCTGTCAAAGAATGGGCAAATAGTTTATGCTGTCTGTCAGTAGCAAAAACTTGCCCTGAAGGTCAAATCTGACTCATAGGCCATTTTTTATAGGTTTGCCTAACAGTTTGCTCTACTTGGCTTGTCTCAAAAGCAAACTTCTTAACATTTTATGCAAACATTATACAACCTTAAGTCTGAGCTATAAATCAATAAAACTCACTTAAACTTGAGGAACCTCTGCAAGAGGAAATAGCCTCTTAGTTGAAATTCTTCTGTAACTAACATTAGCATTGCTAAATTTTCTCCAAACAAGTGTCATAATATTTATAGTTCAAAGCGAAAACATGATAATTGAGATACTGCATAGCACTTGAGGGAAGATAGTTTAGAAGCAAAATTTAAGCCTCTAAAATTCATGGGTCCAGACAAACTCAGAATTTCAAAAGTTGTTGGGTTAGAATGCATGAGTTTGCATTTTATAATCACAAACTTCAAGAGCAGTCTCCACCCAAAAATATGTTTCTCACATGCCAGAACACTACAGTTCATTCAAAAAGAGTTAAGGCTCAGGTAGTAAATAATTAATCATTCTCTTAAATCAAGCTTCAATATATCTGGAGGCCTACTTCATCAGTAAAATGATTTAACAAAATTGGCATTAGAAATAGCCTGAGTGACCACAGCTGTTTGACATTTTAATGTTTTTCAAAAGGGTCCTCTGGGTTTGGATTATGAATAATTTTTTAGGGGAAAACAGCAAACCACACTACGCAACATACCAATAGGTCATAAGCTCCTGTCTTTCCTTGTCTTTTATAAAAATTCCTTCAGGGAAAGGTACTTGTGGGTACTTTTGCACTATAGATATCATATTGTCAGAATGCATAAGAAGGAAGCTGTATTCAGACCTCTCTTTCCTCCTGTGTAGCTATATAAAGAAGAAAAATGTTTAACCATGATTACTTAGCTAAGGCTGCTCCTGTGACCATGAGTCCCTCCTCCTCTTTCACTTTTTTATCAGTAAATAAAAAATTCAAAAAGATTTTAAAACTATTTTGACTCTTAAATTTTGAAGAATTCATTTAATTGTTTTGATGTAAACACAATATACAGTACTACTTTTGAGCTCTATAAACCTACTCCGTGCTTTTCACACCCATGACAATAAATACAAAATTAAATCTAAAATGGGAAAAAGAGAACTTTTGCCATGGTTTAAGTTCATGACATTTTTGCCAGCGGACAGGTTCCTAAAAGTATGTCTTAGATGATGATACTTTCTCACACTTTGTAATTTAGTGTTTTCTTTGCTAAATATGGCTAACTAAATCCTGTTAGTACTGAAAACAGAAGACTGAAACAATACTGACTCATTGGTTTGGTAGTATAGTATTTCACATACAATGCAGTCGAGTTTTATTATTCTTCCTCTAAGGAACTACTACAAGCATATTCTACTTTTTCCCCTATATGAGGAACTAATCAGAAAAAGAATGTAACTGTTCTTTCCCATATAGGCATAACAGCATGATTAATTCTGAGACAGTACCAATACAACACAGGAAAATATTCTGAAATTAAGATACAATTTACTTCAGGCCCAAACACAGCAAGCAGAGCAATCTTCACATTACTTAAAGAATTTCACCTTTGTCTGGTACTGATGATTACTGCCATCCAAACTTCCTCAGCCTCAGACCATAAATTCAGATAATGTTTTGAGAGTCAGAAGTAAAATAAAACAGAAACTAAAAGGCTGCAAGAAATTCTGGCTATTAGTGATATGCAGAATACATACATCTATCTTACGGCCATCTGGAATAGTTTAAAGTTCTCACTGAAGTTTGACTACTGTACTGTAAATGGATCAACAGCAGCAAGAAGTTCATTTCTTGACATGGAGTGACAACAGAATATAAAAATTCCTGATCTATCTCAGTCCATCATTAGCTGCATTTCCTTAGAGCAATCAACGTAGAGTTGAAGGGAAGACGCTACACAGAAAACACTTGCACCTCGCACCAGCTCTGTTTACAAGGGACTACTAATTTCAGCAACACTCGCATCATTTCACAGTGACATCTGTAAACACAGAATTCACAGGACCAATTAGGTTGGAAAAGACTTCTGAGATCATTGAGTCCAACATATGACAGAACACCACTACATCAACTAGATCATGGCACTAAGTGCCATGTCCAGTCTTTCCTTAAACATCTCCAGGGATGGTGATTCCACCACCTCCCTGGGCAGTCCATTCCAACATCTGATCATAGTTTCTGTGAAGAAATTCTTCCTGATGACCAATCTAAACCTGCCCTGGTGCAGCTTGAGACTCTGTCCTGTTATCGTGGGAGAAGAGACCAACCCCCACTTGGCCACCACCTCCTTTCAGGTAGTTGCAGAGAGTGATAAGGTCTCCCCTGAGCCTCCTTTTCTCCAGGCTAACACCAAAGACTCAGTCAGACTCCGAAGACCGTAACTGTAATGGTACAGGTATCTGTGAAAATCCCTCTCTGCCCAGGAGAGGGTAAAATGAAAATCAAAGGGAAAGGCTTTGGTTGTGCAACTCACCAGGCCCCTAAACAGGCCTGAGAAATTTTTCAAAGACTTTTGGAGGAGCTGTAGTAAGAGAACTGCCAGGTCAGGGGAGAAACCGAAGCAACACAGGCTAGTTCTCTGCTGGGGAGAGGATTAGAAAATCTCTGGGACAAGAGTTCTCAGGGAAGACCTCTACTCCTCTATTACTTCTACTAGCCAGATTTCTCAAAGATTAATCTTTTTTAAAAGAAGGTTCTAAATATCAAATACTGTGCTGCTGTATAAATATTGAACTGATTAAATTTTGTTCATTCATAGGTTAACAGATTTTTATACTTGGGTGTGTTTGGAACACTGTGCATAAATCACTTCTTTAACTAATAGAATACACTTTTCAAACTCGGTAATATATTTTGCATAATTTCCATTAATCTATCCTGCACAATTTCTGTAGTCACACACTGTTATGCTGCAAGAAGACTGTATTTGTCATACTTTCTAGCTTTGAAAAGAACCATTGCAGTTAACTCAAGCACTTTGCACTATTTTATAGACAGAATAAACAGGACCATTTGAAATCACAGCAATTGTAAGATGACTGTGCATCATAGAACAGACAAGAAAAGGTATCTGGATTAATATAAAACAAAACAAAGAATTCTAACAGCAGATTATCTACTTCTTGTTGGAAAAAAAAAAACCAGTTCCAAACACAAACAGCGTAACTTAAACTATAGAAATCACTCACTTAGCCAGACAAAGAAAGGAATCTCCAAACCTTAAAATTAAATAAATAATAATGTAAAGTGAAAAGGTCAACATAAAAATATAGAAAACAAAAAGATAAAAAATCTAGGTTTATATTTCAGAAGAATATAGTAAATAAAATAGTTGCCACAAGAACACATAAAATTGTTTGATCCCCACAGAGCTGAAAGAAGCATCCCTTTCTCTGAAGAACCACTCTTATCAGGAGGGTGTTCCATGGACAAGAAAGAGGCAATTGAAGCTAGAAAATGATGGATAGCAATGACCTTTCTATCTGTAAAACATGGGCATATTTTAGGTATTTAATCTTGAGAATTGGATTATTATTAATCAATTATTCATGACAATTTGAATCTATGGTAGATGTTTTTTGTTTTCTTAAATATCACATAGCTAAGGTTCTGCTTGAGAACCAGAAAGGAGATTAAATCCTCACAAGCAAATAGTGTTGAAGACTGGCATTTTATTCCCTCCTAAACATTCCTTTCCCTGCATAGCAACACACATTGAAGATAACCTAGTACCCCCTGCAAAAATCCTGCCTAAATATTCTAAAATCCATCTTTACAGCCTTTTTTTCTCTAAGAGGCAAAAAATATCCCATACCACTTCAGAGAACAAAGCAGAGCATTGTAGTAACACAGAGCAGCAAAAACTGCTATGGCTTCATTCCCACAGCTACAGGTTACCCTGATGCATGTTTTAACATGCACTCCTCCTCACTTGCCAACAGTGAGTGATAACAGAAGCAGAACCACTCCATTATGGGCCACCAGACCATACAATGAAAATAAGCAGAAGGTGTTTGCAGATATTTAAAATGCACTGCCAAAAAAGACAGCAGATGGGGTTATTCTAAAGCTCTTTTGAAAAGCAGAACCTCTGCAGTCAGAAATAAAATAAAAAATATGTGTGCATCTGTGAAGGGAAGGAAACAGGTCTCAATATTTTCTTGAAGAATGACTGTACTGAAAAATAGATGTATTTCCAACTGGGGGAACCACTATGGAAAGACTCTCACTCAGATCCTAAAACTGAAGGATATGGATAGCAGTTGCCACCTTGTGATGACTAAAACCAATTTAACACACATAAAATCAGCAAGTAATTGGCAGTTTTTCCTGTTCTCAAATACTCTGTTAAAAAATGTACACCTTATTCCTAGTCTAACTGAACTTCTGGACATTATCTTGAGTTCTCCCTTTGTCTTGCTATAGTTGAAGAACTGTCTTACCAAATTTCTGTTTGTTGTGGTATGCTTCTTAGGGACTAGGCAAAGCCCCTCTTTACTCCCCTTGTTAACACTAAACAGATTGAATTCCAGGAGGTTTTCCACAATAAGGCATGTTTTCAACTACTCCAGTCATTCCTGAGATATTTGTGGTTCTCCCCTGACCCTTCTCCAACTGAACAGTCTTCCAGTTAACAGTTATGCAAGTGTATTCACAATTACGACAGAAAGGTAATACAACTGCTTTCTTCTTCTATAGCCCTTCTTTGTTTGTATGTCAGTATACAGTAATCTTTTGATTCTCAAGCTGTCTTCAAAAACAATAAATTCCTTGGTTGAGGCTTCCCGTAAGATTAACCACTTAGCCAGGATATTATGAACATTTTCATTAATGGGGAGAAGGGATGCTCCAAAGGAGGTGGGGAAAAGGCTAATTCGGAGAAAATCTCTGGAGGTTAAAAAAGGGAGCTTGCAAAAAGGACTGAAAGGGCAAAGCAAGGTGAATGTAAAACATCTTACTGTGGAAAACGGGGGCAGTGTTTTAATTTATTGATGTTGCCTGGTAAACTGAGTTCACAAGTGCAAATGAGAAATCATACATAATGAAGTCATTACAGGGGCTCTAACAGTGGACTTCGTTGTTAGTGTGCCAGTAGAACTGACTGATTAATCTAATTCCATATAACAGCAGGATAAAACAGCTGCAAACAAGGAAAACCTTGGAAATTAAATGCTGGAAACATTTATAAAGTAAAAGCTAATGGTAAGACAAATGGAGTATGTATCAGCTGTGGGGATGGAAAACAATCTGTATGGGAAAAAAGGAAACTGAATCACTAAGATAGTGGTGAACAGTTGTGAAGTACGCGCTGTCTAAAACAATTTGAAGAAAGAGTTTTAAAATATAGTGTAATAATCAAAACACTGTTTATTCCAACCTCAAACTTCTTTCACTATGCAACAGTCTGCAAACTTTAGTTTGGTGGGGTAACAGATCTGGTTGAATCAAGACCATTCTGAGCTACAATACTTATTTTTTACATGAAATACCTAAGTAATGTTTCTGATAAGAAAGCTTCTCTTTGCTGCACTTGTTCTAGTTTTCAAACTTACATTACTAGGTATATTGCGTTGTAAAACGTCTGCAAACTACAAGATGTATAACTGAGTCAAGCACTGTTCCTCAATTTTTAAAAGAACAAACTTCCCTACTCATAAGTCCCTCCCCCCCCCAAAAAGAAACCACCAAAAAAACCCCAAAAAAACCTGCTTTGATTTTTGATTTCGTAATTTTTGTTTCTTCCATCTGGAAGACTTTATACTATATATATATATATATATGTAAAAGTTACCTGAAGCAAAGAGAGGTTTGCATCATAGCATCTAATCAAATATGACTCATAATAAAGCCTCTACTACACACTTATTAAGACTAAGTGTTTAAGAAACTTACAGCTTTCAGCTAAACTTGCTTTTCACAAACTCAGAGGTAAAGCTACTCGTGGCTCCAGGCTAAGGACGGTCATGCACACTGGAACAGTACCTTTTACCTCTACATTTTATCCGATCTTTGCCCTGCTCCCTGTTCCTTTTTTTATATATAATTCAGCAGCAAATAACCCTCCCATCACAGAGATATAACTACATATAATCATCAAGTCACTTTACCAGGGGTTTCCACTATCTGCTGCAATTTCTACTATATGTTGAAAAAAAGATATCATTTCCTCACACTCCCCAGTGCAGCCACTGCAGTATGTCTTGGTGAGGAACAGATTAGAGGATGTACAGCATCACTCTGCAGTCCTTGGTCCTTCCCTCCATAGCTCAGGCATGCTGCTAACTGCTATGAAATAAATCTGCTTTCTCATGGGTTTGGGAATAAAGAAGCTTCTATAGGAAGAAGGAATGAGAAGGAGGCCATTCCAGAAGCAGAAGATGCCATACACACCTTTCCATATCCTCAAGATAACCACAAAGCAATTGTTTGTCGAGGGACAGTTAGGTCTAAAATAATAATCTTTTGGAACTAAGTAAACTCTCAAGGTGTGCAGGACAATTCTCCCTGTTTGTGGTCCTTTAAAAATTATTTTAAATTGTCAGATAAATATCTGGTAAGGATCTAGGTAACTATTCAATACATTAGAGGTGTAAGTATTTACTGGGATTAATTACTTAGAAAAAAAAGGATTAACGAAGATTTGGAAAGAATTTTAAATGCTAACACAAAGTTCCAGAGAAGTTGAATGTAAAGATAAGACTAAAAAACAACTATGCAAACTAATAAAACTAACGAAAAAACAACCTAAAAAGAAACAGATAACTGCAGCAAAAAATCACCAGTTTTGACAACAGCAGGCTCAGAAATATGAATTTACCCCACTTTCTACAGTATAGTATGCACTGTAAAGAGAGACTAACCCTGAAATGTGTGATCAGATGCCCTCAAGAGAGCTGGAGCACCACTCTGCATTTAGTCCATTTTCTTTCTGAATACACCCTATAATTAGAGAACAGTTCCTCATGCTGCCCCTCCCTTGAGCAACTAACGTTCACGCACTCACAGAATTTTAGAGCAATATTACCTCTGGCAGTGGACAGAAATATTTTTGCCTTAGGAGAGTTCAATGGATAGCATATGATCTTCAGTCCAACACAGGACAATAGGAATAATCTTGCATACCTTTTTATGTTTTAAAGCATACAGGACATACACTAGAAATGTGGACCCAAAAAAACTAATTTAAAAACTCCACAGTTTTACAGCATAGGTCTAAAACCTTATCTTACAGCATTCTTCTAGTTTTGAAAAGAATAACTACTTTAGGATTCAAAACTCTTAAAAAACCTACAGCTGACCAGTACTCAGTGCATCTGGAAGCAACTGCTTTCAGCATAGTTTACTCTACTGCTTACATATATGTATAACCTGGGAAACTGAGGGTGATGACACCTAGCACAGCTGCATGCATGCAGTACTAACTATAGTACTATTAATGATAAGAGAAGAATGCAACACTAAGGCTTTGAAAGCGTAGATGCTACAGAGGTCTTTACCACACTGCACCACTCGAATCACACCTTTCTTTATACTCGTTGCTTGTGCATCCTGACAGGAGTCAATCTGGGAAATAAATTCAGTAGATGTGCATTATGGTTGCAACACAATTGCATTTGACACACATTTAACAGAGTCAACAGGCAGTATCCCATTACACTGTGAAAGCAAGCCTCAATGGCAGCAATTTGCTCTGGAAATACTTACTTCTGATGAGGTCACCATCAGTGCGATTTCCCCAGATGGACTGCTCTTGTATCTCTGCTTGTATACTTTGATTACTGCAAGGCTGGTTTATGTCTTTATCTCCTGTCACAGTAGTCTCTTGGTCAGTTTTTCCTAAGTCAAAAGAGATTTCAAGATATTAGTTTCTACAGTACTTTTTCTCTATGTCAGCAAAATGAATTTTTGAAAATTAAAAGTAAGAGGGCATAAAATATAACTTGTCCTAGCATCCCCTTTTGTTTCCTTAGAATTAACTTACAATAAAGTTGATTTTCCATTTGTTTGCTGGCCTAGATCAATATAATTTCTCTTTAAGAAAGACTTTTAGTCATATTGTACCCAACTGTGCAAAATAATAGCAGCTTCTGTAAGGAATTATAGGGGGGGGGGGGGTGTTTTCTTATTTAGTTAGCTTCCACGAAATTTTCATATAAAAATTTGAATAGCTTTGTCACACACAAAAAAACCATTATTTTTTACCCACATAGTAATTTTACAAAATTTTGTTCTCTATTTTTTTATAATTATACACATAATCAAAGACAAATATAGTTGGAACTTCAAAAGTGATTAGTACAAAAAATCAGAAAAAATTATTATAACACAATTACCTATTTTTCATTTTAAAAAATAGTTTTTAAAAGCCACTGCTGATTAAAAGTCAACATTTAGTCATTAATGAAAAGTATTTCTTCTCTCCAAGTATACATAAGATGCAAGGAAAATTCCATAGTAAGGTTATTTGAGAGATTCTTCAGCTTATTTCACAATGTAACAGATATTGTTGTTTTGATGATTTTGCCAGTTATCACAAGCAGACCAGAATTTCCTCAAACCAAGGTAAGTGACGGTTTACATCTTCACTGTCATTAATGTTTTAATAATCAAAGCCACACACAGAGATCTTTTTGTTCTTGATTGCCACAGATTTTTCCTAGTGGCATTCAAGGAAACATTTTCAAATCTGGCATTACTTTGTTCACTATTCACAGCAACAGATTATCAGTTTATATTATCTTACTCAAGGGATCTGTAAAATATTAAATGTTTTCAGTCTCATGTATTTCTTTTTAGTATACCTACATTTATTATTTACAGTAAATCTAAATGAGCAACTGCTGAAAAGTCTGTTAGCTCTATTTATTTGTTTCAAACAAGAACATGTTTATAAATCCCATATTACAATGAATCATACTGTATCCTCCAGTAAAGCAATTATTCCAGTCCTGAGACACAGAAAAATCACTTTTTGCTACTATGACATAGTAAAGGTTAGTTTTTCATGTAACCCACAGCACTTTGATTTTAAATCCTAACTTTCTGCCTTTGTTATCCACCCTATTAAACTGAGGCACTGAACATCACTCAAAACAATATATGCCATCTTGTGTGCATAGTAGCATATGCCTTCAAGCACTGCTGCTCCCCTTCTATCAGTTTCTACCTCTGAAATGTCTGACCTAGCTACCTCCATGGTACGTCGCCCTCAGTCCTCCCTCCCAACCACTTGTCCATATTTCCTCAAGCCCATCCTGAGAGGAACTGTTTCTCTGGGATTGGCATAGTTATTGAAATGAATGGGAAGATATTGACTTTAATGAGTTTTGCCCCTTGCACTGATGACTTAATCTTACCTAGATACTCATCCTATTAACATTAAGAAAACAAAAACAAAACCACAAAACCCCCGACAAAAAAAACCAACCCCTCCCCCCCAAAAAAACCTCAAAAAAACAACACCAAACCAAACCAAAAAAAACAACAAAACCAAACCAAAACACAGAGTTTTTCAACCTCTTTGACAGACATCAGATACAAATCATTTCTGCCTGGTATCTATCAAATACAAATTGACCATATTGAAGTATGATGATTTAGCCTCTGCAGTTAAGTATTAGGTGCAAATGTGTTTCAAAAGTGTTTGAAAAGTGTTCTGGAAGGGACTGAATAAAAATAAGTTGTGTCCTGACAGAGCTAGTGTAAAAGCAGTCTACTTTCCACAAACACTAAGCTTAAATGACCAATTTTAGGAGATTTTGCTCTTAAATTACTTTACTACAGCAATGACACCAAAATTATAATATGTACCCAGCAGTGCTAGTACAGACCCGCAGAGTAGCTGTATAGAATTCTCTTGTATAGAATATGACTTTGCAGAACCCTATTATTTCATGTAGTAAACAATGAACGGCTGTAAGGAAACAATAATGCTAATATTATGGGGCCCTCAGTGTTCCAGATTACATTTTTATCTAAGAAATCTGAAGGAGTGCAGAATACAATCAGTCATCATTATTCATACAAATTTATTTTTCATCCCTCTGCTTGTTTTCAGTTCAGTATTTTCTTATTTTTTTCTCACTATGTAGGCTGTATGTGTATTTTTCATGTGCACTTCTATTATTCTAACTGGATATAGTAAACGGCCAGTCAAGACCATGTAAACAATAGTAGCAGTTAACAAGAAAGAAGAAGCAATATTAAAAAGTTTAAAAGAAACAATGTTGCAATTAAACACCAAACAATTTTTATAGGACGTTCGAAACAACATTAATTATCTCTTCTTTGATCTATTGAATTCACATGAAGACTTCCCTGTAAATGTGCACAACAGAAACCTGCACCATTAATCATGTGTTTGGTATCCTTCTTTGCATGCCAGAATTGCCCACTGGAGCAGCTGATCCTGGTAGATGCTGCTCTGTGGTGCGGTGAGCTCACCCTGGGCACCAGCTAAGGACCACCCAGCCTCTCCTTCCTTCCCCAGCCCCCAGCAGGACAAGGGGAGAGAACAGAAAGACCCAAGGGAGGAAATTCATGCGTCAAGATACAGTTTGTAAGTGAAGAAAAGAAGAAGGAAAAGTAGAACAGGAGATGCAAAGGCAATCACCCACCATCTCCCACAAGTAGACCGATGCCCAAGCCAGTCTCTAAGCAATGGCTACCTCCCCATAAACCTCCCCCTCTGATTTTATTGCAGAGCATGACATTCTATGGCATGGAATAGCCCTCTTGTCAACCTGAGCCAGCTGCCTGGATTATGTCCCCTCCCAACCCCATGCCTACCCACAGTCTAGTCACTGTAGAGAAAAGTGGGAAAAGAGAGAACCTTGACTGATGCTGTGCAACTGCTGCTCAGCAATAGCCAACCCACTGGTGTGCTATCAACCCTGTTTGACTCACTGATCCCAAACACAGCACCACAGAGGTTGCATTGAAGAAAATTAAACCCATCACACCCAGACTTAGTACAACGGGGCTTTAGAAATAGTAGATCTTACGATCTCTTTATTTGACCATTTTTTCATAAATGTTTCTGATGCATCAGACCACTGAAAACAGACAAACACTGGTGTCTTGATTCATTGCTTTTTCTTGAATACGTACCACATCTCAGTTTTTGTACAAAGGAATTAACTGATTATTCCCTTATAATACACAGTTGATAATGGGATCGTATTTTCTTTAATACTAGAGGTCCCCCTAAAACATACCAATTACACCCAGTCACACACGAAGACAGCCTCAAGAACATTCCCATCTTTTGTTGATGCCATTACTTTTACATTAGGTGCCTAAGAATAGTCACAACAGTAGTTTATGAAGAATCAACACAAAGACCTTAGTCTGACAGAAATACTAATGGATCTGGCCATAGACAAGTATGACTTTTTTCCACTGCATCTTCAAGTAAATTTGTAACACTTTTCTGTTTCAATCAAGCTTACCTTTAAGAATTCTTTTTGTAAAACTTCCTTAGTATTTCAGCTTCTGCTTCCTTTAGCACACCCTTCCACTCTCATGTGGCTAACCTCCAATACTGACAGCCAAGAAGAAAAAGAGATGCTCCTCTTAACAGTTCAAATAATGGAAAGAAAAGACTCATTATGTTCTGAGTCTGGCAGTGCTAAAGTATAAATCCAATCTCTCTTCAAAACCACAGTAAGTTACTCTAGGTCATGCCACAAAAGAAACACAGCCTTCTTACCTACCACAGTTCAGCCCCAAATCAGCAACTTGTGTGGCTCTGCACTTCCCCTAAACTAACAGCAGTGCCAGGGCTGAAGAGCTTCTAGTCAAAAGCCCCAGGGAGTGACACCCACACAGAACACCCTGTGGTTTATCCTGAAGGTAAGCATAGACAGAAACTCTACTTGTCCAGAGATTAATGCAAGTTTAAGATTTAAATAAGTAAGAGATATGACATGCTAACAAAGTATAGAATTGAGATGACTAACAGCCAAATAATATCTATGATACAGACAACTGGTAAGCCACTTAGTGAAAAAAAATTAAAATTTTAATCACATCTCAAAATTATTGCTTCATTAAATAAGTGAATAAAGTGAATTATTGCTTTTTCTCTACAGAATTACTTAAGTATTCATAAATCATTTTTATAGTACATACATTCATTTTACCATAATCGTGTTATATTTATTTTTTAAATACACAGCAATATATATATATTCCATAGAGTAGAGACTTGTTTTCACCTTTGAGACTATTGTAATATTGAATGTTAACTTTTGTTTGAGTTTGGATAATATGCCTCTGGTTACACACACTTCTTTGCAACGTGACAAATACATTCTGCAGGACTCCACCAACTGAATGTCAGCAGTCTGGATTAGCAACAAGGCTACTATTACAACAGCCCTACCAAAAAGAAAACTTAACAAGTAGTCAAAGCTGTCAAGAAAGACCTCTGTAAATTAGGCAAAAAGGGTATACTGGGCAATCTCCCCCAATTTCTTCCAATTCTATGTCTTTGGGAAGTTGCTGGAACATACGTCAAACTAATTCCTGAAAAATTCTTAGACCATCCCAGTGACTTATCTCTCTTTTCACAGCTATATTTATGTATCTTTCTCTATAATGTAGAGGATATAAAGTGGAGGTGAAATTAATACACAAAACTGATAGAAAGTACAAAAAAGATAGGTAATGGATGCGTATTTGCAAGACACACTTCAAAGAGCTCAAGTATTTGACAAATAACCAACTCCTCTTCTTCAAGTGCTCATCCATTTGTACATCCATACTCCAGCTGCCCCCAAGAGCTCCACCACATCATCTTATTCAGAAATGGGTCTCTGTGTGTTCATACAGATGGTATCATGTATCATGAAGTAAGTAACATACACAAAACAAAAATGCAAACAAGTTCCCACAATAAGTGGATTGCATGTCCCCAGAATGTGATTGGCAGCTGATTTCTGTTCTTTAGATGACACATAACCCTACACATTGACTCAGTCATCACTTCCAAGAATGTGAATCATAAGAGTGCATGACTAGCAAAATGACAAACTGGACTTGAGAAACAGGTTTAGAGCTTGTCTATAAAATGTACGAGTTCGTACATAAAATGAATTTAATGAATTCTGTTGCAACAACTGAAGGCTTTGCTGCTATGACACATCCATTTTCTGTTCACCAGCAATGTGGTGGACTGCCTTTGGACTCCAAATAGTAAAGAAAAAACAACTGCTGAGAAAGGTTTCTGGAAACCTGAGTGCATCATTCCCATCAAGGAGACAGAAATAAGCAAAATGCACTGGCACGGTGGTCACTGTGATCTCGAAAACTGCACTCACAAACAGTTCGACAGTTTTACGGCTTAGAGGCGGAGGAAAAATTTGGAAGCATGGGGCAAAGTTTACTTAGGCACCTGAAGTTGACCCAGTTGTTGGGATGAATCCTCAGAAGGCCTGAGTTTACCCTATAACAAGCAGATGCAAATTTAAAAATACATGTGCAAAGTTCAAATCATCCCAAATGAAATTTTGTCCTTCAAAGAAGAGAAAAATTACAAAAGAAAAACAATTGTCACAAAACATAAACACAAACGCATAAGAAGATCTATGAGGAATAAAAAAGTCAAAGAATGTTTCCAAAAGGAAATGTAACAATCAGTTCTCTGTCTCAAGCCTACAGTTGTTGGGAGGGACTAAAGAGCATGTGGCAAACACTGCACTTCTAACACTTCCTCTGTTCATTAACAACCTTGCTGGCAAGGAATGCTACTTCCTGCTGAAAATTCCACTGTTCACAACAATAACACAAAGAAATCCTAATAATACCACATTTTACAATGTAATCGTTAACAGTAACACCTACCATCTACTTCATGAAATGCCTAAAAGTTTTAGGCATTTTACATAACAAATAAGTTCAACAGTTTGTGTAACAGAATGCCTATTCCAGCATTTGCCTGAAACAATCTCACTTCATTAAGAACATCTAATAAACACTGATAATCCACAAATTATGGAGTTGGAAGCATCCAATTAGATGTTTGATTGTTTTAAAACTAAAAAAAAAATTATTTGGATTCAATTTAATTTCAGTGGCTTTCCCTTAAATGTCTTGTTGCAACTTTCAATGGCTTCAGAAGTGCCACAGAAAAAATTAGTTTCTCAAAATTAGAGCAATTTAACTGAGCAGTTTTTTGGGAAACTTACAAAGAATTTTGCAGGTGCAAGCTATGGTATAACTATGAAAGTACTAGAAGTTCGACAGCTCTGAACAAATTTGAGTCATGATAAAGTAAAAATGAACAGCAATGTGAAAATAGGTATTCTGCATTATTTTAAGTGTTATGAAGGTCAAACACATAAGTGAAAACTTTTCAAAAATAATCACACTAATTATGCAGTCAGTTATGAATGTATGCCATTCATCCAAAGAAGTTTCACATGTATACAAAACCAGTTTCATGGAAGGGCTAAGCAACACTTGGCAGCTGCGGCTGTATTAGTAAAAGCATGGGCCAATAAAACTGGGCCTGTACAGCAAGAGTTAACTTTAAGGATATTCCATATTATACATGTTCCAGGGGCTTTCTACTTTGAACTAGTTCTCAGATTTAATCTCAAAGATTGAAGGCTTACTAGTGGCTGGAGTGTACTGGGCACATTCCTGCAGCTTTCAGATTATTTTGTGCAAAAGGAATCCCATCCAGGTCACGCCCTAGGATCACTCCACAACGCAAATCAAAGTAGAGGCGAACAGATTTACTTCAAAACTGCATGGCTGATCCAAATAAAAACAGAAGGACAACACACTCATTGCTGGATGTTACTTATTAGGAAAAAAAAAAGAAGCGTTATGAAGCAAAGAGAAATCTAACTTCTGAGAGCCCAGAGCTGAACTGAAGAAGAATTACTGTGATATAAAATAAACCTGTGATACAAGATGGAACAAAAATATTTCAAACTCGACACAAGACCTTTACAGTCAACTCTATGAAATACAAGTCTATCACACCCATGTGGGCATGAATCACTTCACTGGAACGGTATGCACGTGAAACTGAAAGCAGACATATACTTTCATGACAACTAGAGTCAGACGCCTATTTACCAAAGTCTTAGATATTTTAGCCAGTAATATTAAATAAATGCCTCAGTACTGCCACACAGCAATGAAACAACACAGATTCTCTCAACTCTTGTCTAATAGCAAGAGACAACACAATTACAGAGGAAATATTTGGTAAGTTTGAGCAATCTGAGCACACTGGTTAAACACTAAAATAAAAATACACTACTCATAACACTGAGGCGTTGCTGGTAAAGTGGAATAATTATTGTGATAGCAATCATTGTTGCCCCAAGAACGTCCAAACATTCCCTGCATTAAGTCTTTTGTCACCCAATCTCATGTAGCCATCAGATTCCTATAGTGCTCCTCATCATGAAAACAGTTAAGCACAGAAAACATGATGAGATTAGAATCACATTCTTGAAGAGGAGTACTTTGTACATTTTCTGAATAGAAGTATTAGTTGCTGCATATGGTTTCTTGAGATAGCAAATCAGAACTGCATCTCCATCCAGCAACAGTGAGATGATTTGCACCAGAGAGAACACTTATGGAATCTGACCCTTGATATTTCTACTAGATTTCTCCATCCTCCCCACCCCACTAAAATAAAAAATTAATGTGGATTTCCATCATGTAAAGAGTAATCATAGTGAAATTATCAGTCTCAATTTCATAATAAGTTAATTATCATAATAATTATTGTTTTGATTTTCTTTCTTAATTGAGAAAGCTAAACATTATTCCTTTGTTATTCTAGGTTACAGTTAGTTACCAAAAAGCAAAGATAAAAGCATTCCAAATAATTTATAGATGACAGTCCTGCATTTTCTAAAATGTGGCCTGATTCTCTAAATGTAGTTCCATGTCCACTGAATTTCTCTCTTGTATTCCATAGTTTATTCAAATGCAGAGGATTTAATCAAAAAAGTCTACCCATAGTCCAGGCAATAATCACACCATAGCCTCTGATATATGAAATATTTTCCTTAAAGCAAACAGTCCAATGGTCATGAATTGACACATTCCTTCCTCAGGGACATTATTTTGGTAGCTACGAGTTGAGAAATACCTGATCACAACCAAATTAAAGTGGTCTGAGCAGAGGCATGACACTATTTACTGACTACATAATACAACTAGATGTAATCATAATTTGGTTCCAAGGTCCATGAGCTACAGGACAAGAAAGAGGGCATCACCAGGATCTTGAACAAGGCTGCACAAGTAGAGCTACACTTTTGGAAGGATGTGGCAGAAATTAACATGATCACAGAAATGGTTAAACCTTCCACCCTGCAGCGTCTCTTAGAGCAGCAGACCCCACTGACACAGATAATGGTTTAAAGACTGAAGTTGAAATTTGACATTGTCAAAAAAGAAAATGCTAGGATTTCATCTGCTCTCTCTCACAGCACACTAATTGTATAGGGGTGGTGTCCAGATTCTCACTAATATTTATGCATTTATTCAAAAATGAACTAACAAGGAAGAACAGTGATGGGGGAGATGTTGAGAGAACATATTGGTCAAAGTAACACAGAAAAATTCTTTTAAATCATGAAAGCCAGAGCACACAACATCTGTAGGCCAAATTATGCCTCAACCCAGTTTTCACCATGTCCACAACTGATGAATATCCCTGCATACTGCCTAAGCTTTATTGAGTTTGTCTGGTCTTTAACTAAGTTGTAGGATAGCCATTTTTGAATATGCAAAATTCAACTGAAATTTCTTTTCCCTTCATGGAAAAATACAATTAATCTTCAGCATCTGCATGTATATGACAGCAAGCAAAAGGAGCACTTTGTATATCTGGATTTCTTGATGGTACCTCACAGAACTACAGAAGAGTGAAAGTTTGTTCCCAGGGTATAAGGTATCTGTATCAGTTAAACAAATATAAAAAGCACATTAAAGTATGCTGTTAAAAATGAGAAATTCCTTCTCATTAGACTGCACTTAATACTTTATTATACATAGAAGATAAGCCATCTTTTCCTGATTAAGGAATCTTTAATTCTAGGTCAACCCAGATTTCAAGTATCTCACTGTAAATAGATGAAGTCATTTATAGGTCAATAATATGAACTTCAATCAAAGCTTTTAAAACTATCACCAAATTCTAGAGAAGTCAATGTCATTTTGGATGTCCTGGGGGTAGAATAGAAGGATAGGGGCTGTTGAAAGTCCCAGACATACTATCTTAGTTCCTCAGCCCTGGAATATCTGAATTACCTTACCCTGTAACCACACACTGCAAAGCTGACAACAGAAATGCTGGAATATAGACTGGAAATGTTATGAACTCACCTTTTCCTCTTTCCACCCCCACTTCCCCAACAGACTTAGACTAGAAAAAAGCAACAAATATCCACATTAAGAATCCATATTATCCTTAAATCTAAGTTCATTAGAATAAATTTATGTATTTGCCTGCTGAATTCTGTTACAAACCAGCTTTGTCTATATGTGGACTGTATATAAGCTTTAAAACCATGTGCCTTGATAGGTGTGGCCAGCGCGCAAACTATAATCATAATGTTTGTTTGTACCTTACTGATCCCTAAGAAAGCTGTGAGGTTTAATTGTGTCATTCAGATTTTCTGTGCATTACTTGTCAGGGACAGATCAGTATTTCTCTGCTTTTCATTAAAAAAAAGGGCATGTATTTACAATCATACATAGGACTTTCACTTTACAGTGAAAATTCAGTTTGAAGTGGCACTGTGAGAACGAGACCCCTTTCCATGCTATTAGTTCACTGACTTATAACTTCAGCAACTTTGATGTATGGCCTACATGCAGAATTTAACCAGTGTGGCCAGCTGACCACCTAAAAGATAAAAACACCACACTGAAAATAAACACATATCACAGGTACTGATGGTTCTGGCAAAAATGTGATTCCAGCAGTTCAGTTCCGCATGCTTGATCTTCTGCATTTAATCTTTTTTATTATTATTTTTTACTGTTTAGAAGTAATGAGTCATTCTCTAGGACAAAAAAACCATCCAACAATAAGATAAGTATAAGCCAACTTGCTGTATCTCCCTGCCAAAACATTTTTTACTTAGCTACAGATACTTTCTGGTTTCTGAAAGGAGTCTTCAACTCTGATTACACATAGCTATTGATTTTCCTAGTTACAAAAACAAGGCTGCATCTTTAATCCACAGTTGCACAACTGTGTTACCAGGCTCTGCTCCAGTTAACCAGTTATGAATAAAGTTACAGTTCTTGAACAAGATTATTTGTCTGTTTTTCAGAGACTGTTCAAACTCCTGTGAGAATTCTGGAAAACCATAGCTGTAAATGAATAAACAAAAAAAGTCTCATATTCACAGACCAGGACTTGACCGGCAAACAGACTTCTCAGTTTTGAGGATAATCTGCAATATACCTTGTCAAACTTCCCTACATGAAGGTGATCAGGGTATCAATGTATTTTGTTCAAATAAGACATAACTTAAATAATTTATCTTTAAGATGAAAGTACTTTTAAACAACCTTCTGAACAGCTGATAGGAAACAAGTTATATTCTGAGAAACTGGTTTTAGCTGCAGCGTCACAGAGTAATCTAAGAAAAAACCAGCAAAGTGACCTCCAACCTCAACAATGCTCTTGCTATTGGATCAAGCCTCCATAATTTACTTCAAGACCTGGAAGGACAGCTTCACAGGAAAGAATTTCTAAACACAAACAAAAGCTGAGAAAAACAAAAGCAATTTTTAAGGAGCAACATCTGCCTCTGAATCACTGCAGTTTTTCAAGTACTGAAAATCAGTGCTGAGAGTAGCGCATTTCTTCCTTCTTTTTTTGTTTTTTTGTTTTTTTTTTTTTTGTTGTTGTTGTTGGTTTTTTTTGTTTTGTTTTGTTTTGCTTTTTCATTTTTTTATGGGAATTTCAGATTAAAACAATAAAGTGGTGAAGTGAAAGCGCTACAGAGATACCCTAAAGAGGAGAGGGGAAAGAAAAGAGGGGTTAAAACCCACAAATCAAATCAGTAAATGTATCATTCAAATATAAGGCGTAACAATTACAGAGAAACTTTAAAGCAACTTACCTCGAGGGAGCGAGATCAAAGAGCTGTTTTCAGTCGGAGCTTGCTCTGGCCCTCCAGGCCCCGGAGGAAGAGGCTCTCTCACTTGGGACATCTGCCAGCTCTCTCCCCGAGTAACAGAGTGCCTGCACCCCCCTCCAACAAAACTAACACGCGACCCTGAAGGAACAAGCAAACGAAAGGACTCGTTAATGTATTTTAAGCAGAAAACTCACGGCTCGGGGCGAGGGACTGAAGAGGGACAGTAGGGAAGCGGCGGCAACTTTGCGGCGCGGCGGCGGGCGCGCCCCCCGCCCCCTGCAGCGAGCACCCGCGGGGCCGGGGGGCGGCGGCCGC
>NW_024580671.1:17946804-17987595 GCF_017639235.1 Corvus kubaryi | reverse complement strand
GCCCCGGCCGCGGGAGCCTTCGCGCCGCTCCCGCTCTGCCGCCGCCGCGCCGCCTGTCCCGGCAGCCGCCTCCTCTCGGGCCGCGCCGCCCGCCCCGCGCGCCTTCCCCCGGCAGTGGCGCGCACAGCCTGGCACTCACACCCGCTGTCCCACCGCCGCCACAGTCACTCCTTCTCCATCATTTCCGGACGACGAAACGTCCCACTCCGGCTGGCGGCGGCTGCGGCTCGGGGCGGCGGTTGTGCAGGTCCTGCCGCCCGCCAGCGACGGGCCCGCGGGCTGGGCAGGGCTGGGCTGCGCGGGGCCGGGTCTGCGGGGTCGGCCGGCCGCGGGACGCCTCGCTGCCCGCAGCCGGGCCTCCAGCCATGGAAATTCCCCCAGGAGATCGTAACCAGTCAGACAGAAGTAGGCAAGAAGGGGAAAAAACCCCAGGAGGATGTGAAAGTGAGGCTTTCCCGCCTGGGCAGCGTTTGCAGCCGCAGCGCTGGCAGCGGTGCGGGGCACGCTGCATGGCGCAGCCGCCGGCTCCCAAGTTGGCCGCGGTGTTCTGGATCGGCCACCACCAGTTGCGCCTCGGAGTGCGGAGCGGCACGTGGAGCGCCGCAGGCCCCGCTGCCCTCCGGCCTCTGCACGCTCCGCCGGGCCCTGCTGGCGCGGCCGACCTTGCTACCCCTGCCCCTGGCTGGTAACATGCAGATATATCCATTAAAAGGGCTTCACAGCGGGCACATAGAAATACTCAAAGAACACGAAGAATAATAGAACAAGCAGTTTTTAAAAGTAGAACCCTAAAGTGCAAACTACTTCCTCTGCTACCGTCCGCCAAGCAGTGTTACCTGGACTTTCTCCATATAGGAAATACATTTCTTTCCCATGGCACAGTCTGATGTGATCATCAGTCTCATGCGCTGTTCTTGCCCACGACATGGGGTACTGCAGTTATTGCTTGCACATGTGCTGGTGTCCATAAACTACATGCTTTGCCTTGCTTACGCTATCACAGTATGTCACCTTTCTCGACTGAAGTGTGCCCAGGCTTAAAATGCATTTTCCTTAAAATTTACAAGCAGATTTTTTTATTATGGTTTAGTAAATACGCCAGCTTTACTGGTACGTCTCATTACAGTGAGATATTTAGATATATTTTTGGGGGAACAAAAGTAGGAAGATAAAATATGCAACTTGCAGACTGTCAGCATCCTAGCATAAGAGACTATAATTGATAGATATTCATTTTGATATCACACATGCTAAGGAATATGCTCAGGTATTAAAAGTTAACTTTTTAAAGTTTAGCCTTTCCCTGACATGCCTGCAAAACAACCAGGATAAAGTGTAAATACCTGACTAGGAGCCAGTTCTGTGTGAACTCCACACCCTTCAGGGCTAACTTATTTCAGAAGTCATCAGTAATTTTGCACCAGTGTACAGCTTTATTGTTGTCATTGGTGGTGCAGAAGAGAAGTGTGGTGAAAGGTGCATATGCTTTACTCCGAAAAATACTATAATTTTAAAGTATTTTAGTAACCTAAGGTGTTCTTTGATGCAGCATAGTCTTTCTTTAAACATGTATATGGGAAAATGGGGAAAAAAAAGATGTTTTATGTAGGAAAGCAGCTGTATAAAAAAAAAATCCATTTGGGGCACACAAAGCTATTATTTTACTGTGTAATAATAATATTGTTCTCAATATCTACACTTTTCATCTGTGCAAACATTGCATAACTTTCCATAGTCCCCTCCTTGCTGTCCTGGGAGCAGAGTGATCAAGACATAAGGTAGCATGACTTACCTCAAACTCCCAAGTGAGTCAGTGGCAGAAGAAAGGTTGTGACTCACTCTCAACGTACAAGCTTGTGTTTTTCCCTCTGAAACTGGAAACACAGCAGAGAGCTGTGGGAGGAGCGATAATTTAGCCAACCACACCCTGCTTCCAAAATATTTCATTGGATAATAAATGCCTATGAAGAGTTAATACCACCCAGGGTTGGTATTTTGGTGGGTTTTTTTAACCTTATCTGTGAAACCCACATGGTAACCTCCATGACGCTCAGTTTATCTTCTTTAAAAAGATGATGGGATGAGCTCACCCTGACATGCCTGAGTTGTAGAGTTAAAAGCAACTAAGTGAGTTTACAGGATCTTCAGCAGACATTACAACTGATGCAGTCAGAGGTAGTCCTAAACAAAATCAGATTAAGAAAAGGTAAGAGAATTCAATACACCAAAAACACAATTCCATGAAACAGTACATTAAAAATACTGTGCAATGCACAACACATTGCCTACCAAAGGCTGTGATTGTAAAAAGATGAGTCCAGATGCGGTGCCTCTTAATGAGATACCACAGATAGGCAAAGCTCATTGGCATAAGCACTTCTGACAGTACAACATACTTCTAACAAATACTCAGCAAATCTAAAATAAATGTTGTATTACTTTCCTGTAAAATACGTGTCATTCTAAAATATTATTAAAAATTCTTAGGAAGTGGGCAGTTCAGATACTAACACCAGCAGCCTTTCAAGTAGGCTTCAAATTTGAGATATACTGTATCTTACTATAGCAACTGAGTTACAGACTGTTGCAGATATGTGTTCCAATATAGTCTTCCATTGCTAAACCATAAAATTCAGGTCTTGTAGGCAATTAATGGCAGATTTTGGGATTGATGTGAAGAGAAATTCAAAAGCCTTGTAAATAGAAAATAAACACAGTTTGTAGGCAAGTTAAAATTTCATGGAAGAAAAAAATCACCAAAAAAGCCTTAACTAAAACAACCTAAAAAAAAAAATCCACAAAAAACCCAACCAAAAAAAAAAAAAAAAAAAAAACCACAAAACAAAGACACAAAACCACACCCCGTAAAAAAACCCATACACCACTGTCACTATGAAAATGCCCTCCAAGTTTCTTTCTCTATTAAAAAAGATTCTTTAAAGCACACTTATATTAAAAGTGCACAAAATGTAGAATATAATCATATTTCTTCAGGACAGAATTGTTTATCATCATTTCCTAGACTGAGCTCCTATGCAAGCCATACAAAAGATATTACCTGCAGTCAAAATAGACTTGTCACTGAACAAAATAAAGTGTTCTAGAAAGATGCAAGTTGTTTTTATAAAGTAAACCCACATCATTCCAAAATTAACAGCTGCAGAGGTTGTTTGCTCACATTTTTAAAAACTGGAGCTATATTTCTAGCTTGAATTTTCCAAGGCAAACTTTTAGTGTTTGTAGGTTTTTGAATTTCAGATAGTTTGTGCTGGAGGAAGTTGTGGATAGCAGAGATGCCCATCTCAGAAATGCTGTAGTAAATTGTGCATAACTCTTCAAATTAAAAATATAGTCAGTAGCTATTATTTAAGGATCAATTAAAGTTTAGGTAGTCAAATTTTCCTACACCCTAATACTACCCTTTCCTTCCCCAGGCTATTTTTTACTGATGCTGATTTCCTTCTGTCATGAAAACATTTTACTTCCCTCTTAACACCCTTAAATAGCTCTGAATAATGGACAATAATGTTATTGAATCTTTTTGTGATTGATTGCTTGTACCTTAGTACCTGTGAGTTCAAGTTATTCTTCTTCTGTGTCTGACAACATGAACTTTGTGATATGTAATTCTACATATGTGTATTAATCTAAACTTCACCAGTCTTTCCAGTATTAGGATCATGGCAGGATCTCTGTCCTAAATATTTTATAGTGCAGCAATGCTGAAATGGAAAGACAGTTATAGTATAAAGGACTAAATAGTAATAAACTAAATTTGGAGTTAAAACGAAATTATATTGTAAAATAACATAATTACAAGTGACACAATTTGGGGGGTTTTAATTTTTTTTTTTTAATATAGATTAAAAGCAGAAATACCCACAATGTATGTATAAAAGGACAGTAAAAGAGAACTTGAAAATCACTGTCTTGCTTGGTTTGGAGTACTTTCGGTCTCTGGTGTTCACGACCTAGCTCGTACATTACCCCTCTGCAAAGCACCCTGTATAAAGCCATGTAAATTGTCAGGTGCCAGGGCAAAGCTGGTTGCAGCTGTGTTGTAGATAAGGATTTGTACTTCATAAAGCATGAAGTGCTGTGGGATTGATGGTGCCTTAGACACCAGATGGTCCTAACAGGGCAACCAACCCCTTTTAGGCCAAGGAAATCCACCTCGAAAGAGCACTAACATAGAAACAAATAAACAGTTGAATATCTAAAATGAAACTAGAGACATGCCGGTTTAACTCCTTCCGTAACCATAACTGGAATAAAGATATACATTATTTTTTAGAGAAGCAACTCATTCCAGTAATACTGTACCTGGCAGCAAGGTGTTTTTCTACCATAAACAATCCTTATCCAGGTTTGATGTTTTTCTACCATGGGATGGACTCCACAGTGGGGGGAAAGGGAATATGAGGCTTAATGCTTTCTGCTGGCTCGAGGTATTTTTCTCCATTTTGTTTTTCTGTTTATACTAAATATAAGAAATATACTAGTATAAGAAATAGTTTGTTTCTGTAAAAAGTTGTCTACCACAGGTGGTAAAGATTTCACTAAAATTGATAAATTAATAACTAAAACAAAGAAGATTCTCTGTGGTTAATTAGTTCTGATGTAACTCTAATGAAGTTCAAGGAGTTGCATGGAGATGAATTCAGCTGAACAAGCTTTGTCCAGCTTAGGGCGAAGCACGTCACATGGCCTGGCTTATGGTAGTTTCAGCTATTCCTTAGCAAGCTCAAGCAAGTAGCTCACTCAAGCAGGTAATAGATCTCATGAAAAATAAGATAATATATTGAGGCATGCAAAATGATGTTTTATCACAACAAAATGTCAACTAGTCATTCACTACATTCCTACAAATAAGTCAAGAAGTGTTCGGTATACAATTACAGCTGTACAGGATTGCAACAGTTAAATTAATTTGCATATATTCCTTCAGTTATTCAGCTTTTCACTTTACAGTTAATAATTGCACCTGCATTAATAAAAAACTTATTTAGGGCATCAGAAGAAACTTAAAATTCAAAAAAAATTAATTTTTCAAATTCTGCACTGATTTTTAAGTCATTGAAGGTTATTTGGAACTTGTCTTGACATAAAAGATCATCGCAGCAAAGGCAAGTGATGGACAGCAGCATCTTTTGAGTTAGCCAGGCAGGAATTTTAAGGGAATAGTGATTAAAAAGTGTAGCTATCTTAACACAGAATATTGTAATAGGAGCTATATAGAGACTTAGTAAATTTATAATCACATAATGAATTTACCTGAAACATTTAGTCCTAATAATCCTAGAGGCTGTATTTATAGCATCCAAAAAAAAAATTTAAATATTTCTGATGCTTTTCAGGTTAATGAGGCTCCTTATGCTTTTGCAGCCCAAGAAGTATCTGGATCTGGCAATATTCTACATTAGTATTTCATGCACATTCCTTACAATTGTGAGTATTCATGAAATTTACATTACCTTTTCTCAGCAGTATCAAACTAATCGCCAATATCAAATGATGTTTAAAAAAATACCTTTTCTAGAATTCTACGAAACCAAAAGTATTTCCATGTGAAAAGAATATCTAATCATCTGTTCCCAAAAATTTAAAAACTGAAAATACTAAATCAAATATGTTTTACAAATAGAATAAATAATGCAGTGGAACAGAATAGTGTATGTTATATTGCTGTTTGAGATCACAATAACACATTCTATAAAAATTTAGTTAATTCTGGACATCTTTAATAGGAGTTCATAATACGGACTACAGATGCTCGTTTTGAGCTGCAAGAGAGTACTCTGTGAATGGGTATTAAAAATATTGTGCATTCTATCTTATATTTTCATAATATAGAATGCTCTTACATATTGTGTATTACTCCTCATACATATTCAGAGCATATATTGTAACAGCTCCTTTGGAATCACTAACATGTAAGCTGTGAACATGTATTAACAGCCAAATGCATTTGCATATTATGAGTCCATAATACTGAATGCACAACCAAATCATTGACAAAAAGTCATTGCTATACATAGAAACAGAATTTATTTTCTCATGCTTCTCACTCACAACTGTGCTGTCTTGCACAGTCATTTCTCACCTATATCTTAACAACTGAAAAAAGAAAAAAAATACCAGTACCACAACAATTCTGGGAGTTATAGTTTTCTTGAAGTAAAATATTTCGTGAAGGTTTTTGCTCTGTATCATAATCAATATTTCCTTTAATTGCCTGAATATATATGCTCCTGGTTTTTCATTTTGGTATCCATATAAATGACTGGACTAAAGTCTTAGCATCAAGTGCTCGTTCAGATAGTATATGTAAAATGCAGATCATAAAAAAAAAAAACATAAATATAAACCTCTGTCAGTTCCACTAGTACTTTTAACCATCATTATTTTGCTTATTTGTATATTTGCCTAAAATAAAGGGGGTTTTTGCAGCTAGGAACATGCAATTCTCTAGATTGAGCAGAACTACACTGACGAAATAATACTACACAACATAATTACAAAACTTCATTTGGATCAAAAAGTTATTGTTTGTCTAGGTTGACAGATGAGCACTGTGGCAACCCATGCAAGTAAGGATTGAAAAAGACACCCTTTTAATTTTCTAAGACAGGGAATGAGGGAAAATAGTCTTCTGCCTCAGTTTCTTACTTAGAAAAATGAAAGTTATACAAATCTTAGGTCCAGGTCTGAACTAATTCTGTGACTATGCTGCTAGGATGGGGATTTTCCCCAGGAAGAAAAAGAAAAGCTAAAGACCAATTGGTTTTGCCTGGTTCCCTTCCTCATCCCATAGAGTAGCTGGAATAACTGGAAAGACACAAGAAGAAATTACCTATACCATTTCAAGGACTTCATAGTCATCACACTGGCAATTAGTTTTAGAATAATTTCAGGTGTATTATTTTATTTTAATAAGCAATACTGAAAGTTACTTTATAGTTCTGATATTTGGGTATATTGGATAGTTCTGATTTTGTATTGGATATTGGATAGTTCTGATTTTGGAGATATTAACTCCAAAAAGTACTCAGTTATGCTTTCTGGCAATTAGTGGCAGTTCTAAACTACCTACCATTCAAAAACAAAATATTTACACAAGACTATAATAAACCTCAGCTAAAATACTGACAAAATCAGAAAACACAAACTAGATTTAAAGTGAATCCCATATAGCTGGTATTTTTGGATCCCATCTATGGACATGCAGTCCTGCCCAGTGAATGATGGCACAATGATATTGCTCATTAATACGTGTAATATCTGCCACATATCATTGAGAGAGAAAGAATGTATGTATGTATGTTTGTATGTGGACATAAAATCACTGGAATTTTAGTGTTTTGCCTTTAAAAGAAGTTATTACATTTAAGTTTACTGTAGAAGCCTATCGCAGTGTAAAGATTCCTAGATTTCCCTTTTACTTTTTCTGTGGTTTGTTTCAGGCATTTTAAAGTATTCATGAAAATGCTGTAAAAGTCATAACGTTGGAGTGTAATTTTATGTAACGTTGTTTTATATTTATAAGATCTATAAACAGGCTCTTGTAAACTTACAAAATCAGTTGTTTTGAGGTCAGAGCTGTGGGGTTTTTTCTTTTATTATTGTAAATAAAATAAGATAGTTTGTACTCAGTTGTATTATACTTCTAACATAATAGCTGCTCTCTCAGAGAATGTTTCAAGATATAAATCCCAGCAGACTAAGTTACCTTGATAATCAGTGATCAACATAAGCAAGTGAAATATTTTTCTGTAGTTTTCCAAAGTGAGATTTATATTTCCTCAATAAATTTTTTGAATTTTGGACGTAATGCAATTTATTATAGTTAAAGTAAAATTCTGATAACCATGAACTACAGCCAAGGAAAATTTAAGCAATTGTGCCATGGGTGCTTTCACTGTTAACTGTCTGGTGTTCTAGTCCTGGATCTCTGACCAGTTCCCTAGTTTTTTTGCCCAATTTTGCTATGTCAGTAACATATATATATATATATATATATATTTTTTTTTTTTTTTAAGTCAGATTTGACTATATAATAGTGGTAACCAATCCTGACCTGATCTAATGCTCTCCAGTAGTTAGTTAAGCTTTCAAGCACTTTTACTTTGCTCTTCAAGGAGATTTGACACCTGGATTTTAGAATAAAATGTACGTTGTTAATCAGTTTACACCATAAATATAATTAAGAAGTAAATTGAGTAGCACAAATGCTAGTGCCATTCTCTCTCATGATTTTGTCATTTGCAGTGGTGACAGGAGATTCCCCCCTACTCCACTTTTCCTCACCTCAGCATCTGTCTGTTCTGAAACTAGGAGTGGGAATGCTCCTCCTGTGACCATCCCACACTGTCAGCCCAAAACAATGAATACTTCTCACCGGAATTGTAAATTTCTTCTTCAAATTGCCATTTGTGAGTAATGCTGAAGACAATTATATAAAATTTAGAAAAGGGCTGTTGAAATGCTGTCTCAAAATGCCATATTATTAACAAGGTCTTATATTGTTGAAGAAAAAAACAAAATATACACCCAGAAATTTATGTGAAGGAGTACTCAAGGCATATATTCAATACGTATCTCTTTCTGCCTGCCATTGTATATGGGATCAAGTATGCTAGGAATTAAAAAAAAAATGAAATAATTTGTTACAATGGGGAAAAATATGGAAGTTAATCTTCAGAAACATAGAAGTTATCAGCCATTTAATTTTCTTGTTATAAAACTGTAGTTGGAAAAGACAAAACATGAGGGTAAGCAGAAACACGAAAAATGCTGATTTTCCCCTTTTAATACCAAAAAATAATTCTCTTTTATGGCATCCAAAGCTTCTAACATCTTACCACATATTAAGTTCTCCTCCTGTATAAGATTTGTTATTGAATGAGAACTGATGAATAGCACCAAGGTGTCATGACACAGGAGAACAGTATAATACTTCCTAAAATAAAGCAGAAGATATTTTGTCTTATTCTCAGTGTAAATGGTTGAACTTGGGAATAATAGAGTGATTTAGGCCTCACATTGATGAAAAAAAATCAGATTCTAGACCCATGGATACAGCAATTTGAAAACTACTACAGTAATTTCCTCTATAGTTTGCAGGGAAATACATGATTCGGAAATTTGGTAAAACAAAGTGAAGAAAATACACAACAGATTTCTATACATACCCATTAATGTTTGTGTAAGTATCTGTCTGGACACCCATAGTTAACTACATTCACAATGTGCATGCATAAAGGATATGCTACACTAGACCATGAGATTATACATTTATCCTCATTTGTGATGGTGCATGCCTAGAACTCATGAATGGAAAAAGATATGTTATCAAGTATTTAATCCTAATCAATTTTTATTAAAGGAGACAAAGTAACAGTAGCACAAACCTACAGTACTTTACTAAAAAACCCAGCAAGCTGGACTTCTTATCATGCAATAATTAATGAAGTTTTATGATTTATTTTAACCCTGAAGTGGTTTTTTTTTAAACTCTAATTATATTAATGTACTTAAAGAAATGCCATTGTTACTTAGTTTCATTAAGCATGACAGGTAACAGTTTCAAAGACAAATGCTGAAAGTTATGAAAATTGCAAGTTCAGGTTGAAGTGATGATATGGTATCAATGGGATGGAATTGTGCTTCTCACTGCATTATTCGATACTAAAATTTATTTTTTAACATGTGAAGGATGTTTAGATTCATTAATTTATGACTAGATTCTTTCTGCTTAAGTCTTTCTGTCTTTGGATTTCTGTCTTTCATTTTAAAATATTCTGTCTGTTTATAAATCCACAGCCAATCTCATAAAATATTACTGTCGGAAAAGAATCCGTTTTCTGCATACCATGTGCAGTTCGTGATATTGATCATATAACTAAGTTAATTAAAGGAGACATGTCTCTGTTAAAACTGGAAAAGTTTTACTATTGTCACCTGTGCTATACTCTGTGCAAAATCAGGAGATTTACATTTGTTCAGTTCAGTTCTCACTCATCTTTGCAAACCACAGGCTACAGCTGTAATCCCCTAGCATAACCTAGATTTTTAATTTTCAATTGTGAATACATAAACTACTGAACCAAGCCAGCATTATATTTAGCTTAGCAGAGCCTGTATCATAGGTCACAGATCTGAAGCTCTTGAGCTGGAACTGAGAGGATCCTGCCATAAAATATTTTCATTACAGCTTTATGGTTCAAAACATAAACATGCACACACTCCATACTGTTGTCCATAGATGGGGTTTGCTTATGTTGCGCTTTGTAATAGCCCATGTAGTGGAATTTTAGTACTTTGGGATAAGTGAGCAGTTAAAAACTTTAATTTCCAATGCAGTTAATGAGCAGTGGTAAGGTGTGTGTACAGTAGACTTTTATGGATAGCAATTAGAAAGAATGCTTACAGCACCTGAACAGAATAGAATAAACAAATACTTGGACTATTTGGTAATTGATACATAAACTTAAATTTCAGAAATGACAAGAATGAAATCATTTAATCAATCTCTTTCACAGTACTGTAAAGTCAATACATGAAGGGTATCTAGAGCAAACCATTAGCTCTGTGTTGGGATAGAAGGGCCTTTCCAAGTAAAAATATAGTTAGTACTAAGTATCAGACAGTACTGAAACCTACCCCTGTCAACAGGTCTAAGCTTGCTAGGGGCAAGACATAATGTAAACATTTGCATGTTGAATGTAAATGACTATGAACCCATTGGTAGCTTTCTCTGCTAACATCACCTATTTCTGCTCTCTGCAGGCTGTGTAAGCTGTAGGTTATGGCCTGGCAATTTATATTGCTCTTTACATCTCCTGTACATCTGGCTCATTATTCTGCTAACCTGCCAAATTTCACATGTAAGTGGGTACTATCTCTTAAACTTATTAATCCAGTATGATTAAGAGACAGCATTCATAGTGGAGGAGTATATGGGGCAATTTATTGCTTTTGAGAATGATTAAATGCTGAAATGGAGCCAAGGCATTTGATAATCACAACAGCTATTTATTGTTGGAGTATTCCAGCCACATGACTGTTTTCCCATCAGCCAGTAAGAGAAGCACATTTAACAAACAACATTAAAAAGACAGATTTTTCTGGGTAAATGAGGGTTTGAGAGCCCCAGCTCATCTCCCATGAAGCGCAGGCATAGGTAAAATTTGTATAGAATTCAGGAGTATGTTCCTCTCCCTGAGAGCAGAGCTAACGGCAAATAATTGCCCAAGGGAGTTACCTGTATAGAAAATGAGGACTGAGACTGAGGTGTGAACATATGTGATTCGAGTTAGGATTTATGAATCATTTTCATATTGCCACTGTAAAAGTATTATCATCTGCCAGACTGGCCTTTTAGCACATGTTGGAAACAAGTCCAGAGTGGCAGCAATTGTCCAGTCTCATGGGAACAAGCCTGTTTCATTTATATCCCCAAAAGTATTGATGAAGTAAGGATCGACACCTTAGGAAGAGGCCACTACAGAATTAGAAGGGAGGTTTCTAAGTGGAAAAATCTCCTAAGAGCTTGGGGAGGAAGTTGAAGTTGAGTTTGGGTTTCGTTTTTTTTTCAGTTAGTTAGTGTTGTGAGTTATCAGTAAAAGGCCAATGCAAGGATATTAGTTCATATTTATTTATGCAGTGAATACCAAGAAACTCAAAATGTTCCCACACAGTAGCGTGCTATATACAAAACAGCCATGTTTGGTTAATGTGGGGGTTTTTACAAAGAAGGCATTACTGGTACTCAGGTCAAAAGGAGGTGGTGTCTTGTGCAGCTGAACTACTAAACCCAGGAATGTTAGTCTGTAACCTGGTGATTTCCAGAACAGGGTAAACTAATCTGAACGCACCTGGTGACATTTCTGATCCTCATTCTCCCTATTCCTCTGAACTCATATGCATCAGTCTAAAGCTGTATAAAATTCAACCCTCTTAATTTAATGGAAATGAAGAAGGAAAGTGGAAGACACTGAAGAGTTGTGCGGGCAGGTTTGGAGAGTCTCTCTAAGCAGGAAGCAGGTGCCTTAGCTTCCCCGGTCAAGCTGGCACTTCCTTGAGTATTAGTCAGAAAATAAATAAAACACGTTTGTCCTTTCCATTGACCATTACGGAAAAAAAGAATAGAAGGCCTCATTTACCCCAACAGTTTTCTGTCTTCAGCTTTCTGATATTCTCATTTCAAATGATTCGCAGAGATAACAGAGGAAGTCTGAATTGCTGAACATACTTAATAGTGTTTTTCAAACAGCATCCTGGCAAGGACAGGAGTTGGCCTATGACTGCACAGTAAAATACATGAGTACCTTTATTTGCAGTTGCTAGTTGTCTGATTTCAGTGTCTAGTTTCTTCTCCCTAGTCAATTTCAGAAAGAGGAGAAAGAGGGAGGAAGACCGAGGAAGACAGCATTCCAGAGGGCACTGATTTTCACTCGTCTTTGCTCATAGATTTTTCACTCCTCTTTGCTCTATAATTCCCATTACTCACATGGTCTCATGTGGTGAAAGGGTACGTCTGAGGAACTGCCACTCTGGAGATTCTCCTAGAGCAGCCTGTCTTAGAGAGCAGGCAACACCAGTGATTTCAGAGAAAGGTGCAAGAAAAATTCCATAGTAAAAGTGTGGAATAATTCCTTCACATCTACATGTGATGAGATATTATACTAATTTGCAAAGAGCTGCTTTTCTTTACCTTAGACATCAGACTTGGTCCATACAAGAGACCATCCCTACACATAAACAGTTTATCACGGCATTCTGTTTTGCACAAATAAATGCATAAAATTTCACTCTAATGTGATGACGGATTCCATTTTTGTTCTCTAAAAGTGATTCAAATCTCAAACTGATCTCAGTCCATAAAAAATCTGAGTCCCAGCTGCATTTCTTTAAATATAATTTCTTCTGCATCTTTTTTTTTTTCCTTTTTAATGCAGGAAACCTCAACTCTTCTAAAATCTACCACAAACTTGCACTGCATCTATAAGCAAAGCACTCAATCTTTGCATGTCTCCTTTTAACTACCTATAAAATAAGAATGGCAGTATTTGCTTCCCAGGAAGGTTATATTCGCCTGGGATGCTGCAATGCCAGGTACCAGTGAATTCCAAGAAGTTACTATTTGTTAAAACTCTCAAGACAAGAATTTGCAAAATCAGTGAATACACCTGTAAATAATCTTCAGCAGGACCATGTCAGGGGTCTCCATTAGGAGGCACCATTACCAGATTTTTAGTCTTGCCTGACTGTCAGTGTTCCGGTTTGGCCGTTCTCACATGTGGTATTATTGACAGAGAAGGCTTTACACACTTTCTCTTTCTCAGGCAGTCAGAAAGGATGTGATGACAAAATCAGAGCTACCACCAAGATAGCAGGGTAGTTATCTCTGAAAGCATACTGGGCCACGGTTTCAGAACAATCCCACAACACGATTTAGAAGTTGACGGGCTTCTTGTCAAAGACATAACAAATCAGCTTGTTCATTCTTGGGATGATAATGCCATTTCAGTGAAGTACAGCTGAGTTCCTTTTACATTTTCTGTGTGCAGCAAAAAACTCCATAACAATACTATTGAGCCTTCTGAAATGAATACCTCTTGAAGCAATAAATCTCTTAAAGAAAATAAAGGGTTTCTGGGCACCTGGGCTATGTGTTTAAGGATTTGAACTTTCTTAATGCCTAAAATCTGGGGAAAAAGTCCAGAAAGGACACCCAATTAGAAGGATATTGACTCATCCTGACAAAGAGGTGGGGGGAGGGAGAAAGGGAGGAAGGAGGGAAGAGATCAAGGCTCAGAACAAAAGGCCTATTCATTTATAACAGCTTGGCTGTGGAACCATTCCATCATGCTTAAAAATACTTTATCCATTAGTTGGGAGCTCTTTCTAAATGACAACTTGCTGCCCATATCTGACCACAACCAGCTCCCTTTTCACACTGAACATAGTAAGGTTCACGTTGTCAAAAGCAGCTTGCCACCTCTTCTGGACGTTGTAAGGAGGTGAGGCAGAGTAAAGCAAAGGTGCCCTGAGAGAAACAAAAATCCCTGACCTCTATATAGCAAGGGGAAGAACAATGGCGTTCAGTTCCTCCCAGACTATTTTAAAAAAAGAGAACAAGTGAATACAGCATTTAACTAGAGTTCTCCTCGCACGAAAAACAGGAAGAGCATTTTAGGTCAATCAAGTTATTAAAAATAAGATAATTTAATACCTCAGTATATGAGCTCAACAATAGTCCTTTGCAATTTTTTATGAAGCTCTTTATGCTAAGCTCTGATCACACACCTGAATAAAATCATCAAACATATTTCACCAATGTTCCTACATATTAGCCAAGAGATATACATTTTTAATTACAAATACTAAATACTTGTTGAACAGCAGGATTTTTTAAATCAAATTATTCTCTCCTAGGAACACTTCCTCCTCAGTTATAAAGCAGTATAGCTGGAACTATTAATATTTTATGCAGGGGACTGTGGATACAACTTCATACAAAAGCTTTTCTTTATCTGAAACGTTGACTGTTGCTGTAAAATTGGTATTCCTATCTTTTCCCAGTATTTTGTTGCATACGCTTTCAGAGTGCAGTTTGAGGAAAATGAATGTCTGGTTTAATGTGTGTTTATTTCTCTTGACACATATGTTGCGTCCTTATGTTAGTTTGCATTGAGACTCTGGAGAAGATTCTGGGAGAATACTGTGCAGTTGATCTTCTCATCAAAGTATCAGCTTTTCTAAACGTGTCATTCAGCTACAGCAAAAAGTACTCTATATTACAATATATGCTATCTGATTCACCTTCTTACAAGGATCATCTTTGTAACCTTCTCTCATGTGGATATTCTTAATAACAGCAGCTTTATGTAAATGCAAAAAGACTACATCTGTATCTACATCATCTGTTTAAAGTAAAAATATGGGGAAAAATACTTAGGTTCTTATAACAAAGTATTCAATAATTTATATTTGGGGTTTAGATTTTAGATCTAGAACAGCAAGGTTTGTGAGAATTCCTTGCTTTCTTTTCTTTGTTTAGTTGATTACTTTCAAGCTGGCATGCAGAAGCAGTGGTGAAAGTTGGCATTGTAAATAAATATTCATATGTGTCCAGTTAGTTACTCCTGAACATGGTTGTAGTGTAAAGAACTAAATGAGTGTACAATAGCTGTCTTTTTAGTTTCCTGAGACAAGATAGCGCTTAACCTAGGTTTGCTGGTACCTTGAAATATTTATGAGCAATACAGTATGGATTCTAAAATATATTTCCTTTAATGAATACTGGTGTGTTTTAACCCACCTCTGCAGAAGGCCTAAGAAAAATGGCAGGGCAAGAGCAAACATTGTTTACATCTCACCTCCAACAAAATATTTTACTTTGGCTGGCCTTTAAGTGAATTTAAAATTCCATAATGCAGCAAACCACAAGCCAAATAGAAAAGAGAGACCAGAGGTCACACTATCCAAAATGAAGAAACAAAGTCTGGGTATAGTTTTATCATGAGAAGTGCTATCTATGTTTTATGTGCAATGCTGGGCTCGTAAATGTTTCTAATTTAATGGGGCAATGTATCCAGATGTTAATAGCTTATTTCATTTTCTAGACTACATCAAAGAGCAAGATGACCTCTACGCAATAGCAGGAATGAAAAGACTTCCTAAATTCTGAGCCCAGATGCAAGGCAATTTCAGAAGCCTTCCTGTCACTGCCTGTCTCCTGTCTTCTGATGGGTTGGCTGGTTGGGGTTTTTTATTTAAGAGCAACTTCTACTTGCTGCATAGGAATGCTCTGAAGATTAATTCATTTGCATGCCATGTGAAATATGAAATGTGATAGGAAACAGATTTCAGTTATGGAAGTTAGGGTGCTGCTATCAAGCTGTGCGGGAGAAGCTACCTGGTGGTGTCTGTTGACTTTAAGGTTCTTGCTCTGTCACTGCTCAGAAAACACATCAGGGCAGAAGGAAGGGGTCTCAGGGACAGCCTCATCTTTCCCATCCCCAGTGGGAAATGCCGTGTGGCCCTCAGCCAGTGAGCACCTGTGCAGACTGCTTCCATGTCCTTATAACAGGTGTGTGTTGAGCCTTGCATAAAGTTCTCATTCCCACCTGGGCTTCTCTGTCAAAAGTACTTTTAGCTGAAGTTGGATCTTAATGCATATGCATTTGTTAATCAGAAAAATTGGACCCTCAAGCAAAACAGAGGATGATCAGCTTGTCTATATGGGTGTAGCTCATATATCATGTTCCCCTTTATTATTGAATTCTAATTTGTGGGGCTAGTGGACTCCTTAAAACAAACACTAAGAAATCCCTGCCTCATCAAACATAAGCAGTCTTAAGCCAGATCCTAGTACCAAAAAAGGCTGGATATGAGAAAAAGTTTCTTCACACAGAGAGTGGATGGGCACTTCCCCAGGGAAATGGTCACAGCACCAAGCCTGATGGAATTCAAGATACATTTGGGCAATACTCTCAGGCATTTAGTGTGACTCTTGGGGACGGTCCTGTGCTGGACTGAGAGTTGGACTCAATAATCCTTTTGGGTATCTTCCAACTCGGCTTGCTTTGTGATTCTGTGATTCTGTGATTCTGTGATTCTGTGATTTGTACCCATCATTCTTTGTTCTATCACAAAAGTTTCTGATAAAGCATCCCTTTCCAGTTTTCCCTTTAGGCCCCCTTCAGATACTGGAAGGTTGCTATGAGGTCTGCACACAAACTTCTCCAGGCTGAACAGTCCCAGCTTTCTCAGCCTGTCTTCATAGGGAAAGTGCTCCAGTCCTCTTATTGGCCTTGTGGCCCTCCTCTGGACTTGCTCCAACAGTTCCGTGTTCTTATGTAGGGATGCCAGAACTGTATGCAGTACTCCAGTGGGGGTGTCACAAGAGCAGAATAGAGCAGGAGAATCACCTCTGATCTACCAGCCATGGTGCTTTTAAAGCTGCCCAGGATTTGGTTGGCTTTCTGTGCTGCAACTACACACTGCCAGCTCATGTTGATTTTTTCATCAACCATCACCCCCAAGTCTTCCTCAACAGACTGTGGAGAACGTTATTAATTTATGTTTCCTAAGTCTATTCTACCAGGCCACACATATTTGCAGTTCATAACTAGCTGAACTTGGTAGTTGTTATTCAGTAGCTTTTCTGAGTAGCTCATTCTTCCAATTATTTTTCAAGCCTTTATCAACTTTTAATACCACAAATGTCCTGTATTAACTTAATGACGTGAAGAGGATTTCTTGTTGTTTCAAACCTGCCTTATTCAGATTTCGTCTGATAGCTGCTTTTTCTCTCTGGAAAAGACAGTACAGAATCAAAGACTAATATGACTCAGTGCAAGGGACCTTCACATCAGCTCCAGCCAGTGGCAGTGGGACAATGTCCCATGCGCATTGCTGAGCTGAGGACCATTGCCAGCATCAGTTTTCAATTCTCTGGCCCAGGGATGAACAGATGATTGCTTCCAGAGCAACCACTTGGATATTGCCTCACGTGACAACACATTCAGCTCTTTCCCAGAACTCCACTTGTTTTTGACACCTTCCTCTGATTGATATTGTCTTGCCACACTGTACTGGGGCAGTCAGGTCACTGTGGTGGTGAAGAGCAGTGACGGGCAGAGGCCCTGGACAGAGCTGCTTGCTGACGTGGTGGGCTGCACACAGTGCAGAAAATACAGCTACTAAAGAGAAGTAAAGAACAGCATGTTAGGGCTGCAGCTGTTGCATTGGGCCTTTCATAAGCACAGCCAACCTGCAGTCCAGATGTCAACATGATCCTAGAAGAATCTGTATGTGGTCTCTGACCCCCACAGATGGGACAATGAATAACCCCCACAGATTAAACTCTGTGAAAAAGCCCAAAATATTAAACTAGATACAGTAGGCAACACTGACTGTGAAGAGGAAATTTGGATTACACTGGCAAAACTAATGGTCAGAGATGGCCATTGACTTTTATTCAGAAAGGTTAAATAAAACTAAGGGGTGCTGCAGTAGGATTAGTACCTGACAAGGTGCTAAATTTTACTCACCTTATAGGTACACCAGAATTTGGACACAGATGTTTGGCTGATGTGATAGCATTCAATGCTCACTGCTACAGTGTCACTCCCTATTTAGGAGGACTGCCAAAGAGAAATTTAGAATTTAGTCGGTCATGGAGTGTGTTTAACATTAACATTGGTTTACAATTTGAAGAATTCCAGCCAGGTCTGCAACAGTGGACTCTCGATGACTCATCCTTGTGGCTGTTACCTGCATCATTTGTAGTCTCAATCAGCTGCTAATGCTTCTCCTGTAAGATTATAAAATAATTGCAAATAGCTCAGATTAGGAGGTGTAAATGTCACTTAAAGCTCATTTCTGTTTCATGTTCTATCCAGCAATCTCTGTAGGCAGCAGATGAGGATCCACAGAAAAACAGGATCCTAGAAACAAACAACAATAACAAGACCTAATCAGAGTGTAATAATCTTTTGAATTGCACTTATGTTAGAAGGTAATCACTGATATTCACACGACGCTGAATAAGTAGCATTTCATATGGACTTCATAGTTACAGAAAGAAAATAAAGAATTTGATTTCCTAAAGAGCATCAGGAACAAAATATGAAGAAAACACAGGTCTGAAGTTTTAGCGCTGGCTTTCAGGAGAGCTGTTATTTTCTCAGTTATGGTATAAGATTCTGTGCATACTTAAGCAAATGTTGTGTCCATTCTTTACAAATGCTGTGCTTAAACACATTTTTCAGTTGCAATATTGCAGCAATGTCCACTGGGTCAACTGTATAGAGACAAGCCTATGTGAAAACAGGCATCTAGGTAACTTAGCTGGTGGAAACTTCTGTTAGACAGTATAAGCAACACTCAGGTTAGATGGCAGATGAGGGTGAAACGTGATAGGTTTCATGAAAAAGGGTCCTAAGAGACACCATCAACGTAAGGAGTTGCTGCCCTGTCTGTCTTGTTCCAGTGCCATCCAGAGGAGAGCTGCTATTGCCACAGCCTCCATATGTGAGCATTGAGAGGGCTTTCAACACAGACATGCAGTTAGACCCCTAGATCTGGGGGTATTACAGTATTGCCCTGCAGTGTCTCACCTCTTGTGTTTTTAAAATACAGTAATAATACCTACTTCACCAGTGAGTGCAAAAATAAACTTCCAGTTTATGTGAGGTACTTGAAGAAAGGGCATTGTTGAGAAAGAATTACTTTTTTGTTTATTTACCAAATGCAAGGAAGATGTCATTCACTATTAAGATTTCTTCACAAAATTGAGATGCTTGAATAAAGTTAGACAGTAATAGCAGAAAATTTAACACTAATTCCAGATAAAGAAGACCAGCATTTTTCACAATATAAATACAGAAAGAAAATAAGATTTCAAACTTCTGCTTTATTTTTATACACATACACTAAAACAAGAAATCTACATTATGCACAGACATAATGCACATGTCCTAGCCACTTGGAAGCTTTTTATCTGCTTAAAAAAAATGTGTCTGCAACATGATACTGAATGTATACATTTTGTACAGGTTTATTTCTTGTTTTGATGAGGCTTATTTCTTTTATAAAATTAAGATAAAAGAATTGTGCTTTGGGGTCTAAAATGTAGCAATTAAATATCTGAAAGGAAAAAAGTATCCAGTATATTATTTAGATATTTATCATATTCCATCACATAATCTTTGCATTCATAAATATGGTAATCAAGGACTGTGGACTTTAAAATCAACCATATAGCAGAATGTGAAAAGTAGTATTTTAGTGGTTCATGATAACAACCATAGTGTGATATGAGATTCTTTATATACACAAATATGATCTTTAAAATGGCCTCTATCAGCTTAAAAATGGACAATATCATGAAACTTGTTAAAGCCAAGGTGAACTGTGGCACCATATCCAAATGCAGAAAAAGACAATCACATTTTTCGACATTTCTACTGCTGATGGCATTGAAATGTCAGCAAAGCTCAAAGCAAAAGTACACAATAAATTTGATATTACACCACATGTTTGATTAAGCCCAAGGGTGAAATTGTAACCTGCAATTTTATTCTGAGTCAGTAGATTTCTGACACATTTTGATTTTTAACAAAGGGAAGCTCAGTCTTAAGGCTTCACAGAATTCAGCAGGACTGTCATTGTTTTATTCAGACTCTGCTAGAAATTGGTCTTTACAAGCCCAGTGGACACAAGTACATTAATAAATTTTATTATTGTAAAAACTGCTTCCAAGGAATTGTTTCAAATAGCAAGGCTATGACTATACTCGAAATGCAGGCTATTAATTAATGGCACATGTGTGGAGAAACAGCAACAGTATTTTCTGATGAAAATTAGACTATTTTCTATTTCAGATTTTTAATACTTTAAAAAGAGTTTTATACATGTACCTGAAGTAGTTCACATTTAAAATGTAGGAGTGTTGATGAATGAAAAGATCAAGGAATTTCTGGACATACTTGTTTATTTTTAAAAATCCATTAATTCGCATTATAAAGTATAGGATAATTCCAATAACATTTAAAAATACCAACTCTGCCTCACCAGGAAGACAGGGGGAAATTGTATCAGTTATTGTGACAGGTCTTGAAGAAGAAACGGCTGACTACAGATAAAAGAAATACAAATGATGAAATCCGCTCTGGTTTATGGCCATGGGAGCATGGTAATTAACTCACACATATTCAAACACTTTTTAAGAAATACCCCATTCAAAAGCCACGTGTTGTTTTTGTTGTTTCCTAATTTTTAACACACTGCTGGATGGCTCAGAACTGATACTGTCAAAGCGACAGTCAAGGACCGAAGTAATTGGAACTGCTGGGCGAAAAGACAAGCTCCATACAGGAATTTCCTGCCACTCCAGTGACTGTGACAGAAAAGCTCTGAAAGTGCCAGTAGAGATTTAGAATGATGAATAGCTGCTATGGTTAGTGAGAAATCTTGGAAGTTCAGTTTTGTTTTATTTGCTGAAATATTACCAAAGGCTTGAAGCCTGTGACTTGTAAAATGTGACTCCAGAATGACCTCTGACAGTTGGGGCTCCTGTGGATGTTATGCTTCTATTTATCTGTGAGTATTGTCAGGTCCTTTGTCTCATTTCTCAAAATAAAAGCACAACCTTTGTTCCACTGTTTGTCATTATTTATAAACTACAAGGTCACTTCCTTTATTTTGAGACCTCCTAATTTTCCTGATGTTATTTTTTCAGGCTGTCTTTTCCACCATTCGTGATAATTATCCTTGTATGCCATTCTCCAGTTTTCAGAGATAAACTTACAAGGCTATGTCCACCTAATGGACTTCAAAGTAAATTGCTGCAATGTTGAACCTAATTACCCTGCTGCTCTGTGGAATCTGTAACCCTGTGACAGGCATGTGGGCTCCTGTTACCTTGAAGCTCCTGAAGAAATAGGCTAGTGAGAATAGCATCCACAGAAAGCAGGGAAATGACACAAAGTAGGAAATTCGTGAGGGTATCTACCAGCACTCCCAGGCAAGGGACCCACCTATCTCTATCAGGCTGGACACTGATTGCCTCTTTTCCCTGAGGTTCTCAGATGTGAACTCCCATCAGGTTTTTGCTTAACAGGCACCTAAACCTTAACAGGCTAATGCCTGTGGCCACAGCAAAGAGCCAGCAGTAGTAAGTTAGCAGGCGTAAATAATGTCGTAAACCCAACTAGAGTATTCAGCTGCACAAAACCCACACTCAAATCCTACCTCTAAGGTAGGAACTCTTCAGTCTCTCAGGTCTTTGGAGAGCATTCCCCATGATAGAGCAAATGAGAACTAAAACAACGTCTTTGTAGGTCTTTTTCATGCAAGGAATTATTTGCTAAGTACAATTAGAGGTTATCAACACGATTATATGTAAGAATCAAAACGATGAATTTATGAAATCTTCTGGTGTTTAACCACTGTTTGGTTGTGACATACAGAAATGTGTGCCAAGTACTTTGTAGACATCACTTTGAACATATAGAAAAGTAGTAGAGTGATAACTTTGAGGAGCTACCCAAAATATTAGTCATCTGCAAGGTATTTGATGTGAATAGGCCTTGGCATGATTTCACCCAAGTGGATCCAATTGCAGAAATAGGGCCTGAAGGCTTACCTGAAGAGCATCTTCCAGAAGCATTAAAGCTTAAGACTGGTGAAAAATCCATCGGTACTGGAAAAGTGTCTGCTAGGCACTCAAGACATAAAACCAGTACCCAAAATAAGTGCTACAACAATTTTGTTTCGTATATGATTTTTCAAAAATGCTACAAACATCACATGAAGCAGACAAAATGAAAGCAATAATTTCCAAAGCCTAATTCCACATCCTTTTCCTTCCTGGCGTAAGTATAAAAATGCAAGCTAGAAGAAGATAACTTCTTACTGAATGAAACTTTCACAGAGACCAGATCTAAACTAATTTCTTCTCTTCTGCTAAAGTCTCTTTAAAAAACAGAAATAAATTAATCTGAGAGATTGGGAAAGAAGGAGTCCAGCAAACCTAATACAAAAAGAAAGAAATATATTACATGGGAAATGTAAAATTATTGGTATAGTTGAACATAAAAATATTCTGTAAGTTCTTTCTAGAAATTACTTAGATTAACACTTCCAAAGATAAAAGTTCTTTTCAAAGGTATAAATGCAAACAATTACCATTGATAAAGTTAATTGTCAGATGAGTAAGCTCTGTCTCAGTTGTAAAATACAGAATTCTGCAAAAATATTATTTTTTCCCAAAGTCATAGTAAAATGAATTTGCAGGCCTCTAAAACATTTTTCTTCTAGTTTCTCTTAATTCTATTGTGCTGTTCATATACCATTCTCTTTCCTATACAACTTCTCTTTTCCAATCCTATTGCTAAGTATTTGGCTGTATTCCTGTTTCATTATAACAATAAACTTCTAAAGTATTACAGTAGGTCTCTAAAATTATCAACCCAATATATTAGGGAAAAAAAAAAAAACCATGTAATTTTTATCCCTTTTTGTTTACTTGTTGACTAAAAAAATAAATCCTTTCTAAATTTAGGACACAGTATCTATTGAGATGTGAGTTGAAGAGTCAGCATAGGACTTTCAGGACATTTTCATTGTTGCAGTGCTCAGGTACTTACCTTACTGAAACACCAGAAAAAGGGATGAGAACAGAAGTCATTTAAAGACAAGATTGATGCTACTCCTCAAGCTACCAGTTATGTTCAGAGAGTAACCTCCCAGTTTTACCCTTGAGACCCATGTGTCCTCACTCTCACCCATGTTTCTGAACTGACTCTGTTTTCTCCTGAGTGTGCTGAAATCATACAACTTGCCAACTTTGGAAGAGTTACTGATAAAGAGGAACTAAGTTGATATTTTTATTTAGTTGACACATATGTTAACATATGTGCATATTGTGATATGTCCTTTGCTTTTGCCTAGTCTGACAGATTGCTTAAGATTTAAAAAAAATGCCATGGTCACCTTAATCTTTCTTTCTGATCTAAGCCTTCTGCAGCTGCTTTTTGAGAGAAAGAGTCACAAAATATTGTGGTACGCTTATAAAGGTAAAGTGTTCCTTGTCCAGTGGAAGAACAATAGACAGTTTTCCATTACATTCATATAACGTCTGTAAGTTATTAAAAATGCTCTAAGGCATGCATGTCCCAGGAGAAGTGTGAATTGAAGGGAATATCATTTATATTGTGCCTATTTAAAATATGTTCAAAGAACATTAAAGTTGAATAGTCAGTGTTTCAGACAGGATTACCTATTAGGAAATGCCAGATGAAAGTTTATCTACCCAAATTTTATATATACCTGTGTCATAGAATCGTACAATATGCTGAATTGAAAGGGACCCATCAGGATAATCGAGTACATCTCCTGGCCCTGCGCAGCACATCCCAAGAATCACACCATGTGCCTGAGAGCATTGTCCAAACGCTTCTTGAACTCTGTCAGGCTGGTGCCGTGACCACTTCCCTGGGGAGCCTGTTCCAGTGCTCAAACACCCTCTGTGTGAAATACCTTTTTCCTCATATCCAACCTAAACCTAAACCCTGACACAACTTCAGGCCAATCCCTCGAGTCCTGTCACTGGTCACCTCAGAGCAGAGACCAGTGTCTGCCTCCTCTTCCCCTCACAAGGAAGTTTTAGACAGCAATGAGTTCTCCCCTCAGTCTCCCCTTCTCCAGGCTGAACAGACCAAGTGCCCTCAGCCACTCCCCATACAGCTCCCCTTCAAGTCCCTTCACCTTCCTTGTGGCCCTCCTTTGGATGCTCTCTCATAGCTTTGTATCTTTCTTATATTGTGGTGCCCAAAACTGCCCCCAGGACTCGAGGTGAGGCTGCCCCAGTGCAGAGCAGAGCAGGACAATCCCCTCCCTTGCCCGGCTGGCGATGCTGTGCCTGATGCACCCCAGGACAAGCCTGGCCCTCCTGGCTGCCAGGGCACTGCTGACTCATGGTCAGCTTGCCATCGACCAGGACCCCCAGGTCCCTGCAGCACTGCTCCCCAGTCTCTTGTTCCCCAGTCTTTCTGTACATCCAGGGTTGCCCCATCCCAGTTGCAGAATCTGGCGTTTTCCCTTTTTCAACTTCATATGGTCAGTGATTGCCCATCTCTCTTTCGTCAAGACGTCTCTGCAGGATCTCTCTTCCTTTGAGGGCGTCAACAGCTCCTCCCAATTTGGTTTTGTTCCTTTAGTATCATTGACTCCTCAGTCATCATTACTTTCTGCTTTGTAGAATAAACTGGAACCTCATATGGAGCTTTTAAACCGCCAAAAAAACTGCGCAAGTCCTTAAACAGGTATAAATGTTCCTTGTCAGTTGCAAGGCAAGCTATGGAACAAGAACAAAATGCAGATTAATTCTCATCCATTCACCAGAAAGAGGTTGATCTGCTGTCTATAGCCTCTATTAGCTAATTAAACCAACCACATTGAATTGGCACATTCATTCTGAAGTTCATTGTGCTTGCATGCAAGTCATGGCTCTTTAATACTGGGAATCAGTATTTTACTCTTTCTGCTAGATCCCAATTAGATGGATACTAGCTGTCTCAAATTCCTGCAGTTTTACCAAAGCAAAAAGCTTATTTCAGGTTTATCTCATCCACATCCTGGTGATTTTACCTAGAACATGATCAAATGTGACAGGGATATCATTGGTAGGAAAAGCATATGAAAACTGTCGTCTCAATGCCACATACTCAGATGTGCTTACTCCTGACATTTCTTGTCCTCTTTGACTGCCCGGACTTTAGACCTTTCAAAAACCTTATCCAAGTTTTAAAAGAAAACTAGAGCTCTCGATGTTCTGTGATTGCTTTTCAATTCTCCAAAGAATTTTCTGTTTGTTTCGTTTTTTCCACCTTCTCAGAGAAGGGGAAATTAACCTCCAGTAATGGTTACCCTTCGTGAATTGGTATAGTCTGAGGGACATAAGCTTCAGCAGAGGATATACTTGAACTTTACAGAGGTTACTAAATAATTTTATGATATTTTTTCTCCAAATCATCCATGTGCTGAGAATAGACTCAAAGCCAAAAGGAGAATATTTAGAGAGACACAGCTGTCATTGATTTGGTGGTTTTAATGAATGTATGTCATCACATATCATTATCACTTAATAACTTGATATGTGACAAGCTGGTGACCATAGCTACACCTGTGTCATTTCTGAAAACAGGTAGTCTTAGGAGATGCCATAGATCTTTATGTTGATGTATAGATCACACAGCTGGAAACTGAGAAAAGCTCTTAAAATGTTCTACTATACATTTTCCCTAGTTAAAGTGAAGGGAAATTAAATATTCATACAATATGAAGATTCCTAAGCTGGAAATAGGGTTTCTCTTGCCAAAGGAAGCAAGCACCTTCTATGAATATTTTGCTTGCCAGAAATATGGAATAAGCATTACCTGACTTCTAAATTCCCCCTTTTATTTGATTTCTTACCAGACTGAAGTGAAAAGTGAACTGTAGCTTTAAGGCCTCTCCCAGGCTTAATACGCTCCAGGTGTACTGGAAGCAGTTAATTGCTTCTGAAGGGGACTTAGAGAATATTGTTCCAAGAGCCTGTTATTTCTGAAAAGACACTAAGATCAGAGTTTTCTGCCTCAGTGAGTTCCTATGGTGAAAGTTATTCATGTACAGGAGCTATCTGGCTTGAAAGAGAGAGCTTTTATGGAGAACCTCTTTGTGGAAGGATGAATGCACTGAAGATTCTCTACAGAAGGTTATTTGAATTAGATGCATCTTAAACAGTGTATATTGAACTAAACCCCTCTGAATTTTATGGATGGGCCCAAAGTGGGAAGCCAGGTTCAGGATCCAGGCTTCCTTCTTATAGAGGGGCTAAATTTGGGGTTTACATAAGGCTCCTCTCGAATGCCATTAACAGTGAACTCTAGATGGCTCTTTTCAAAAGTGGACTGAAATCTCTTGATGTAACTAACATTCTTTTGAGAAAAATAAAACCTTCCACAAGAGTAACTCTGCAGCTCCATCATATTCTGACACAGTTTCTAATTTTCTAACACTGTTCAACTAAAAATGCATTTGTATTATTTATGGTAATTAATTATAATGAGAAATAAATGAAGGAAAAAACCTTGAAGACCAATTCCCTCCTTTCTAGCTTCCACATTATCACATCCTGATAACTAGCAACATCTTGCAGCCAAGGGATACCACAGTTATGCAGTTATGCTCTTGCAATTTCGCATGACTGTGTATTTGAAATGAGGTTAATATTTAAAAAAAAAAAAAAAAGAAACAAAAAAAACCCCAACACTCTTTGGCAAGTGCATCTCTCCAGAAGCAGATTTTTAGTAAATGGCATTGAATTATGAAACACACATCATGTTGATTTGCAAAGAAGAGCTAACTTGTGATTGAGCCACTGTGCTACAATATCTAAGGTGCAGACTAAGAGCATCTTTTTTGATTTTCCATTGTGGCCTTGGATAAATCATTACATTTTTCAGTCTAATCTTATTCTTGGAAGAAACATATCTGTTGGAATTGAAATTTTCCAAAAATTTAGTCTGTATGGGAAGTTTTAGAACAGATGTTTCAGGCTTGGCAAAATTAAAAGTAAAGAAAACAGGCACTTATTTTGGGAATCATGAATCAGTTTAAATGATTGATGAGATCTCTCTGTTTGAGTGTAAACAGGTTGTACACAAATAGCTTTTTTAAAATAACTGTCTTTGCCTAATTTTTTACATCCTACGTACTTATCCTTATTCTGCTGCCTTTAATTCTCTGCACTCATCTGCTTACTTATAATTTCAAGATCTCTAGCACTTTCAGAGGACATGAAAATGTCATCTTCAAATCTGGCATGACTCAAATACTATAATATTTGTGTTGTTTCCTTCTTATTTAAACTTCCTAAAGAACTTTTGTAGGGAGGAGGTAAAAATTTTCAATGAGACACTATGTCCATATTTAGCTACACTTCAACTCAATTTCTTCACACTTCTTGTCATGCTAAACTTAAACATAATTTAATATAGATGTGTTTCTGAGTTATTATATATATGGCCTTTCTACATCTTTCCTTTGCACAACTTTTGACACTACTTGAATTTCCATCAAGTTAGAAATCTGTTCATAATTCCAAGAAAGTATACACAATCTCTTGTTTTTTCTGGCTCTCCTTCTCAGGGATTATTCATTGTTTGCAGGTGATTGGTGGCTGAGATATTTCTAAATCCAGGTTTCTCATAAGCACGATTAGAGTGTCATTAAATATTTTTTAATGTGCATAAATTGCTGGCTAGAAACCCCAACCATCTGTCATTGCCGTGTCCTGGCGGTTTGTAAGACAGTAAAACAATACATTCAACCCATTTTGCTCCTAGAACAACTGTAATAATCCAACAGAAACCCAGGATTTTTTTGCCAGAGAAGTAGCATTTCGATGCTACTTATTATTATTTTAAATTCACTATTATCATGCAGTATAAATATAGCTGCAGCTTGGAAGACCTTGGTATCAAGATTTCAGACACACTCTGTAGTATCAGCAGTTTAATAAAATGCAGCCTACTCTCAAATGATATCAAAGTGAAGAACCTGGAACACTTTGGATTTCCGGGAAATTCCTAAAGAGACTTGTTCTCTGTTTATTTAGTTTTACAACTACTAAAACATGAATAGGTTCAAGAAGCAGAAAGAGTGTGCTTGGCAAGGAGTGTATAAATAGATAGCTGGAACACTTCTTTAGATAGCAAAGAATCCTTGACACCATACATGTAATACCTAAGAGCACTAAATGTGGGGATAAGGCCCACTACCTCCTTATTCCCTTCCCCCTTAATAAATTAACTTTAAAAAAAATTAACTTGAAGGCCTCACCTAATGTACACATCTCTTTATCTTTCTTTTTTTATTATTATTTTTATCTTTAAAAAAAAAAAAGAAAAATTCTTTAGGTGCTTCTTCCACAACAGGTATAAGGAAGTCACTAAGTGATACTATACTTAAAAAAAAAAAAAAAAGGAAAAAATCCTACCAGTTTTCTATCATACCTTAAAGTGCTATTCCACATCATCATTTGCCTAACTCAGAACCCAAGATCTGTTTTTTCTGTGTTACCTGTAAACTGGCCTGTTTGAACTATTTCAGACTGAGGCAACAAATCAGTTTGAAGAACTGCTTTGGAGAACACCAAGTACCAGAGGCCCTGCTCATATGAACAAACTTTACACATCCTTCCAACTGCACTTTTGGCAGTGCATCTCACAGAGAGGCAATATCCTCACAAGTAACTTGTTTTCAAACTGTTTAGGGTTGCATAACCAAAAAGTTTAAATTCTACCCAAAACCAAATAGAAACCAGAAACCAATTAACCTCCTGCTTTGTTTAACACTTTCATTTAAAGTGTGTATTTCAGAGAGACTCTGAAAAGCTCCATAGCTGAAATAAGGAAAGTATGGGTTTTGGTAACATCTGAAACAAAACAAGAGATGTTGTCATTTCAGAAACTCAACAACATGGACAACCATCCTGGCACTTTTAATTTAAACGACAAGTATTGTCTCCTTTCAGGAGTCCTCATACCTTCACATTATGACAGTAGGTTGAAGTCTTAGGATGCAGCAGCTCTGTCCTCGTCATAGTATCTCTAAAATTATGCCATCTCAAATTAGTCATGAAGCCATGAATGTGCCACCCAGGAGGATTATTTTTTTTTAGATAGTCATCTTGTTCTACTAAGATATTTTAAGCCCTCCAGCAAATTATTCAAAAATCTCACTGCTTTTCCATTCTGCCAAGGCTGTATTTAAATGCAAGTAACTGAACTGAGGCAAAACAGTGTGCCCAGTGGAGTCAGGCTGTGACTTCTAGCAACAGCACTGACCAGATGTGTTACAGGAATTTTACAATATAATGTTTGAAACATATGTTACTATTCAACCTGCTCTGTCAATGCTGGAATCCTGCTGAACAGTGTCTGCCTCAATCATGAAGCTTTTTTCTTCATGTCCTGTAGTGGGGATTGGTAAGAAAATGAACACTGTCTGTGATGCTAATGCTATCACACACATAATAAAGGCCAGTCTGTTTGCTGAGTTGGATGGGGTAATGGCCTTTGCATAGCACAAGAGGCAGGCTCAGAAAGCGTTTTACAGTGGTAAAATTTGTAATATTCACATTTCCATCCATGACAGTGACTACTAACACTTTGGGACTCCCTACGGGTTACCAGGGCAAGTGACTAAGAATGAAAATCTTCAGAGTGAGCTGGTTCATAGGCATTTCTTAGCATTTGCTAAGGGTCATCCTATTCTCCTTCCATTCCAGAAAGCACAAAATAAAAATAAAGGCTACACAATACACATAGAAATTGAAGAGTTATGCCTTCAAACAAACAATGGAAACCTATTTTCTATAATAGAAACCACATGCTAAAATCCACTGTGTAAAGGCTGACTCACTGCTAAGTGTTTTTTCTGGTTTATTGACACAGAAGGTACACTGAAAAGATATATCTTCTCTGTTCCAAATGTGGCTGTTGTCCAGTGTACGGTACTGACTCCTAACTGTCTATTCTAATACCAGTTCTGTAGTTATCCAATTAGGTAGAGCTGGGAAACACATATCAGACATTCACATCCACATCTGTATGTGACAGACAGAACTTCTGATAGTCAGTGAAGCACACGGAAAATGGCTGATTAAATTCTTCCATCTGAATTTGTAGGTTGAAAATCTGATCTCAAGTTTTTCCACTCTTTCTAAAATCTGACAGTTCAACATCCACCTCCCCAACTTCAACTGATTCTTAATGTGATTTAGAATGACATGAGACTGCATTTTTGCTGGATGAAATGTGCACTGTAATTTGTTCTAAATGTTAAAGAAGGAAGATTAGTTAGATTTCTGTATTCATAACCACTCAAACTAGGCAAAAAAATCAGTTATTTCTACCTGTTTAGACATAGGTAAAATATGTAAGGATTTTTTCCTATAAAAAAGCATTATAATCAATCTTTCTTTTAACAAAAGTTAAATTAATAAGCATAATAATTACACATCAGATCTCGTATGTCTTTTTATGAGAATGTGCAACCCTATTTTGTAATTGTTTTTGTTGAGGAAAACTGAGGAATCCTTTAAGAAGATTAATACATGCAATGTGCTTTTAAATGATAAAAAACTGCACAACATTTGAAACATTTTAGAGCAGAAAGCATAATAAAATCTATTAGAAGTAGTGAGAAAATATTCAAAAAGTCAATTTGTAAAAGCATTTACTTATATTTCCTATGTGCAAATCATTTTGTATGGACTACAAGGATCAGAGAATGAAGTGTCAGCAAATAACTTCTGAAATACAAGATACCCTTGTAGTTAAATATTTCATTTCTGCATGAGTGGTCGTGAACATCTATGGATTTACCAGCCTTTTGTAGCCTATATAGCAGGATAATATGAGAATACCTTCTACAAGTGAAATTGAATTTTAAGATATTCTGATAAAGTGGGTCAGAATAGTATGGAATTATCAACAAACTTAAAACACTTCATGTCAATTTTTATTACATTCAGTAGAACAGAGCTCTCAAAAATGATATAATCTAACCTTTTCAATAATAAAAAAAGAATACTCCTTCTTTAAAAATCTGATCTCACAAGTATTTTTCTTTAGGGAAATACAGCTCATCTCAGAAATATCCCTCTCTTCCTTTCACTGTCATTTATCATTGAATTCAACTGAATCTCTTTCACTGAGACTTTATAATTTCATCTTTAATACCCCCCACTAATCTCCCTCATGGTGGCCTTCAGCCAACAAATGTTCTTTACATTACAATACCCTCATTTATTCAATTCCCAAGAAACAGATCTGTGAAAGGGTTAACCATTTGATTGTCAAAAGCTTTGGGTTCTGCTGAGCTACTAAATTTCATGTGCACTTATTACCCAGGTTAGGTTCAAGCCATTGCTGGGCTGGCACAGCGTTTGCCTAACAGGGATAGACCCCTGTAGGGAAAACTAGACAATTAGATGATACTCTGCACACCTAGCATTTATTCAGCCTAAGCCATACTGGTATAAACTCAAAGGTAAACCATCTTTCCTTGATTACTCACTGGGAGTGCTGGTTCCATGAGAAAGGGTTGCAACTAAATCTAAATTAGACAGATGAAATTACTTTACCAGATCACAGCTCCTGCTGCCCCTCCATGCAACACTAGGATGACATTCTACTTTGTTTCAAAAAGGGGGTGGGGAGAAATTATTTCCATGCTAAATGGATAATATTAAAAGACTCATTTTTCACCATTTAATCAAAAGGAAATTACCGACCAAACAAGCAGATAAAATATCACAGGGTCTGAAGTGACAACAGCAATGTATTTGTCTCTTGTTCAGTCTTCCCATTTTCAGTATGCCTATCTAAAAATTATTAGGTGAAAATTAGTCTCTCTACCAAGTGACCTGCATTTCATATGAATAATTAAGCATTCTTTGGAACAGGTACATAAGTTTACTATGTCCCCAGAGAATGTCCCTGCTTCCTATCCCTTTAACCTTTCTCCTAGTCCACATTTAGTTATTTAACGCAATATTTAATAGACTTAACAGGAAATATTGAGGAAACTGTGCCTTCTTTTCAAGATGCCTGATGGTAAAAACATTAGACACATTAGACGAGGAAGATTTGGCTTCAGATTCCTGTTTTAAATTACACAATTTGCGGCATCTTAAGGAGGTCTTGCCCTCTATATTGAGACTCATGCCAAGTCAGTGTCTGTTTCCAGATATTTTCTGTTACAGTGTCTGATTCGTGCAAGGTCTGAGAACAGTTATGAAGTTTGAACCTGTGTCTTGGGCTCAAGATAGAGAATTTTGTTGGTGTTTAGACAGGTGCTAAGTGTCTGGACTCAGGAGCTTTAACACCCCACCCTGCTCACCAGCTGAAACAGTTACTGGCGCAGCTAACAGACAGCTACCTGTGCCAAGGATCCACAGTGCAAAATATTTCTGCATGAAGTGGATTCAAGTAGGCAGTTGCTGCTCTCGCGATATTTTTTTCACCCAGAGCAGGTCTTCATAATTGGTCACCCACAGCCAAGCAGAAGAATGGGTGTTAACTTTTTATCTTCCTGAAGACATTGTCTGATAAACAAGGGGTTCTTAAACCCCCTTTCAAAGTCTATTAACTGAGTTTCTGACAATCTGCTCACTTTGAAATAAGAAAAGCAAAATAAGCATCCTTTGGTTTATTTGCCAGTCTGTATCATGGTGTTACGAAAACCTGAGTGCACTGTTCAATTTTACTTGAAGAGATCACTTGTAAATACAAGGGATAACAAGCTCAGGCATTATGGCACCTGTGAGAACATGGACGTATCCCACCCATCCCTTCAGTGAAGATGAAGCAGAGAAAATGGAAGAAAAGGCTAAAACTTGCTTTCTTGTACTGGAAGATACTGGTTGCATTCTAGGCATAAAGAAAATTACTACTTGTGATACCAAATGGCATATAAAGGTTGTTTGATTGCATGGAAGAGGGACTAACAGCTTTTCCAATTTTAAAAATGGTCCTATTAGAGACAAATGAAGGGGTTCTAATCATCATTGAAACAGCTCTTTTTGATTAAGTCAGAGGAATCATTTAAGATATAGGAGACAATCAACCATGTTCAAATTTGAAGAGAGCATCTGACATAGCACAAAACAAAAGAAAGTCATTAAAATAATTTTATTTTTGAATTATCCCTTACTTATTAAATGCACACTCATAAAAAACCATGGCATAATAATAATTGATATTTAGGCCAAGATGTGTAGGAATTATTATCTTTATAATATAGATGGTGAATTAATTAAGACAGAGAGGAGGAAAATTATCTACATAAGGTCATACAGAAAGCCAGTGAAAATAGTAGGAAGAAGCACCAGATGTCCTGTTTCTGAAATCTCTGTTATAACCATTAGATAGTAATTCCCAGTCTGGCAAGCAGTAAGGTCTTCTAGTGTGCTTCATTCCAGTACATATTAAAAAGCTAAACCCAAAGCCAACAACAAAATGTTGCCCACAGCGTATTACTTGTTTACTGTTTGGCTGATAAATGAAGCCCATTAGAGACCACTGACAAAGTGCCTAAATCTGCTTTACATGTCCTTTGCATAGAGCCAGGTTTTGACCGGTCTGTAAACCTGTCTAATGACTTGTTAGAGAGGAATAAAAGGCATAAAGCACTCAATGTTCCAGCAGAGGAGGCAGCCACTGCTATGGTCAGCGCATGGGGGATGGCAGCAGCCTCCCCGGCTTCAGCTTCAGCACCCACCCCAGCAGCCCCCAAGCAGCACAGGGTTTCTGTTGCTCAACCACAGGCAGCACTTGCCTATGACAAGTTATTCAGAGAGATTTTCAAATAGCTGTAAGATAAATTGAAGCAAACATGATTGACTGCTTCACACTTAAATACTATTTCATGCCAACCTACATTTTTCAGCTTGATTCCTTCCGTGTGTTGCAGTACCACTGCATTAAGATAGCTAAACATAAATTATAGGCTTTTCTTTACAACTGTTTTTTCAAACTTGATTGTTGCAGTCACCACAGAAATATTAACCAAGATCCATTGCAAGAGGACATAGCTAAAAAGATGTAAAAGTTCTTCTCTACGAAGCTATTCATTGAACATTCTCAATGTGTGAAGTGGAGTACCACATCAAATCATAGTACCTTTGTTTTGTAGGTTGCCATCTCTCCCAGAAATGATGGGTAATCAAATTTTAGTGTTCTTGAAGTCACATGAAGGTATATTTCTTTAGGTTTTGCTATTTAATATGAATGTGAATTACAAATTTTGAGATTCTGGTTTTTTCTTACTAGAGTATCTGACGAGAAACATCCTGAAGGAAAAACAATAACCTTAGCAAGACTACTGTATGTCTGGATTTCTCTTGTCTTGGTGATTTTCCTATCATAAATTTTGCTTGGGCAAGATTTATTCTATTTCATCCAGTGTTCCAAAGATCTGGTAGCACCAGAAAGCTTGAGAGGTTTTGGAGAGTACTAATAGCCTGATGCAATCACATCCACATTCAGAGAAGAGTAAATCAGACACATTGCAGGTAAGATAACCTGATTAAGGATCTGTATTCCCATGTAGAAAAAAACTCCCCTGAAAGACTGAAATCTTACGCCTAAGTGTACAAATAATGTTGCAATTGCAGCCCTGAAAATCAGATCCTCTGGGGTTTTTTTCCTCATATGAGAGACATATTCTTTGCATCTGGGAGTTCACCCACATTACCTTGCCAATATGCCTTTAAATCTGAACCAGAGACAGACTCATTTAGCCCATAAGTTTATTCACAGAATCACAGAATATTCTGAGTTGGAAGGGGCCCACAAGGATCACCAAGTCCAACTCTTAATGGAGTGGCCCATAACCATCAAACCCACAAGCTTGGCATTATTAGCACCATGCTCCGACCAAATGAGCTCATCTCCAATATCTGACACTGCAGATACAGCTGGCCATCAGCTGGAAAGCAGTAATAGGCTGCCCACATGATGTGAATGGACACTAGCATAGGAAGAAACTAACAACAAAGATTCACATATTCGTGCAATGATTCTTTTAAGATAAATGAAATATAAATAAATCTTGGTTTCTGAGTCTTCCTTTTCCTTTGTCAATAGATGTTTTATATGAGATGAAAGGCAGTGATAATGAAGAACCCTGAGAAAAATGTATTTGCCCCTCATACTAGTTCTGCCCACCAAATATTAACAATTGAAATTATGTAAATGAAAGTGGACTTCCGGTTCTCTGAGAATAAGCTTGAAACTAACAGAAGGTTTTTCTCCTCTTTTACATGGAAAATTATACATTTACCTATATATACTATTACAGTTGCTTGAGAAGTGTCTTTTATAAATTCCTGATGTTTTGATAAGTGAATGTTACATATGAAGGCAACTCTCTCTTCATACATTTTAAACTGTCTATATTTGGAGTCTGCTCTGTTCTCATGTATGAGGAACTATTTAAAAATGCCTATAGCAGAGAAATTGTCACTGAAAGATACCATCAGGTGGAGGATGAATGCTGTCAACGCTTCCAAAACCAATCAGTCATTAGGTTTAATATTCGAGCGTACACATATACTTCTGGAGTGGTGTGGAGAGGGAAAGATGGCAAATGTGGACTTTTTCACTGAATTTCTTCTACCTGTATTACTTACAAAGACAGAAAATCATGTCTGAAAAGGACTGAAAACATGACAGAAGTGCTCAAAAATATCATGGTGTGAAAGTCCAAGTTTCAGTTGCCTATCTGTATCTAATTCTAGTACTATCTCTCTCTCTCTCTCTCTCTATATATATGCATATAAATGTATATATAATGTCCAGACTTTCATATATTAAAATATCTGTCCTGGAGATTTACTTTCAGGCACCTGAACTATGTAATAAAATAATACAGTAGACATAAAAATACTCAAAATGGGATCAGAACAAGTGTTTCATGAGGAGTAAAACAATTCATTAAGTGCTGGAGATAGATAAAGAATTTGGCAAGTCAGACACTGAGAGAAGCTGTTTACAAGATCTCCAAGGAACAGTCTGTGCCTGTCAGAAGCACTGAATCTACATTTTGTAAGGTTAGATACCTTTGACATTCAAATAAATAAGTGTTCCTATATCCTTTTCAAATGAGTCTCAGGTTGACCCAATTTGCACAGAAATGTTTACACTTCCTTTACCTTCAAGGTAATTCATCTAAACTTACTTTTTATTGCACTGAAATGAAAGCTAATTTATTATTTCCCTGTTTACGGTACTGGACTATTTACAGCCAAATATGTACCACACAAAAATATGACAAAGACTTAACCTGCTCGAAACTTATGTACTAAAAGCAACCTGTCAACATAGTCCCTGTCATGAGATTTGTCACTTGCTTTCAACAAACAAAATCAGCTTTTTAAACTACCACTTACCTTAAGTTTTGGCCCAGCTGTGTAAAAGAGCCAAATCAGGAGCAACATTCTTACACTTTGGCATCCAAGAGACAGCATAAGTAGTGACTCTCACTGCATCAAGGCTGTGAGAAACAGCCTTGGTCATAACTTTGTGATAATGACCACAGGATTCACTGTGGTGAATTGAAGTACAAATGACACCACTTTCAGAATCTTTTCAACCATCTGCAGGATTCACTAGTGAGTCTAGGCTTAGTGAGACCTCCAGGACTGCTGTATGTTCAGGGCCTGTCTTCTAGGAAGAGGTAGCACTAGCAGTTTGTTTTGAGACATTATCTGTCATGGCCACAGTTGTCTGGAGAATATTATTGAAGTCATCAACAGGAGTAACAGAGTTTTAGATAAAAGGTACAAAACAGATTAGGCCAAGTGCATGGGTCTCTGGGACATTGCAGCATTATTTTTGTATGGCATCTGACAAAATGGCTGTAGCCATCTTCTTGATATACTCAGACATGCAATAGGAAATAGCCAATAATATCAACATCAGTGTCATAGGGAGCCTGGCATTCAGGGCATTCAGGTCCTGGCATTAAGATTTCCCAACACATATGCTGTGCTTCTGATTCTGCCTTTACACCTCAGCAAGAAGATATCACTGCCCTGTCAAGCCTCAGATGGAGCCAGGTTCAACAAGGCAAGAGGAACATGAACTCAGTGCAGTCCTGTCACGCAGCAGCTCTACTGCTGTCCCTGCTAGTTCCTGTCCCCTGACAATGGAGCAGGGTGGAGCTGGGGACCACAGCAGAGCTGGCATGCAATGGGACCAGGGGTGCAGTCATTGCCCCGTGGTGGAACTGCTTTGCTGCTCCAACAGCCTGCCTAAGGAACTCCCTGCACTGCTCATGCGTATAAGCTTCATTCCTCTGGTCCAAAAGACTGTGCAGGAAGGGGAGGGTTAAGTAGGAGGCACAGCTCTGTGACATAGCTTCAAATGTGAGATTTTTGCTGCTCAGTGGAAGGCTGCCTCTGCATTTGAAAAAAACCCATAAAATTCCTAGTCAGATAGGCATGAAAATACAGACCTGTGTATGTATGTATGTATGTATGTACGTATGTGTAAACACGGATGAAGTACCTTTGATGTTCAGAGTTCCTTAAATCAGGGGAGCCCTTGCTTGCAGTCATTTCAAGCGACAAAAGCCACCCCTGATAACTTCATTTGCTCACCATTTAGTAAATATATATTTCACTCACTGAAAGATGTTCAAATGCTGGAAACTGGAAAGAAGTATCAGACATTTTTATAAATACAGTGACTGATTCCATGATTTATTCATGAGGTTATAAGGTACTGTTGGGTTTAGCAATCGCTCCATAAATAGGGCAATAAAAGCACAGACCAACACCTCTCACTTACCCTAGTAAGTAACTTCATGGTCAGATTTGTATGGTATACTGAGCAGAAAGCCATTTTATATCAGATAATGAAAATATTTAGAAAACCTCTAGAGCAGCGAGAACTGTAGAACTCCTAAAACTATAATTGTTTTAAGCCATTATTAGAAATGAAAAGATTGTGGAATTACGGAAGTTTCCCCATAAATAGTGTGCTACACCAAAAATACCTCAGGTTGCCAAGAAAAGCCTTTTTGAATTGCATGAAAAAGAGGGGACACTTTTTCAGCTATCTTTCTCTACTACTTAACAATAACTATATGTATTACAATATCTCTGTTGTCATAAATATTGCATTATAAGCAAAGCAGATATCATTTGGAATACAGTGTACTTTATATTATTCAAAATCAGAAAAAAAACCCTTAGAATAAGTTATAAAAAATATAATTATGTAAGGGTCACCAAATGCAACCACACATTCACTGCAATAACTTCTAACATCTCAACTCTAAAAAATTTAAAGACAAACAATAATGTCCATTATTTTAAAAAGAATAAATTATTTGGGTTCACTTAAAAGTTGGGCCTGTTCTAAGCTGATATATTTATTCAACATATTGGGGAAATATCTTTTCTCTGAGATGAAACCTGGATCAAAGTTTTTCTCCCCATATGTAAAAGTAACAGCAGGTTACTGTGAGAGGTGTGATTCTGATTTTGAGGAGTTTATGTGAACTCTGCTTGATCAAGAGCTGAGGCATCTCCAAGGAAAATCTGGGGAGCCTTGAGTGACAGTAAAATTTCATTGGCTAGTATAATCCTGCCAAATTGATTGAAATAATTTGCACTCACTACACATTAGAAACCTGTAAAAACAGATTTTGTCCTGTAACCAAAAGTACAACAGAAACTCCAGATCTCAAAAAACCCAAAAAAATCCCAAAGAAAGTCCAAAAAGCATATTAACATGACCAAAATGCTCTTAGCTGAAAACATTGTTCTGAATTTCTATACTCCAGTCTATTGGAAGTATATATTCAGCGTGTCTGCTAAACCTTTCTTAACAGATTCAGCTTAACAACTATATGTAATATTCATGTCACATAATGGAAGCTGTCCAGTATTATTAAAAACAAATATACTTTGTAATAATTTATTTTACTAGTGCATTAGATCACACAGCTTGTTTTTCATGTCATATTTCTGTATATTTTTTTGAAATGTTATAATAAAATTAAATTACTTTTGAAGGACAACCACATGGCATTAAAATTATTGGTAGATTCACCAGAAGATATATTAATGACTGCAAATCCTGTGTAGGTGGTGTGGTTCATTTAAGGCCAGGCAACCAGACAGTTAGGTCTGGTAATTCCCACCTGGTAAGTCATCCCAGCCCTCACAAGTTTTGGCTTCCCAAGGACCACTGAATTGGCTTTTAAATACAGGATGGAAATATTTAGTCTGCATCTACTTACTTTATTTTGTGGGAATGAAAGCAGTGTTCCCGTCTGCCTTTAAAGCAATGATAGTAGCATGATACCAGCACCGGCTATCTCATAGCACATATGTCTGGGGAGCAAGAGGCTTTCCCTGAGAACACAGGCTTGGCTAGGTGGAGCCAGCTGGGTTTCTAGTTTCAAATAGCCAAGGTTGTTTAGTGGGTGTAAAATACTCTTGGTGACCTGTTCCAGTGGGATTCAAGCGCTAAGGGATAATCTTAACAAAAGAACAAAGTGAATGTAAGTTGGTGGTTCTCAAACTATCACCAAGGACTAGCCTTGTTCTTGGCCATCTTGGGCAGCAGACTCTTGTGAATAAACTCTGCAACTGTTTTTCCTTTTAAAATGCCGCACTTCAATATCTGTGCCTGTTAGAATGGCTCCTTCTCCTAAATAAACAAACCTGCAGTTAAGTTTGTGCTCATCTACTGCCTTCCAAATCTTTCTACCAGCAAAAATAAGAAATTTTTCATACACCAGACACCCTCCTAATTGTCAGACAAATCATTAGCAATGTGAGCTGTTTTACAACAGGTAAAACTAAGGAGGTTACACATGATTAGCCTAAAACCACAAAGGCAACCTGTGTCTGAGCAGAATAGAGAGCTGAGCTAAATAATATAATTATGGGTCCTTCATGACACCTGACTGCCTTCAGAAGCCAGTCAGCTTCATGCCAGGATGGGAGAATGTTACTGTTCACGTATTTATATCCTTTATCATATTATGCCAAAAGTAGTTCAGTCAGTTTTTAGGAGCCTGTATGGAAAATTTTCCACTGTTGCTGGCTACATTTGCACTTCCTGTTTTTATGGGTGGTTTGTTTCTGGAAGAGTCAATGCTACAAAAAATACACAAATCCATCAAAATAAACCAAAACTGAGTGTGTGCTTTTCATGTAAAACCGAAGCACAATCTCATTACTTTGGAGAAAAAGCTTTAATTTTGTGAAACTTCAAGAATTGTTTTCAACCTTTTTGAGTATCTCACCATTTCCTTTGTTTCTCAGCTACAAAGTTTGGCTCTGGGTTAAAGGAAAGATAAGGTTATTACGCACAGTGAAAAAGAAACTCACTGCTCTGCACCATCTTTCTCCATCAGTCAAAAATATAACTACAAATAATTCATTTACAGCAAATTATTTTGCACAAGGACTTTGCAGAGTGTATCTGTACTCTCTATGGCTGCAGTATGCTTGGCTTCCCATGAAATAATCTACTCCTGTATTATATGTACTATCCTGTATGTCAAAGCAGTGTTTTTTTTAAAATAGTTGGGTTTTCTCCCTGAAATAGATTTAGAAAGAGTCAAAGATTTTTTTTTTATTGTCTGATCACCTCTCTGTCCTGGGTTGCAGTGTATTCTATTACCATCCTCAGGAGCCGTTGA
>NW_024580671.1:17895795-17946794 GCF_017639235.1 Corvus kubaryi | reverse complement strand
TTATTCTGACTTAGTGCCTCCCACTGGTTTGTTTTCAAACTAGTACACTCTCTGATGTTCCAATTTCCTCAGTGCACTCACACCTGAGGATTAAAGTGTTCTGCCAGGTCTTTTCCAAGGCAACTAACAAAAATCATCATTATTTTGGCTACTTACTAACCTTTTACCTGTTACCCTACCTACATGTTCACCAGCATCTTTCTCATAAAATTTCTGTAAGAATCACAGAAATGCTGAAAAAATTATTTTTACAGTGCAGTGGAACTGCTAAGCTTGTGCCTCGTTTTTGATTAATTTCATGCCTGACTCAGTCAGAGATTAGGCCCTGACACAGGTTATAATTAAATATTGAAATCATGAAGTGCAAGAATGTTTAATTTTTAAAATATGAGTTTTAATTTACCTCATACAGAGAATAGCTCTGGTCACCTGCAGAGATGCATTACACACTACATTGCCTAATGTAGGATGCCTGAATAAGGCTGAGCATACAGTTAAAGTAAACTAATGCAATTTACTGAACAGCAGTCAAATATTTATCCAGTTGATGAAGCAGACTTTATGTGAAACTCAGACAATAATTAAAGAGAAGCCTTGCTTAAAACATGCTTATTGCAGTTTCCACAAATATGTTATACCAAAGCAGCATCTTCCTTTTCTCAAATATTGATGTTCTCCTAACACATTATACAGTGAGCTTGTCCTTGGCATTCTCTTGACTATTTAATGAATACATTTCCTGGCATTTGCCTTATCTTTGTTATGTTGTTCTTTGGAGAGCTAAAACTATTAGTTAGCCCTTGACAGAAAAACATCAGAGCAAGCTAGTAAAAGGTCTTACGGTATCAAAGTTATTAACATGGTATTTGATTAAACCATAGAAAGATGGGGAATAGATACTACAGAATATGTCCCTTGAATTTAGGCTTTCACAGCCTTGAATGTCTTTTCATAGAACTTTCACATTTGTTTTTGTCATTTTATCTGAGCAGTAGTCTGTATAGTCACAGGCTGAATACTAATCCAACAATTATTTTGCACTGCTCTATCATTCCAAATAGAATTGAATACATTATATATTTCCACTTCTTCAAAACAGATATTTTTGCTTCAACTTTAAGTTTTCGTAGTAAAAGAAATTTAAAACTTTTATACCAACCACAGGAAGTATGTGTTGAGGAGATATGTGTTTTACACAATATGGAACACAATGTAAACTGTTAGCATGCAGACATTTAGAAAACTATAAGTGGTCTTAATTTTGTAATTTATCACATTGAAATTTGTGTACAACATAATTTACAAGCATTATTAAATCTTCACCCTTCAAAGCTTTATTAGAATCAGGAAGCCTGAGTCCTGAGTAGTTTTTCTTCAGAAATGCCTAATGCTGCCTACAATAATGGAGAAGAGAGAGCTTGCACCCCATCTATGCTCCCGAACTAGATGGAAACATACTTCCAAAATAGTCTAATGACCAGTAGGTAGTGAAGAATGTGTGCTCATTGGCTGTTAAAAGTCATTAGGAGGTTCTCAGTTTTTTCACTAATGGAAAGCTGGTGATATGTCTATGTCTATTGCCTTCAAAATAGACCATATTTCAAAATACACCCTGCAAATTACAGTGCACTTAATCCAAACACTCCTATCTTTCGCACACCTCTTGATAATTCAATATAAAGCGACCATGTGAGGGTTCTGCTTCCCTGAAGTACCATTTTTGTTTTAACAGCTTGTTTTTTACTTTATAAAGTCACACATACAAACAGTCTCTCCATTTAGAAGGCTAATGGTGCATTTTTAAGAAATTAGTGTTATCTTATTTGGTTCAGAAAAGAGATGATGGCAAATTCCAGCAACACAAGTTAGTGCATGAGGAAAGCTGTGGAATAAGAGCCTAACTGGAATAAGCTACCACAGCTACTTCAGTGGAGCCGTGCCAGTAAACATAAGCTGGGCTTCTGGCCTGGTATTAGAAATTGCATCCAGCCACACTTCATTTTCAGCTGCAGCCTCCAACCCAAAACAGCTGCATCCAGAAGCAGCTGGGAGGCTGCCTCACAAACTGGATTATTACTAGTCTTGAATGTGCAGTATCACCTCTGTCCTTGACATGCTTAGAACCAATATACCACAATTACAGATTTAAGTACAAGGCTGCTGTTCTTACATGTCCTAGGGTCAGGAAAATTTAGGGGATTTCTGCATGTCCAAATTCTTTAAAGTCAGAAAATTAATTCTTATTAGCAATAGGACATCACAACAATCAGATTGAGCTGCAGAGGATATGGTATTGTATGCTGCCATTCTCTGCAGTATTGAAGTCATTGCTCAAAGCATGTAGGAAAATGGCAAATCAAAAAGTCTTAACTGCTCTTTACTCATTAATAAACTCACTGGGGGATTAACAGCCAGTATGTTTTGTAGGGTAAGGCAAAAATCTGGCCTAACTTGTTTCCTCTTATCTAATGAGTGAGGTTGTTGTCAGTCCATCCTACTACTTCCCTATTCTGTGAAGACTGAGACACTGAGAAAAGGCAGCTGGTTTAATTTTAAATCAAACATTGACAAACTCAGTCCTATTTACCAAATGCTTTACTGTTCATATCATTCCGTCCTCCTTGATAACACAGGGTCAACACATACGAAGAACTGAAGCACCAGAAGCACAAACAAGGCCACAAGTACTGTCATCCTGTACCTGATTTTTTGGTGATTTTTAAAATCTGCTGTTGTGGTTGATTTTTACAGGGTCTTCAGATTTGTTACATTATGAGTTAAGGTTGGCTTGGACCTTCGGATTTCCAGGATTAGTTGGGTGAGTGCCCAATTAGGCAGTTAAGGTATTGATTAAACTTTAAAATATAGAAGTAAATTTGAAATGGTTTTGGCTACAGTATTTTATAAGTAAACATGTTTGAACCCTTTTAATTGCTTTTCGGTATGGTTGGGTTTGTGTTCTTCTCCCCAAAAAGTTTCAGAGCTAATAAAAAATACTTGAGTAACTTTTATGTACCACCAAACTGTTGAAACCCTGACATTTTAGCTGGAGGAAAAGCAGAGGCAGATTATAGGACATCTGACATTTTTTTGAGAATCACTTCAGTTTGTCCCCAAATATTCTTGAATATCCATAAACTCTGGATCCTATTCACTGTCAACTCTGTGCTGATTCACATTAAATGATATTACACCGATTTTTTTTTTTCTCTTCAGCTCTTTTACTTTAAAGTCCCCATTTTAATATAGTAAAACTTTTTCAAGGACATAGGAGTTTAATGGCCCATTTGTCTTCCAAAGCCACTGAGAACAGACTAGTCCCTGCCTCTCTATCTGTAAACACACACAGGCAATCCCAGGAAATCACACAGTAGCTGATCAATTCACGAAACTTCCAATCTACATTTCTTTGTAGTATAACTACAGAGTGTTTCCCATGACCATACAAAAACTCACACTGCTCCTCCCAAAATTACTGACACTGCAAAAGATGCAATTTATTCCAGCAGGAAATATCCAATACATGTAGGTGCCTTAGGTGAAACTATCCAAAGATTCTTGTCTTTAAAACTTTCATTTTTTACACTTTTGTACCTCCTCTGTGTATATGTACTTTTATAGATTTACTTTTCTGCTATTTATACCTATTTAGTCCACAGATGTGAATGAGTGTATTTTGTGTAAAAGTGTCTCATGCTTTGCCGACTTTAACATAATTTTAACTATAATCCTTGCACTTTGTTTATCAAGATCTAAGACTGTATGGCAGGGAAGCTGTCACAAGATTGATTCTGTGTTGTCAAAAAGAGAAAAAATAATGCTTGAAGTGTTTAATACTGTGGCCATTAATTACGAGACTAATTGTACTTAATAGATCCACTCATGGGGGCTGTAGAAGTGGGTCTGAACAGATTATGTATTACCCCCTAGAAACTTGTACTTGCTTCGCATACCCGCTAAGAGCAAGGCTGATTCACGTGCCATAGCAGATGCCACTAATACAGAGGGCCGTGAGTTTAGCCTGCCAGAAAGAATTCATTTTCACATTTAACCATTCAATGCAGCAAGATACATGGGTACACACTGGCTTGTGACTGTTACAGCCTCATGCTATTTTACAGTGCATAGAACCTGTAATGGAAGAAATCATTCCACAATAAAAATTATTTAAGACGGCCTTACTTAGTCTGTATGCATCACAGGACTTCAAATTATTTTACATGGTGCATAATGACCAGCTATTGATGTTCTCCACTCAGGCTTACCAAGTGAATGGAAAACTTCACCTATGCTAAAAGAAGGTTCATAGTGCCATTGTGTACAGTGTCTTGCTTTGAAGGCTACTACCAAAGATTAAATAACAGCTAATGGCTACTCAGACTATTTCCAGTGTTCTTAGAAGTATTTCTTTCGTACCTCTAGATATGTTTACACAGATATATGTGTGTCTGTGTACATACAAATTCATACATGTAAGTTCTAGTGTTTGGGTCACTTTAGCATAGTGTAAACATTTTAATTGTTGCCTCAGAACTAGAATCCTTTTGATAATTACAATGAACCATCCTCTCAATATTCCAACAAGTAAAATTTTAAATAAATAAATAAATAAATAAAGCTTTAGAAGGCTTCACACTACCTTAAATGACTGATTTTTGTTTCATGACAAATGTGGCTCCTAAAAAAGGTTCCACTCCTATAGTCTAATTTGGAGGGTATCTTCTTGATAAATCAATGTTAGATTTGTTTCCCCATCACTATATGTACTTGTGAGTAAAAATAATGCCAAATTCTTGTTTGAAGTTGTTAGATGACAATTGCTCACAGAACAATACCCTTACTTATGCAAATCACTAGAGTTCATGGTAAGCCTGACATTTGCAGAATTAATGAACTAAATAATTAAGTGACCTGGTAAGTGAATTGGTAAACCACAACTATTAATCTTTTAATGAATTCTTACTATCACTTAAATTTTTTGCATAGTTTTAAAGGATTATGGTAAAGAAACATTAGAATATAAAATCCATTATGTAAAGGAAGGTTGCTTTTATAAATCTGTCATTATGTCTCATTTTATTGATTTCATTTCTATTCAAGATTTAGAAAAGTGACAATTCCTGCACTGGTGACTAACAGTCCCCAACATTTCAGTGGCAAGATTTTTTCTGGCTAAGACAAGTCTGGGATCATTTACTGCTTCAGAAAAACCACTGCCTAAAGTGAATAATTAGCATACAACTGTAATTTAAGAAATCCCCTATTTGATGGTGTGCATCACACATTTCAGATTTTCAAAGCACTAGTCAGTTAACCAGGCACTGTAAATGACGTTTCTGAACCAGTTCCTCTTAGAGATATTTTTTCCTTTCCACATGTTGTTGGCTTTCACCCTTATATCAGCTTTGCATCACATCTCTTACTTTTTCATGTTAGAGTATCCTAAACTCAAATAGTTTATTAATCTTCAACTTAATATCTTCTTCATATCCTGTCTTGGGTGGTATGTATATTTGTCTTTCCTCATCTTCCTCTCTATCAGTGTCCACAATGGAATTAGACATATCAGAGTGGAAATTGGGAAGTAACATATGCTTCTGCAAGTACCATTTATTCCATTAATTTCTGTATGGGCTTGAAGTATGCTTTCTATTCTACTATGTCTGCATGTATATATGTACCAGAGATAACATATGGTATGATACCTGTGATTTATTTTTTTCCTACATAACCTGATTTGGCATGACTGCTAAAGAATTCAAGAAAGTCTTCAAAATTTATTCCCTCTTTAGCATTAGTCCCTGAAAGCAGACAGGTAAAAGCAGCAGCATGTACCCAAAATTGTTAAAACAACATTTCAAGCAATTTTTTTCCAAATTAGTACTTAACATTTAACTTTCAATTTGTCTCATGTGAAAGATGCTACAGGGTGTCACTTGTCTCAACATTACAAAACATTTCAAATTGATATTGAAATGTCATAGGGTGAAAAAAGTAATAATGAAAATAATGAAATTAGCTTCTGAATAGGATCTTTCTTTCTAAAAATTATCTCTGAAAACATAAAAAAAAAAAGCAGAAGAGCTACCTGTCATGAAGAAAAATATAGCACTTAGTGGCTCAAGAAAGAAAGAATGGGGTTCTACCCCGTTTCATTGGCACATGCCAGATACTCAAGTGTCTTTCATTGCAAAGCAGTAAGTGGGTCATGTCCACGCAACAGTCCAGTGGGCTTTCTGAGCAACATGAAACCACCAGAGGTATTTTTAACATAATGCAAAGAGACTAAGTTTTGATTTTAAAAGCATTTCTAATGATGTTTCCTTTGTGAGTACAAATGAAGGCACCAAAGACTGGCCATGACTGATGTTTACTCCATCTGGGTTTAGTTTTATGAATAGATATACTTAAATGACAGCAAATAAAAAGAGCAAGGCTGCATGAATATGCTATGGCTACAAGTGTGCTTTGGGAACTAAATCCTAAAAATGAAACCCCACAGTTGACAGAGCTTCACTCTTTGAACTGAGTTCAACATATTTTCAGGAAACTTGTGGAACTTCATCAAGAGAAAATCTAATTCTGTTGACCTATGCTGCACCCACGCAGCAGGGCTTTTGCAGTTCATTATGCAGGCACAGCAACTGCAGCAGGCAGTAACACCCACAAAAAAATTTCTGAAATCACAGAGGACTATTTTATCCCACAGAACACTCTGTCATTAGGTAAAAAAGCTATAAGAAACCAAGAAGCAAAACACAGGCAGTATACCATTCTGCAAATTCAGCCACTAATTGTAGCTGATCAAAAATTTTCAACCAGATAAGACAAAGACATTTAAAAAAAAACCAACAAAAACATTGATACTTAAGTTTTGAATATATTTCTTTATGAAGAGGGTTCTGTTCACATAGGTGTTTGGTCTACAGGTGTGCACATCTGTGGTTCCCTAACTCCTCTATAATAACACACATGCAGAAACTTACTCTGTGTTAAACATCAGACAAGCTATTCAGCTTTTCAAGTCAAATTAATGTCTAGAACAAAATATCTGTCATACAGAAAGGGCTTTGTATTTTGCACATGGTAATGTGATATAAGCACAGACTAGAGGATTCAAGGACTAGAGGAAACTGGAAACCAAATAGAAGGAACTAAGGAGTTGTGTGAACCATGCAACTAAGACAGACTGCTTTCAAAAGAAATTGTGTTGGCTGACATTTTTTACTTAATTATATTAAGGCTGCAGTGTAAGCCAAGGCTAGATGTCAAATAATCCATATGGGGGGAAAATAGCTCAGTGACCTAATCATAGCAAGAATGTATGTCAAGATATGATCTCCAGTAGAAAATAAAGACTACACAGGACAGAGAAACATAGATGAAGATAGGATTGTTTGATTTGTAATATGGTACAAATGTCAGTTTTGTAGTTGTTAATTTTTATAAAAAGCTCTTTCCTTCTTTCCCACAGCTTAACTGTTGATTCTCTGCTGTCTAATACAAAATAAATTTCTGCAACTGCAGCTGTTTCTGCACTAGAGAAATTACCAGGTTCTGTCTTAAGTATTTTGATGAAGGTGTTAAGCATTTGCAGATAATCGGTTCAGTAGGTTTTATAGTTCTTGAATCTCCCATACATGTAATACAAACACAGTGCAAGCAGAGTCTATAGAAAATGAGATGGAAACAAGAACAAAAGACACTAGCATAAGCTAGAACAGTGGAAATAAAGACTTGGCAGAGAGATTATCCTTGGAGATTTAAAAATGTATAGGTATATATCAAAAGGTCAGTCTTAAAGAATGGAACTTAATTTTGACCCAAGGGAGTCAAGTGAGAAACCAAGAGAGAAAGTCACAAAAACTTTGTTTACATCCCATTTAAGCTGCAGATAAAATTACTTTTCTCTGAGTACAAAGAACCGGGGGGAAGGAGTAGTGGAAATGCTGAGTAATTTATTTGAAAAGTGTTCTAGATGTCATCTAGCACAATTTTTATGTTACTCAGCTAATGCTGGTAATTGCACTTTATCTGTCTAGCAACCTCTGGAGGAGGTTTCAAGACATAGCAATCACAACAGCCTGCAGGTTACTTGGAAAATAGAGTATCAGGCTATGAAGGGTAAATATGTAATGAAAAATACAGCATATATGAGTAAAAGAATTATCTGAGAGACCAAAGCAAGCATAATATGTTAGAAAGACACTGAAATAATCTTTTGAGCTCGTTATGTTAAGATCACAGATAAAGTATCTCCAAAATGGTATCGGTTTAATGTGCACTGGCAGAACCCAATTGGCAGCTCTTTGGATTGGCCACAGACCACATGTGAGAGCATTCCCCGGGCTGCTGGTGCCTTCAAACAGAAGCACTTCAGACTGGCAGCATAGGAATACTCCCTTTGAACAGCTGAATGATATGCAAAAGATGTAAAAACAGATATAAATGCTAATAATTAAAAACTAAATGAATAATACCCAATGCAGATTTTTGAAGAGGGCTGAGAAGGCTTTGGCATTCAGAGGATGTGCCAGCCAGCTGTAATAATCATCTTTAAGCACTCCCAGAAAGAAGGAAGACATTATTAGCATTAAGGAAATAAAGCAAGCACCCAATCTATGAAAGTGTGTTTCTGTAGTAAAAGCTTCTGCAGAAAAGCTTCTGTAGTAAACTGAAATGGTTATGCAGTTGAATCTCGTTGCTCTGAATGAGCAAAGCAACATTACATTTATTGGTCTGAAGAGACCCCACTGGAAACATATGGCCTTTTATCCAAGTCTACCCAGACCAATAAACTGTGAAATACCATAGATGTGTTTGTTACTTTATGGGCAACAGTGAATTAAGGAATAAATATTTTTAGCACTGTAATTTTATAAAATGGAGAACATCCAATCTCCTCTGGAACTACGTATGCAAAATTTGGCTTCCCTTTGACAGTGCATGCTCCTCAGATGAAAATCTTCCTGTAATTTAAAATAACAAAACCCCAAATTAAACACCGGAAATAATTTATCTTGAAAACTGTGAACTAAGCCCGCTTTGTATGAGCTCTGAGATAAGTTTGATTTATGAGTTTGCTGTACAACTGTGTTGGGCATATCTGCCCTGCAGGTTTTTGGCTCGTGTTCCTCATCCCACTTGCTCTTCCAGGTATGTGAGTACCAACAGCTTCTGCTGGCTGTCTGGTCTGTCCCCAGCCACCCCACAGCTCTGCCCACTGCTACAAACACTCCAGGTAAATGTTCACTGCCTTGGACATAACTTCCCAAACATATTTTCAGACTACAGGTTATGACTGAAATACACTTTTTGGTTCTTTTTTTCAGATATGTCTGTACCTACATTATATATTTTCCCCTGATGAAAGCCAAACGTGCCAGACCAAATGTGAAGGTAGATAACAAAGGTAAGGCTTGGTTGGTGTTTGAATGCTAACTTTCTTTCTCCTTCAAATGCAAAGAAGCCCAGTTAAACAAGCACAAAATACAAAATAAATAAAGGTAACTGGTGGATGACTTAGGTTGTCCAGGCTGTGAATTATTACAACAGAAGCAGAATTCAATATGAAAATGCTACCATCATAGTGACTGGAAAGAAAGTTAAGATTCACAATGGGAACTCTAATTGTGTATAGATTTTCAGCTGCCTTTTCTCTAAAAAGAGAAACAGGCTTGGCCACCAGAAAAACCCAAATTCAAGGGTACCCAGGAACCCTGAATTTTAGTGAGACTTAAAATATGAATTGACATCCAAACCTACAGATCTAAGATACACCTGCTGGTCTGACAGAGAGATAATATGTACAGCATATAAGGAACAAAACCTGGCTTTATAGACTTTTGATTGGTGAAATAAAAAAAACAAGAAACACAGACCAAAAATGCATTTATCTCCAAAACTTGGGAAGAACTGTGGGTATGTTTTGGCATTGGTCTTATCCTTGAATAAAGCGATCATGTCACATAGGCAGTAAAAAGAAGCACAGCTATGTCATGTTTTCTTACATTATCTAGGGATTGCTTGACTGGGAAACACTAAGAAAATCACACCATGGCCGATCAATGGCTGCAGCACAAATGTCACAGCATTAATAACTTCTCACTTAAAGCTGAGAACTTTGCACTGTGTCTGAAATACAGCACAGTGGTAGAAACCCCCTGGTCTGCAAGGTCCTTCCTCTAGCAGAGGATGGCAGGTCTGGGTACTCAGATTGTGGAGAGGATGAGGACAGGAGATAAGTCACTTCTCAGCCCCTTTCCAAAGGCTAATTTTCAAGCTCATATTTTATTTTCTGACCTTAATACCACTGAGAAGAGAGAGAATGTGTGCTGTTTCCTGGTCTGTGGCCCAAGCTACTTCGATGAGGACAGAGAACCAATGTCTGTGACATAGGTGGATATTTCTGCCTTGTGGTATTTTTTAAGCACTAGTCCTGCAGCCTCTTGCTGTGGATGTTCAGCCCTCTCTTGTGCAGTTACATGAATAAAACCAAATAACTGGAGTGTTTTCATTTTTTGGGGCCTACTAAGATGAAATGTTTTAATAAGAAATGGCCAGGAATAAGAAAATTATGGGGAGCAGCAGTGCTGGGAAGTAGTTGTGGTGTAGGGCTTGCCATACCACAGAGAAAATACACAGTAGAAGAAAACTGCTGTATCTTGACATGGATCTCAGAAACATAAACCACTACCCTTCCTTTGAAAAAAAATTAATTTTGTTTTTAGGAAGCCAAAACAAGGAAAAAGAGGAAGGGGGCTGGGGCTGAGGCTGACTCAAGACCAAACAAAAGCCCCAAACTAACTCCAGAATTTTTTACTGTTAAATTGATAAAATGCATGAGCACTCACTGCCATGAAAAGTACAGCTTACTAGCAGACCCCAGACAGCTCTCTACCGACTGGATACTCTGAGATTTTTCTTTTCCAGCAGTAAAGGATACACATGGATATCTTCACATCTTGTGGATTATAAGGGAGCTAGAGCTCTCCTCAGTTTACATTGTGTCTTCCAACCCCAGTGCAACCCACAGGGTCACCCACCCTGAGACACCCAGCAAAGTTCTGCATGTGACATGCTGCTGAGCCCTGGGGAGCGACTGGGAGGCTTGCAGGGGCCCTCCAAAATGGAACGGGTTGAAGGGCAGCCTGTCTGCATGTGGCAGTCATTGGACTCAGGAAAATGAAGGACAGGATAAGCACATTTGAGGATGTGGCATCCCTCACCAAGAGTGGGAGCACTAGGCTTTTCCTGTTTAATTGATTTTGAAGTCTTATGCAGATCCAAGTATAAACTAACTTCACAAAACTAATAAAGCACCTTCCAGAGGTATCTTATGAATGTTTCCAAGGCATTTTCCTGCTGCAGGCATGATTTCCTCTTTTGAGCAGACCAGATTGCTTAGGCCAAACACTGTCTCTTCTATTCTGCCTTCCCTTGCTCCTTGGAAGTATGTGCCTTCAGCAGACACCATCACATCCAACAACACAATACTTTCAAGGCAGGACATTCATACTTCAGGTTGGCATTTCCTGCTTTCCATTTTGTAACTGCAGCCCTTAAACCCGAAATTATTTTGTGTGCCCTGGAATTTTCCAGGGATTCATGCTGCTTAGAGACAACTTCAGCTCTTGCTGCAATTCACAACAGCATTTGATAGACTTACGCAAGCCAGCTGACTGAGGGCTGAGCTAGGACTGCACTTGGATCACAGGGAAGGCAGAAGTGTGTGTGCTAGGCTGTAGTTTTGGACATGGCACCTAGCAGGGCATCTTTTATCTGTCCAGAAACTATTGATAACACATGAGATTACAGAGCCAGGAAAAGGCATTGGCATTAAATGTAAATGCACAGGACATAATTCAACTTTTCAAGGAGGAAAAAATGACCTGAATTGCATCCTCAATATTCAAGACTTCACAAGTGGACTGAGGACCCATTTCACCAACTAGAAGAGAGCAACATATCAGTATACCTCCCACTGCCAGGCCAGACTGTCCAATCCAAAATGCTCCCTTGCCTACTTAGGACAGCTTTATAGTTCCTGTACACTACTAATGCAGTGCAAAGGGACTGTGATCGAATGCTTGCCTTACTGAAGTTTGCTGTGGCTCTAAGATGGTATCAATTGCAACAACTCAGCCTTCTCTTTGCTCCTTCAGGATAGCCAGATTCATAATTCTAGCATCTCAGTAGTAGAAGGCCATTATTATTATAGGTGTTTATTTTATTCTGGGGTTCAGAAAAATCCATGTTATTCTGCATTGCGAATATTTAATATACTTTCACAAATGAAAATCCATAGTCATTTTCACATGAAGAAACCTAGATCTGACTGTAGAGAGCATGCCTAGTATATGTAATGATTATAGGAAATTCCATGTATCTTATATAGTCTTTTCTTGTTAACTTCCCAGATCTCCAGATAATTTTCTGAACAGCCTTGAAGGACTGGAAAAGATCTCTAAAGTATTTCCAGTGCTCTAGTAGGCCCAAGGCATTTCCAATGCTAGAAGGTGAACAAAGGTCTGTATTAGCCTGTAACCTAACCTGTGATGACTAATGGCAGTATTGTGAGATGAAAAAATAGTGTACAAGACAAGGCTCAGATAAAACAGATTCTGACTTATCTGGATGGTCTAAATAATTTAAAAGCACAAAGCATACACAGCTAGCTTGCTAGAATGAGTAAAGCACATCCTGCTGTGAATAAGACCTACATTTTTTCAGTTTAATGTTTTGGACTACAAGAAAAGATATTGGGGGGTTCAGAGTAGTGCAAGGATAATAAATTAGTACTTGCTCATATAGCAAGAAGCAGCTGCCATTTTGGAGTACTCAAAAGATGTGGCACATCAGTCATTATTTCTGTCACAGTGGTCTCCTGAAACTCTTCCCAAGGCTGAAGTCTTACCCAAATGGCAGCTCCCACCATTTTAAACAAATGCACTGTTAGACAGGCAGAGGTATATTCACCACCCTCCGTCATACAGGCAGCAGAGACACTGTGATCTTGCACAAGATGATACATAACTGGCAGGAGCTGTTGACTTCCTTTGAAGGCAGAGAGGCCCTGCCCTGCAGAGAGACCTCAACAAATTAGAGGGCTGGGCAATCACCAACTGTATGAATTTTAATAAAGACAAGTGCCAGATTCTGCACCTGGGATGGGGCAACCCTGGATACACGGACAGACTGGGGAATGTGATGCTGGAAAGCAGCGCTGCAGAAAGGGACCTGGGGGTCCTGGCCAGTGACAAGTTGAACCTGAGTCAGCAGTGCCCTGGCAGCCAGGAGGGCCACCCATGTCCTGGGGTGCATCAGGCACAGCATCGACAGCTGAGCAAGGGAGGGGATTGTCCCTCCCTGCTCTGCACTGGGGCAGCCTCACCTTGAGTCCTGGGGGCAGTTTTGGGCACCACAATATAAGAAAGATATAAAGCTATCAGAGAGTGGCTAAGGAGGGTCACAAAGAAGATGAAGGGCCTTGAGGGGAAGCCGTATGAGGAGTGGCAGAGGGTACTTGGTCTGTTCAGGCTGGAGGAGACTGAGGTGAACCTCATTGCAGTTACAACTTCCTCATGAGGGGAAGAGGAGGAGGAGACACTGATCTCTTCTCTGTGGTGACCACTGACAGGACCCAAGGAAATGGCCTGAAGTTGTGTCAGGGGAGATTTAGGTTGGATATTAGAAAAAGGTTCTTCACCCACTGGGTATTTGGGCACTGGAACCAGCTCCCCAGGGAAGTGGTCACAGCATCAGCCTGATTGAATTCAAGAAGCATTTGGACAATACTCTCATGCACATGGTGTAACTCTTGGGCATGGTGTTGTGCAGGACCAGGAGCTGGACTCAATGATCCTTGTGTGTCCATTACAACTGAGCTTACTTTGTAATTCTGTGAAGTATCAGGCTACCAATGTAAGACTATTTACTGTCTCCTGTCTTAGTACTTTACTCCATTATCATTTCCAAACCCTCCATAACCTATAAATTCTGTCATTCCTTCATTATAAAAAGCAGAGAATACGTTTATGCCTCTCCTGGCCTAGGTGTGTACCTTCCAGCTCCCTTGATCTCTCCCAAGGAAGGACAGCCACGTGCCTCCATTCCAAACCTCCTTTGCCCCCTTGAGTCTGCCAGACACCAAACTCCTTACTTCACAACTCATTCTTCTGAACAGCTCATAGATGGGTAGTACTATCTTTGAAGCTTTCCATGCTGCCCTTTTCCTACCAGTCCAGCCCAGCCCTCACAGAAATTGGCTATCCTGATCATCAGACACTCTCCGAAAGACATTAGTGAAGTAATTTCCCAGGGATGTACAGCAGTCTGCCCACTGGTGCTTTACTTACAAGCTCATTTTGATCATTAATGATGCTAAGCACATAAGGGTTTCTAACTAAAATAATGTACAGAGCAAAGTTACTATATTCTGTCCATGGCCTTCACCTCGTAAAAACCTCTGCAACAATGATGAATAAAGGAACCTCTTAAAATAAATATGAAAATATTTGTATTTAGAGTTTCAGCTGTGATGTGTGTTTTACTGAGTTGTTGTACATAAGTATTTTTATAGAATCATTGCCAAAAGAATGTATTCCTCCCTTTCCTGTTCAAAACTTTCCTAGAAAAAAATACAAATTTTCCCTGTTAAAGATCAAATAAGGGATTTATGATTTATTGCAGACTTCACAAAACTCCTGTGATGTAGTTAAGATATTATTTGTGTTTTCAAAGTGAAGCAGTACATGAAGTAGCATGAGTTGGTTATTTTTTAATTTTTAAATACAATTAATTGTTCTAGTTACAGTACCACTAATTTTTATCTAGCTGATTAACTAGAGAATAATCCAAATACATTTCAAATTATAAATCTTTCATGATTTGGGGGATTTTATACTAATGTACATTTGACAGTGCTAATTTAAAGCAAATATCAAGCTTGATTAAACATTCCCAAGATAAGAAGGATAAACGATTGAATTATTTTATAGATTTAACTACTATTGATATGATGTTATAAACAGAAATATTTTGATGTTCATCATTAATTTTTAAAAATAATTCTTTGGGTAACAGCCAAGAAGGACTGGAGAAGTAGGTCAGAATGTATGCACAAAACATTTGTGTTCTTTACTATATAAACACTAATTTATTTATTGAAATAATACACTGTTAATTATTTATTAAGGAAATTACAATTTTGCTGAGCTTCCCTCTGAAAAAAAAATCATTAAAATGTGACTAATGCAATGGATAGTTTTACATCTCTGCCTCCCAACTGTTTGCCAAGTGTTTATTGGCAAATCACTATCTGTTAAAACATGATCTGCCTCAGAGCATCTCCAGCAAGCAAGTGAATACGAAGCGTTTTAGTAAGCTTTAAGTACTGTAAAATAGTCAGCACTCGCCATCATCATTTCGGTCCCCATATGCATATGTGGGAGACTATGTATATATGTGTGTGTATGTATATATATATGTATATATATATGGGGGAGAAAAACTCTTTAGGCATTGGTTTTCTGTAATTGTTGCTAAGGAAGGTGAATTTCACAATACCTCTAGCTATTTCCCCAGATCCAAGCTTCTAAAAATGCAGATATACCAAACAGTATTAAGTAATATCAGAAAAAGAGAGAAAGGCCTCTTTGTGAGAAGTTACATTAAACACATAGAAGCTTTTTTCTGTTTTTTTTTTTCCTTTTTCTTTTTTTAACCAAGGAACATGCCTGATTCACCAAAATGTCTGAGCACAATCTATCATCCATCCAGAAATTAGTAGACTTCATGCAAACACTCAGGTAAACAGAGGAAGTGGAAGCATGAAAACACCGATTACCAATAAAAAATTGAGTAGATGTTCCCAGCTGGAGAGGGAGAAGAACCCATAGTCAACAGCACAGAAATATGCACCAGCACATTATTCTCCAAGGCAGTGCTGTAAATGAGACAGTGTCCAGGGATGAGTTGCCTCTACTAATCTCAGCTGGCCTTTCTAGTCAATACATTTAAACAAAAATGTAGATTTTCTGGAATCTATTACTATGTTTGATTAATTTGGGCAAAGGGGTAGGTAACTATTTTTCTCCCATTTTCCATATGATGCACTTAAAATAAACATGTTTTTCTAATGGTGTAATTTCATTTTCTTTCATTAGTTCTACTGAAAAACAAGCAATATTGTGTCCAGCTAGAGCATTAATAAATATAACATGAAATTGGTTAATGCAACATACATTTCCCTCAACATCACTTAGCTCTATATTACTGTGCAAAACAAAATTAAAGTATGGTGGATACACTTTACTTTTGCTTTTTCCAACAGTATGAACTGAGTCAGTAGGGGGAAAGAAGAGCAGGTTGCTTCTGGGTCAGACTTACTGTATTTATTCTTTCTTATTTTGAGGAGCCTGGTTATATGTATGTTGCTAAACTTCATTGAACCACTTTGCAAGTGGCAATAAACCCAAACCTTTACTGAACTCCAGATAGATTAGACCTACTGCATTTCCCTCATCTAAGTAATCAGTTATCAAAGAAACAATGAATTTAGTCTGGGAACACATCCCTTTGGAAGGTCCAAAAATGCATTTTATGTTTTACCCCTTCTTTCTTAATTTCTCTTTCAAGACTTCCCCTATAGCTTTGTATAATACTGGAATCAGACTAATTTGGCCTGCAGTGTTTAAGCTACCCTATGTCCTCACCATCATCTAAGATATAAGGACTCTGTTTGCTGATCCCTGTCAGGAGTTTGGTCACTCCACTTGATAGATGCACTCAGATTGCTGCCACTGTACCTGCAATTTCATGCACTTACTTAGTTGATTATTGTTGGGATGGAAATTGTTAGGCCTATGTGATATAATTGCATTGGTCTTTTAGTCTTAATTTTAGCCTGGATATTCTAATTTACAGCCCATCCTCACTTCCTATAGTCAGCATTTCTGTCTTTACAGAAAGTAATATATTAGATTTAAATTTGATGTCACAGATGAACCATTTTATTCTTGACCCCCTATTCGGTGCACTGTGGTTGAGTGTCTCTCTCTTTGTTCTACTTTACATTTATAGATACATTGCTGGGGGGAAAAAAAGAAGCAAAAAACAACAAAACCCCTCAACTTTTTGCTGTTTGTCTTAATTTACAAGGTCTAATTCAGCTTTACATTTGGCACTTATCTCTATATTTCTGTTTCCTGGCCTCTCAGACATAGAATACTCCCTATCCCTTTAGGGGAACTGCTTATTTCTTCTGCCCTTTCAGAAGTGGATATTTATCCAGTCAGCTCTGGAGCCATTCCCTACAAGATTTTCCCCTTGATTAAGATGCTAGTTCCAGACAGTTTTCACACCTTTGATTTAAAGAAATTTCACGCCTTCTCCACATTAAAATCCCTGAGCTCTTTAATCCAGTTGACCTCATTAACTAGTTTCCTTAATTTTTCAAAGTTTATCTTTTTGAAATTGAGATCCTTTACAAGCTTGGTTGCAGCTGTGTGGGTGGGGGTGGCAGTAGCGTTGCAGTGCAGCTGCTGCGCTGGCACGTTGGTTGGTGCCCATGTCACAACCTGTGGTTCTAATGGGAAAGGATGCAGCGCCCCCACCCCCAAGCTACTGCTCGTCTGCTTAATTAGGCTGAATAAATTGATGATCATTTACTACTAGGTTATTTTCTACCAGCCCTTTCTTTATGCCCCCACTGCAAAAGCCCAAGATACAACTAAATTATTTGTTGCCTGGATGGAAGAGGACTCTGCCAGTATTACTGATACTTTTTAGCCAGCTGTATTACCTTGGTCATGACTGTAATGTTTTTATTTATTTGGTTTTGTCTTCAAAGCCAGGTTTTATGCTGTGCTTTAAAGGACAGTTCAAACACTTCTGTAGTTGGCTCTATACAATCAAGGAAATTTCTTCCTTACCTGCGATGCAAGTTCATTATCTTATGATTCAAGTCACTGAAGGATTGTATTAGAAGCCTATTCAAAGTGGAAGTTTTCACCAAAATAGTCTGGTATTTGGAATTGAAAGATGACTATTACTGCTGACTTGCCACTCTACCTGCTAATACTGAGAAAGTATGTAATCTCCTCAAGAACTAATTGCTTACAAGATTCTTAAATCTAGAGATACACAAATAGGAACTAACATCATAAAGCTGGAAGATGGAGAAGGCTTATTTTTGCACATAGGTCTTCCCAAGAGTTGAGAATGATTCATTCTTACATGTTCTCTACTTTCTAAACCTACATGTTGCAAGCAAAGGGACTTGTGTTGTTTCTCTTGGGAGGCTACTCCATAACTTAGAAGGTTTCAGCAAGTACAAGATTTTCACTGGCCTTCAGCAATATTGTTCTTTTCTTAACTTAGTCTCAGCCTTCCATCCAAGAAAACACAACTGGAGCACTCATGGACATACCTATATACCAACAGTAATAACAGAAAGACATCACCTCACAAACTTCCCTTCCCCTTCACTAGCTTTTAAATGGTTCAGCCACTACGCATATGTGTTTGCTGGATCAGACTTGGAAATGGGGAATGTACACCATCCATTAACTGCCAGGCTCCCCTATGTTAGATACCAGCCCCAAGGGAATAAGTAAAACACAGCAGAGCAAACCTAACAGCAAAATGAAATGCACTTGTGAACTTGCCTGTGAAGATGGGCACACAGTTCAATGGGTATAGCCCTGTTTTGCAAAGAACAGGATAGTAGGATGTTGTCCTTTATGTGGGGCAAGCAAACAAGAACATTTATGTGTTGATGCTGCTCTGAGTCTGTGAAGTATAATGAAAGATAAAAGTACACAAGGCAGAGCATGTGTCTCCTAGGCACAGTCATGCTGTGGAGAGAAGTAATTTATCCCTGCTGGGTACATCCATCATAATCCAGAGTCTGGAAATATCTGTTATTAGAGTGCATTCATTCCAGAGCTTATACTATATATGCTTGCTATTTAAGTTGATCTGCTGCAATGGTGTTGTCAATTAGTTTCTGAGATCCCTTCCTATGATTTTTCCAGTAATGAGCATGTTCACCTGTAGAAAGTTAAGAAACTATATCACAATATCGCAAATGTGGGCAAGTGTGAAAGTTGCCCCTGTGCTTCATCATAGCTTAGGGTCTGAGCCAAAAGAAAGAAAACTAGAAGAAAAATGGTTCCTAAGTTGGAGTTAATACATTCCTCACCTGTAACTCCTAAAAATCTAGACGCACACATCATGAAGTTTACGACGGCATGTACTCAGAATTTAGCTAATCTTACCAGAAACCATTAGGAGTCTTGGGCAACTGAATGTTTTTACTTGAGAGCTCTGTGGGAAACAAACATGCTAATACTTACTTCTTAGTTATGAGTTACATTTGCAGACAGGAAAATTCATTTTATCTCTTCTTTTTTTTTTTTTTTAAATCTATGTCTTGTTAAAAGTTTTTCAACTGGGTCTCAAATAAGTTTAGATCTCAACTTATGCTGTGAAAGAGAATAAAAAGACTGAAACCCCAAATCTATGGTTTTAGACTTCCTTATTTCAGGAAAAGAGTGTGAATTTAAAAACAAAAATAAATAGATAAGGAAAATATTACAGTTTTGAAGCAGAAAGAGAAAAAAATAACCTCCTATGTCCATTAAAAAATAGACACAAATGAAAATTCCCAACTGTCTTTTTTGTACAATGAAACATATAAGTGAAGAGAAGAATTAAGTGCAAGTAACAATGGGGGAGAAACGTGATACATCTCAGAATTCTGAATTCATAGAAGCTAATCAGGGCCAAAGGCTCCTCTCTAGCAGCAAAGAGGAAGGTGATATTGACTTCGGACAGGGAAGTGTTGAGGAGGGAAATGCTGTTTCTTGAGAGTGGCGTTCCTTGCAGCTTTGAATTTGGCAGGGCTCAGGGGTAAGTGATCTGCAGAATGGAGACAGTGTCAGCATTGGGAGCTACCAGTTGGGGATTATTCTCTGAAAAACACTGTCCTCTTGTCTGCTCAACAAAACAAACCAATCAAAATCATAATTATTCTTTTTTCTTGATTCCTGGGACTCAAAATACAGTCAACCCCTTCAGATCCATTCTATCCGGTTGTCCGGTGATTCAAATGTCCAAACAGCAGAAGTTTTCTACCCAAATAGAAATGTCCTGAAATATGCTGGTATTTTTTTTACTGTATAGCTATGTTTTAATGCTGACTCTGAGTAGCAGAAGTATTCATGAAGCTAAGGTTTTGATAACATGATTAATATTTTTGGTTTGACAGTGTAGAGGTAAGCATAGCCAATAGTTAAATAAGCAACTGGAGCTCATTTATGCAATATTCTATCACAGCTTTTAACTAATCATTAAATAAAACAGAGCTAGTGCATTGCTGTGAGCAAACTAATCTTTCTAACATGACTCTTAAACAACTCAGTAAATCACTCTTCAGTAATTTCTTTATCTAACTGGCTCAGTATCCTTGATAGATCCTCGATAGCCCTAAGAAATATTTGATCAGTGGGTTGCCTATGTGTATAATCTTTACTTATTTGCTACACTAGTTTATCTCATTTTTTCCTAACTGAAATCCCATTTTATTATTTCATTGTGAAACATTTTCTCCATGCAAAGGGTGAATTTATTAGATGTCTCAGACTCCTTCAGCTCTCTGAAGGGTTCAGTCTTCCATGGTGATTATGTGACAAATTAGACAAAAGAAATACCTGTGCCTGGTACTGCATAGTGGTTAAATAGCTACATAGCACAGGAGAACACATGAAGCCCAGTTTTTAAATAAAAACATTGCTTACTATCCCATTTACACAGAAAGGAGGAGGAGCTGGAGTGAGTGATATGTGGGTTATAGTGTTGCACAGTTTGAAATCAGCATGGCTGAAGCCTTTTCAGAGACATCAGTTTTTAAAAGAATTGCCTAGATGCAAGCAAAAGTCCCTTGTGGCTAAAATTCCCAAATGTGTCCAAGCAGGTTAACTCTTTGAGTGATGTAAGATTTACAGACACTAGAGATCAAATAAAAGGACAAGCCTGTGGATTTGTGCACACAGAGTGCACTGGACTTGGCCCCTGCAACTTTCTAATGACAACATCCTAATACCTTAAAGTGGCTACCCCAGGGCACATCTGTGTGGCAGGAAAAAGGCTAATGTTGCATGTAGTAGTTTCTGTCTTCTGTCAGTACTTAGCAGTTTAGTCTCAATAAAAATTAAACAAAATTGGCATCCAGTTAATGGCCTGGGTTTCAGATGGCCTCTGGTATTTTGCTTGTTTGAGAATTAAATCTAACTGCACTGCTAAATCTAATATATCATTGATCAGTAGTTCAGAGAGAAATTATTTGCTGGAAGATTGTTTAAGATTAAGGTTAAGTTGCAAAATGTAAATAGTTTATTCTTTAAAATACGGTATCTTCTCAAAATTATTTCGCGCTTTAAGTATGAAATTGTACACATGAAGTACAAAGATCCTGGAGAAATGTATGGCTTCTAAAACTCAGAATACCAGAATAAGGAAATATGATAATATTATATAACATTTTCCTGCACTCTTATGTCATTCAAAAAACTACACTCTTAAAGTACGGTGCTAGGTTAGTGAATTTAGAAAGCGCTTAAGGACCTGCATTCATGGTTTTGGTTACATTCTTGTACCAAACAGATGGAGACTGAACAGTGCAAAATGTGCTGTAAGGGGAAAGTAGTGTGCAAAATATAACTACAGTTTCAAGTAGAAAAATCTACATTTCTTCATTAATTAGATAGCTGCCACTGTGAAGTTATTAATAATAAAAGTATTTGTTAGCCAAACATACACAGGGTTATTTACCTTTTAAAAAAAAAAAATTGTATGGATGCACAGGATTCAGATAACTAAAAATCACTCATTCATATCAGTCAATAGATCTTTTGACATGAAAAGGAGATCCTGGATGAAGGGCCTCTGCCCATTGTCTAAAACAGGGTAAAACCACAAGCAAAACCTGAAACTTCTACTTAATTCTAATTTTAATAATTAGTAATTTTAGTTCTAATGTTCTTTTCTGATACATTTTGCTTCCAACAAGAGGAGAGATTAATGGAAATCCCAAGTTGTTAAGGAAGGGACAACCCCCTTAATCAAGCTTAGTTTTCCAAATGAGGTTATCAGTCTCAGAATGTTTTTCTAGAGCTCCCACTGGGCAGATTTCAATATTGCATCATCTGAAGAGCTCAACCTACAAAAAAAATTTCTAAGGGGAATCCACAAAATATGTCCTGCGGCTTGCAGTGCTTTCAATTTTTTCAGTTAATCCCAAATCTTGTGGTATTTGGCCCTTTTTCTTAAGACCTGTACTTCAGACATAATAGTACACATGTATATTGCACTCATAAAGGTAATTTTTTATGTTCTATTCCTTCTTTTCTTTGAAGAATAAATACAAGCTACAAAGCCTCATGAACTGACTGCAAATAAATTCCCTTGTATTAGGAAAAGGTATTAAATAAAAAGAAATAGCCAGCTCCTGGCTATTTCTTTTTATTTGGGACTACTATTATTGCTTTTAGACCTCTTTTCTGTTGTGGAGAAACAAGCCAAAAATTATCCCAGTATTTTTAGAGTTGTACCTATCGGCTTAGTTTTCCAGGTGCAGACGTTGATTCCCATATGAAGAAATTTACTGCGTGTCTGCAGCCACTCACATGTCCAAGAGATGTTATATTCATGGGAACTGCCAGATACAATTGCTGTGCAGGCTGTGGCTTGTTGAGCCTGATGTTTTCTCATGGTAGAAAAGGAGTCATAAAGGCTGAGGTACAGAAAGGCTCACAGATTGATGGAGTCAGCAGAGGCTTAGGAAGTGTGAGCACATGAGCAGAATGAGAGTCATCCAAATGCTAGTGGGTACCACCATCTTCTCCAATGGTGTCTGCAAGGAGTCAATGCTTGTGGCTCCTAATTCTCTGCTGCCACTTCAGTGCTAGTTTGTCTGTCCTCCTTGGATTTTATGTCATTCACATTTCAAAAAAGATTTAAAAATAGATAAATCTTCAATCTGGACCACTGCCATTTTGTTTGGCATTCACAGCAGTGGATTCTAACATAAATCAATTTCTGCTTTACACTGACTATTCTAAATGTCTATCTCTCTATCTACATAGAAATAGAAAAACAGAAAGAAAATGCAACAAAAGACCTAATGAAGCTGGTCTTCTACAACAAAAGTAACATTTTTAATTGCCACACTAATACAATAAAATCCATATTTCCCTTTCTCTCCTGATGATCTGATCATCACCACATCAAAAATTTGTTTGGTTGTGGCTGTGCTTATAATCTTTTTTTGACATTAAGATCTTCAGAGATGTTATCTGGGGTTGTGTCAAAAGGACAAAGAAACATTAAATATGCTGTCTTTGGCAGAATGAGTTCCAGCCTTTACACATCTATATCAATTAGGCTTTTCATTTCAAGGAACAGAAAGATTTTAATTCTGACATGTAGAGACCTCATGCATCAGTGCATTTACACTTGCATTTATTACTGCAAAGCTATTGCACTTGGAGCGCAATAACAAACTTCTAAACAACAACAACAACAACGAAATAGAAAGTGGTTATTTATCATTTTACAGGGCAAGTATCACATTTATTGCTTTTGTGCAGATAAAATGAGTTTTTTCCTAGTGGGGTGGTATACAATCACTTACCATGTGGTCTACAAATACAGGTCTCAGCTTAAAATACCCAAATTCTGTTGCAGGATTGTAGGATGAAGCATAGAAATATAACCTATGTTCATTTTTAACATAATTATACTTTTTTTTTCAGAAAGTGCCCATTTCAAAATTATTCTGCTATAAAACACCTGAATCTCCTAATGAGGTTTGAACTATAATGTGGTTGTACCTCTTTTAGTGTCATTCTTACTAGCTAAGATTTGCTCTTATTTGTTATTTTGTTATTACTGTGTATATATATACCACATACTGAAGCCACTCCAGTTTTCTCAGTTTAAACTGCACTGAAAATCATTGCCTTAAAAATTTTTAGAAGTGGCTGACTTTCTGAAAAACATAGTGATGTTAAGTCTAGATGGTTTAAATAAATTTCACTATGTGAGTAAAAGCTCTTGAAGAAGCAGTGTAATGATGAGACCTATGGTAATTTTTGGAGACATCTCTTGCATATCTAAATATTCCAGATAGGTCGGAGCATCCTCTTGGATGGGATGGTAATAGTTGACAGAGCACAGCAGTTTTAATACAGCACCAGAAGCAATAGGACTCTGAGGAAATGATAATGTATATTACTTTGTTTATTGCAGCTAACCAAATATACTTGCAGTAGGAATTATAGTTTGTCAAAAAGATATACAATATCTGCCATTTCATGTTTTCAACTATTTAAAAATAACAAAATTCAGTGCCATTTAGTTTTCAACAGAAAATAAATGAAATCTAAAGTTATGGGTGTTTTTCATTAGCTGTTAGATACAGCAGCTGTGCCAGAAACCATTATCTAGTACATTTTGCTTTCCAGATAAAACTTTCAAATGCTTACATTTCATTGCACGTTGGTTGATTGGATAATTTGAACATCAAAGGAACCTTTCATTTAATTTAAGCCGAAAAGTTGTCTTTTGCTTTATTAACTTTCGATCAATAAACAAGCAATTTGGAAATGTAATCAGGAAATGCTTCCAATTGGCTGACAATGAATCAAAGCCAGTGCTTGAAGGCAAGAGCAAGCTGTAACAAGCAGTTTATTACCAGTAGCTGTTACTGACATTAGTCAAAACCAAGAAAGATAAAATGGAATAAGAAATGTAATGCTGGAAGAGCCTTGGGCGCTGTGTTCTCTTCTTCCTTTTGAAAACTGCAAGCCTGTCTTTGATATGATAACAAATATAAACTGTTTAAAAACACCAAATGCAGAAAAACTGAGACTAGCCTGTCATGGAGTTAATCCATTCTAGAGTGACATACAAATAGTGTAACATCCAGCGGATATATGTTATGGAAATATTTTGAATTGGATTTACATGTAGTGAGCAAATTGGAACTTTTGATTTTATGTGATATTGTAATGTACATGTTCTCATATTAACTGAGTGTAATCCTATTTGAAGATAATGAGTTCTCAATAGGCTCTCCAGTCTGAAACTGCATCAGAACATTTTGATTTTGGCTGGAGAAGGCCCAAATGGACTTATAAAAAAATCCTCAGACTTGGGGGTAACCCTCATTTCTGAGGGGAATTTGCATATATTTTTGGCCAACACATCATCCGTAAAACTAACCGAATGGTGAATTTTTCTAGTTTGTTTTGACAGTGTACTATTTGTTTTGCTTTGTGCTGTCTATAGCCCAAAGCAGAACACTGGGCTTAATTTCAGCTCTGTTTTATTGAGCATGTCACTGAAAGCATCTTGTAGTTATTTCACAATCATCCGTACATATTTTTAACTCAATTAGCAATAAATAAAAAGGAAAGAAAGGAAAATTTGTTTGACTGGAATGGATTTGAGAGGTGAGTAATGAGCATAGTGTAACAGATTTAATTTCCCTGTTCTACAATGAAACAAAGTCACGGAGACTTAACACAAAGGGATTCAGGAAAAGAACAAAGAGAGAAAATGTTTTGGCTGCTTTGTGAAAGTTCTCTGTGTTGGCACACTGGGCATGCTGAGCACATCACAAGGCATGCTGACACACAAGTCACATATTTCATCACCTCAAAGGGAAGCAATATTCCTATGGTAGAGAATTATTTTTCTGGTCCTTCCAGTTAACTGTTTTGCAGGTTTCATGAAAGTAGCTACTCTGTGTGGAACAATAACCATAGACATATACAAAAATTAACAGGTCTTAATTTCATCTCATTAGTGTATCCCAATAACACCTTAAAACTCCCTTTTCCCTGGGGCCTTGAAACTTGGACACTGGTTACGCTGAAGATGCACCAGCTGGCTGTGCTGCTACTCCTCCCTCAGACAGGGAGTGCAGTGCTCTTAGGTCAGGGCTTCAGTCCTCACTGCTCACTGGTTTATACTCCACATGCCTTGATAACCTTGCCCTTGACCAGTATTATGGTTTTTCTTGAATTCCACCATATCTGGCGTGTTTGGTATATTTGACTTGGAGCCATTGTGGAGTACTGAGGAATTCCAAGTAGCTGTATCTTATACAGCCAGACCTCCTATAAACTTAGTAATACTAATGGTCACTTTTTATAAGCTCCGAAGCATTAAAACTGGTATGTTCTGGCCAAAAATAAACCAGAAAAGAGAAATTAAGATACTGTGTTGAGGAAATGAACCAATGTAGGTCATGATGTTATACCATCTTATGCCAGCTGAGATTCCATCTAAAGTTTCTTTGCATAAGTTCCAGTATTGTTCTTGTAATATTTCTGAACATAAAACATCTAGTGCTGAAAGACAACCACCCACTAAATCCAGAGAGAAATTATTGTGTCAAGCATGTGTACCTATCACTACACCAAAGTTTCATATCATTGATCACATGCATTGAAATCATCATACTGATATGGTCACATGAATAGATATGTTTGAGTGATTTCTTATTCATCAGCCAAAATTAAAGAGGAGAAAAAGAAAACTCATCTAATTTACAGGTAATTTCCATTATCACAATATTTTGCCCATCTAAAAGAATTTTAAAAATTAGACAGCCCTCACACCCATCTGAAAGTCTGGGGGAAATACTGCAATCACCCTGTTACATCATACCAAAAGTCAGAGAATCGTAGAATCACAGAATCACAGAATAACAAGGTTGGAAGAGACCTCCAAGATCGAGTCCAACCCATGCCCTAACACCTCAACTAGACTATGGCACCAAGTGCCATATCCAGTCTTTTTTTAAACACATCCCGAGATGGTGACTCTACCACCTCCCTGGGCAGACCATTCCAGTACTTTATTATTCTTTCAGTGAAAAACTTTTTCCTAATATCCAACCTACACCTTCCTTGACGCAGCTTGAGACAGTGTCCTCTTGTTCTCTCAGTTACTGCCTGGTGGAAGAGACCAACCCCCATCTGTCCACAACCTCCTTTCAGGAAGTTGTAGAGAGCAATAAGGTCACCTCTAAGTCATTTCAGTCTTTTCCTTTATGATTTACTAGTATTGAAAAAACCCCAACCAACTACTATTATAGGGACAAGAAGAGAAGAACTTGTACCTGAAAGAAACAAAAAAATTTACAATGTCTCTTCCTATCTAGGAAGATCATGTATTTTTACCCCCGTCTGCTTCTGCATGCTTAATAGCATATCTGGAAGAGAAGGGATTTGTTGTGAGATAGGAAATATTTGTGTTAACCTTATCTGCAAAGAAAAGAGCAAGTTAGACTATTCAAAGCAGTGGATACAAAAATTACTGGTAGTGATCTTCGGCTCTACAATTCCAGTCAGAATGGAGTCTTCCTTTGTATTCATATATGCACTTTTAAAAAAAAAAAGTTTATTTCATTACTTTATACATCTGTATGCATCTGTATTGATCAATATTGAATGATCAATAATTCACACAAGTCCTGCTTAGTAGTCTCAAAAAGTATGCTCAGTAATTCATCTGAACATAGATTGTCTTGTAGTCCTAAGTGTAGGTTTCGGATACTTTGTGGAATTTCCAATGGTACTGAATATCTAGGTGAATCAAGACTAGCTCATCCCAAAGCAGATATTTAGTGTTTGATTTTGCTGTCTAAACACAAGCATCTAGTATCTTTTTATAAGGCTTCTGTGGTTCAGCTAAAAGAGGTGCAGGTGTATCTGCATGAAGTCAAGACCATCCATGTGCATTATTGCCTGAACGTTGAACTAAGTGCAGCTTTCACATTAAAGCTGGTTTGTGCTTAGCCAGTTTGGAAAAGAAGCAAAACAAGTTTGTGACGTCCCAAAAAATACAAAGAGGATATGATCCGAGAAATATCCATTACACAAAAAGTCTCTAAGTATTAAGTACCTAGCCCACAAATCCATTAAGTAGTTACGTGAGGACTTTCTGAGTGAAATGAATTAGTTACCATTACAATACATCTGGTATGCATATATATATAGATATATGTGTGTGGCAGATGTTTACACTGAAGCACTGTAAACATTCTCGAGTTAATCAAAAGCTGCCTTAAAAATAGCTGTAAGAGCAATATTCATAGGCATGTTTCAGTTCACCATTCCAATATGTAACTGTTTCATGGATAAGACATGAACTAGGATAAGCTGTGGACAGCTGATTGATTTAGAGCTATGCTATTTACTTGTCAAATAAAGGTGACTGATGTTTAAATTTAGTAGACTACAGGTTATTCCCAGTTTACGTCTCTAACTAGTAAAAAAAAAGATGATTGAAAAATTATTACAGCTCAGTTATACAACTTGTGGTGCAAAAGCAAATATTCTAATTACACCACACATGCCCAACATTCTGTAATCACAGAAGAAGGTGTAAGGTAATGTTAACACAGCTTGGAATGATACAGTGCTTTATTTTACCATTCTGCTCATTTTCGCACACAATTTTGGTAAAATCGAATACCCATTTTAAGATTACATTTTTCTGGTAGAAAAGTGGGAAGAATTATGTGAGCAGATTATGCAGTCTGTGCTAACTCAGTACATTTTAGGTGAGTTGCAGGGTAAATACTGCAAAATTAGAAATATCTTCTTTTTTCATGCACACAAAACTATGAATAAATAAAGACTCTAAATAAAGATTCTCTGTGAAGGTCTTGTACAAAAAAACCCCCAACACGCCCAGACTATCCATTTTCAGTCTGAGAAGAAAATTATGGCAGTTCTTGCTCAGGCCCATTCAGCGATGTCTTTTTTAGTTAGTCAGCAGCATCAAAATGCTCTCTAACATAAGAAACACTCCTATTATTTATCTAATTGTTATCATCAATTTTTAAGAGATTATGTATTTAAAAACACTTTTTAAATACATTTTTAACAGACTGCAATGCCTATCAATATTTCAGTATCAACTTTAATAATCGCATCCTATTTGCAATAGAAAATTCAATTTCAAGCACAGCATATCTTGAAAGTGTAAATCCTGAGTCTATGTAAAATCTTCATTGGTCACTGCTCTCTTTTATGTAGATTTAATGCACCACTACTCCACACTGGGAGCGGAGGGCTGCATCCTACAAAGAGTGTAGGAGATGGTTTCCAAATTCTCTGTTGACTTATGGAAGAGATTTGGAGAGGCAGTTATACCTTCTGACACCAAGAAATTTCACAAGAGCAACAACAGCTTAATCATTAGATGCAACCTCCAGACAGTCCTAAGAGTGTTTCTGTGCTGCTGTGATTGGGATGAAGCTGTGCAGGCAGCCAGGACTGCGGGTGTGTGTGAAACCAGAGGGCGGGGGATCACCAGGAACAGGGCTGCTCTGCAGATACTGGGGAGCCGGGAGCCAGCAACGACTCCAACACAGAAACAGTGTCAGTGACACCAGTGACTGCCACAATGGGATGCCATCTGTCAGCATCAGGGCAGGGCAAGCAGAGAAGGGGACAGTGAGGACTCAGCAATCTGGCAATGGCAAGGTGACAAGCCAGGTCTCAGGTCAGTCAAGGAGAGCCAAACAGCAATTCAGGAATAGCAGGGAATGGGACAGGATTCTCCACAGCATCTCTTGGGCAGGGAAAAATGGCCCCAGGCTCGGCTGAGCTGGGGTACTGGGCCATGGGTAGGGGTGGGAGAGACATAGGGGAGGATGTTCAGTGATGCTTTTTGGTGCCCTCTGGACACTGACAAAAAGCATGGTTTAGAACTTCTGCAGAATACAGGCTTCAGAAACAAAAATTGTCATAAATGTGAAACATAAGAAAAAGAGGAGGGTGGCTGAAACAAAGCACAAGCAGGTGGATATATCTGTACATGTAGATGTGTACATTAAAAGGATGGAGAAATGGCTTCCATGCCCCACCTATGCCTTGCTCTGCTCACCTGAGAAGTAGGAGAATATTTGCCCTTTAAAACTAGCACCTGAGCATTGTATTGCCACCTGCATTTGCCAAGTACCTGCTGACAACCGTGAGACCTGTTATCTCTCAAGAAAGAAAAAAGAGGTAAAAATAACAATAAACCAGGGATATAACAATTTTAAAACCAAAGCTTTTTCTCTCTTTTTTCCTCACTCTGTCTCCAAGTACACCTTTCCAGCTCATTACTGCAAATCATTTGAATTCCAGCACACAATGTCACCTGCACTGTAATCTGATTACTTTATGGAGGAATTAGTATGTATATTTAATGTAGAAAGGTTTTAATCTTGATGAAAATAATCCTAAGGAACTGTGATAGGGCTGCTCATATGTCTGGCAGATATGCCAGTAACATGCTAATAAATGACAGCTGATTTATGTATCTGGATTCTTTTATTTATAAAAATAGCAAGTGGACTGATTTTTGATATTAATAATACAAGTGAATCCACTTTGATTAGACTTCTGTAGAGAGCTGTGCATATTCGGCATTACAATTAAATCTTATGATGTGGAATGGGAATGACATGCTAATGAAGCAAGCCAGTGAGCCTGAACCAAGAATGTCCAACATCATTATGGGATATCTTAGATGAAGAGTAATTATAAGAGGAACACTGAAATGTCATTAAAAATCTTCAGTAAGAGATTTAACCTACTATTTCATACTAATGCTGGATTTTTACAACATAACTGAACACAAAGTTCCTTTTCAGAATTTACAGAAAGGGCTTTTAAATAGGTCTGGATTTAAGAAAAAGATACAATCTAGTGTCCTAATTTAATTTGGTACATCAAAATTCAATGGTAGTATGTAATTGAAATCTCTTTTTAATAATTTCAGAAGAATTAGCAATTACAGCTTGATCCGATTTCCATGAAATTTATTAAAATTGAGGGCTGAAGCCCTTGAAAATTTTTATTCTTTTCACTCCATTAGCACAATACATCTAGTCTAAGTGACTCTGTCAGTTGGTACTGTGCATTCCTTGTTTATTTATGAGAATTTGTTTCATGGAAGTTCAAAAGAGGTAACCTTATGCATATTCATAGTAGATGGCTCATAATACATGAATCAAGAAAACTCTCAGAGCCTGAGCTGGTTCTTACCGCTGAAGCAAGTTTACTAACTGTTTTTACCTTCACAGCTTCTTACAACCCCATTATATCTGTATGTGCACTGCCCATAGCAGTGACCTTTTAGAGACTGGTGGCAACTTGCCAGGCCTCTTTTTGAATATGACACAGGAAAGGATCAAACACTGTGCTGGCCTCTAAAAATATATATATATAAAAAACATGAACTTCTGAAGACCACTATGAAACAGGAGCCCTGGAGAATGGGACAATGAACAAGAAAACCAGTACCAATCGCACTACCACAATACCCTGAAAATAGTGTTTCTCTGTGACAGCTATAAATTACACACAGAGAGACTGAAAGGTTACAAGAAATATGTCATGCAGAGGTTTTTTGGAGAGGTTGGCTTACTTTTTTCACAGAATCTTTATGAAAAGCAATTATGCTTAACAGGAAAAGGCTGGAGCGCAATGGCCTCACTCCATGACAGCCATGTATTTCAATTCTAAGTGTGCAGCATTCCCTGGCTGTTTGTCTGTATTGCATGCACTTTATTAAAGATGCCATTCTGGGAAAGGCTGGCCCTTACTGTGTCACTATGAGAAAGGCAAACAATATTTCTTGTGAAAGAAGGGCTGCATGTGGCTACATGAAGGAAATATTTATTACTCTTCATGAAACATAAAAATAAAGGTGCTGCTAGTTTGCTGCCATGAAAAGTGCTTAATTATTAAAATAATGAGACTCCATAAGGAAAAACTGCAAGGAGAAAGTAGAAAATTTCTTTGTATTTGTTTTTGACAGAGAGGATCGTAAACTACTTTACCCCTACAGCCAGTAGGACTTCTAATGAGAGATAAGCCCACTTAGTGACTTCAGACTGTATTTATTATTCTAGAAAATATCTATCGATTGATAAATATAGTATAGTGGCATCATTAATTCAAAAAATAGATCAGGATTTCGTATGGTTATAGACACATATGTTTCTGACATAAAAGTATTGGATTACAAATCAGTGTCAATGATCCAACAGATTTTTTCAATTTTCTGTCAGAACCGATGCATGAGAAAATTATTTCTACAGGATTTCAATAATTTTTGGCATTCTTCTTTGACTTTGTATGATTTTATGTAGAAACAAATAAAGAACCTCCTTTTTGTCATGCACTCACTATTTCATTTAGCAGAGGTATTTCTGAACTACTTTGGTTTAATATCTTTTTCCCAAAGATGAGGAAAGAAGCTTACCTTTGTCCACAGCAGGTAATGATAGAAAACAGGGAAATGTGTCACCTGTTAACCAGCTTAGAAAGTAAGGTGGTATTGCTGTGGTTTGTGTCAGTAACTTCCAGTATTAAGATTGATTTTTATGTGGGCAGTATCTCACCCTATAGAACTTGAACAAATACCCAGGTATTGCACTCCACCATCTCCCATTGGCAAAATTCCAAGTAAACCAAATTGGTGAGCTTTATAATGTGACCTGAAGGTAAATGACCTTGTGGTGGTGAGATCAGCAGGGAAGTGAATTAAGGGTCCTATAAACAATCATTAAGAACACATTGCTTCCTATTCCCCAAAGCTTGAAACTAGGAGCTGTTAAGAGAAAATGCTCCAGCAGAACCAGTAACTACTCATCCCTTAAGAGTTCTCCATTGTCCTGTGAAATGTGCAAGCATGCTTGGCTGTGCCGCAGCTGTGGAGACGGCACAAAGCTCTTAGTTGCGTTCTGATCGCTCTGCGAGGCAGAAGTCTGTGCAGTGCCTGCCCAAGCTGTTTGTTGTCTTGTTTTAGATGAAGAGCGCTGGGGGCTCTACAAGCCTTCCTTTCTCTGCTGTGTCACTTCAGGATCTGAAGGTATGCAAATAGTTTGGACAAGCAAACATGGTGCCAAAGCTGTATGCATAGCAAATCATGGTACAGAACATGAGTTACTGTTGCATCGTGACAGATTTTCTAAGAAGATAAGGATAAGCAGACTAAAATACAGAAAACTGGCCTCTCCAAATATTTCACACTTAGTTTGCCAGTTTGTTAATAGAGAGGAGCCTCAAAGGCAAAACTACTCTAGTCTAGAAATCTCTGTCTGAGTTAGCAAGGCACTGTGTGCAAAGTAACATGCCCTGCTGGGGGGCTGATTAGGGCCACCTCCATATGCTGGAAGATGGGGCATGTTACATTGAACACTGCGCAGAGCAAAGCCAGTTACATGGCTGCCAGCCTGGAGCTGGCTTCCATTCAGACAACTTGGAGCACAAGAAGAGAAGTTCAGGTTTGTATGCACCCATCTGTACAGATGTCTTCCTAAATCGTCATTTACAAGTCAAGTCTGGAGCAAGACTCTGCTGAGTTTTGAAATGCTGCTCTTTTTTCCAACTGGCCTCAAATATCTGAAAATACTGGCATTGGTCAGCCATGACTGAGATAAAACAGTTTCCCTTGCTTTCCTCTGGCATTTTGTGTTTTACTCAGGCAGGAATGGTAATGACAAAAATGGATAAAATGGTAGTTTTTTTGAGGAACTCCAATAACAATGAAGTCTCTTAAGGAAAAAGAAAGTATCAAATAGAACATGATAAAACTATTGAGTTTCTCTGGTTAAAAAATAAGTCCATAACTGATTCTGTTAAGAAAGAAAACATTCAATGTATTAATATAAAAATGTAAACTGGAACCTGCACTCTTCTTCAAACATTACAAAAATGAAGCTTTTCCTCCAAAATCTTCCATGTAAACAGCTCATTTCCTCCCCCAGGCTACATTTGTATACTTTCATCTGTTATGATGCTTACAATGGTCTTTCTAATCCTTCCATAACCAAAACGTGTCTCTGGAAGTGCCCATAGCAGAGCTTTCTCAGAGGGCCATGTTCACAACAAGACTTTTCTTCTGCTTAACACAATGGGCCTCTGTTGAAAGGACATTCCCCAGGATCCTGAAATGCCTCTCTGTTACACTGGTGAGCGCAGTTCTTTCTGTTTGCTGACCACTAAGCATTTTCTTTCTATCAAAAGACACATCAGATTTTTTTTAACTGTTGACTTTAATTTTTGCCTTTTACACTAAAGTGCTTGGAGGAGAATTAGGTTTTAGTTTACTTCCATTCTTTTAAAACTTCAAAGTGTGACCAGAACTCTGTTTATCTATTTTCTATTTTATTATTCAGCTATAGTATTATAATCAGGAAAGCACAAAGCTTAATTTTTAAATTCTTGTTGGTAATTACAGACATTTAAAATAGCACTAACGAATTAGTTTCCCGGAGTTCCATCAATGTGATTACTTTAAAGTTATATTAAAAAAAGCAAAAATATTTTATCATAGTGGAATAATTTCTGATATTCACTAGATGAAGTAAGATCAGACGCTTTCAAGACCTATGATATTACTTTGGTACCCACACTGCATTTTCAACGCTGCTCTACAGCCATTTCTTAGACCAGACTTGTACACCTCTGTGTGTGGCAAAGGGAGGAGCTCTGAAATGGGATTTTCCTTTCCTGGGGCAAACTTGGTGTATCATTAACCAAGAAAGTGGCAGTCGTCAGGATGGCTGCAAATCAACCAGATAGGCAGGAAGTGGAAGGGCTGTGACATGTGCCACTCATATCTTTGAATTGCAGCATGAGTTCATCAAGAGAGCATCACCTCTAATTCAAAAACCCTGCTCAAACCTCTATGCAGTATGTGGATATGGTCCTTCATTTCTCAGACATTCCCTCCTGAACACATTTCCTTATAACTGAAAACTGCCAATTTATTTCTTGTTTTATAAATTGCTGTTGGAACAATGGGATTCTTCAGTGTCTCAGTGAATCCAATGTGACTGCAGCAGAGGAGGTGCTCATTCAGGCTTTTGCAGAATGGAGAAGAAAAGACCAAGCAGAATTCTTGCTCTCCTAGCTTCAAATGCAGTTCAGCCATTAATTTAAATAAGCTCTAAATTTCACCCCTCAAACCTTTAAATACTTATTAGAGTGAGTGAGTACAGGTCTTGGTGAAACCTGTTAGCTGTTCAGCAGGTTCAAGGCTATTTCTTTAAAAAGCAGGTATGGTTGAAAACAGCATTCCCCTTCCTCCAACACACTGATTCTTGATGACATTAATGTCTAATTTGGCAGAATGACAGCTTGAATCCTCCATAGTGTATTTTTTTAGCTAAAAGAAACCATTGGCAATATCTGTCCACCTGCATGCTAATAGAGTACACCTAAAATGAGTGTCATGAACACAGGGAATTTTTACCTGTCAATAGCTGGCCTAAGATGGGTTCATGTGTTCTACACAGGTTGATGAATATGAACAGCTTATGGATACATAATATCCTTATATGTGAATCTATAATGTATTCATAAACAATGTTCCATACTAAAACAGCAATCTTCATGAATGGCATTTATTTTCAGGGAAATACATGTTGAGAAAAGAGTTTTACAGGGCTGTCTTTAAACAATACACTTACTGTTCCACTTCCTCCCCTTTTCAATAGGACTTCTTTATCCAACAGAGTGTTTTAGACTTCAACTGTGGAGTTTTCTAGGAGAAAATATTTTTACTTGTTAATAAAAGATTTTATAAAAGTAACATAACATTTCCAAGATGTGTAATTTTCGTATTCAAAGAGAAATGGCACTTCATGCAAGTGTGAAATTAAAAAATTGCAATTTCTGCAATGAGCATTGTGTCAGTAAGTAGTTAACATTTCACACTGAACCAATAGCATTGATTAAAATTTTGATTTACAGTCCTTTTACAGTTAATGTAAAATCTACTGAAAGAAATAGGTGAGACAAATAAACTTGTGTTACAAAAATGTCTACATTTCTTTACCACAAATAGTAATTGTTTTTTGGGTCAATGCTTTATTTCTGTTGAAAGTTGTGGGGTTTTTTATATTGTTTATTGCACAGTACAGCTTGGAAGATCCAAGTAAAGAGTGATCTCTTTTGTACTAGAAATATTTACAAATTAACATATGTAACAGAAAATAGATTCTACCAGTGACATTTTGAAGTGGTCTCAGACTAGTATTCACTGGTTCCAAGAACAGGTATGTTAGGCTTGGGAAGTGGGGTAAAAGGAGATTATATTTATCAAAGTTCTTACAAAGAGACATATGCAAAGCCGCCCTTGAAGTGGCTCAGATAAATATATCCAGAAAAGCCCTGAGCAAAGTTAACATGACTGACTGAGAACAGTGAGGGTGAGGAGAGAAAGGGATGGGATTTGTAAGGGAACAACAAATGTTCATTGTCTCTTATGCACCGTACAGAAATGCCTTTGAGGCATTAGCCTTCTTTCATTATGGCCACGGCTTCTCTAATGAGTTCAGTGAAGAGTCAATGCACCTCAAATGCCTATAGTTTTCTGGCCAGTCCATTCTCTTATTAAAAATTAAATGTTTTGCACATTTCCCAGCTCACATCCATACCCTGTGTACCTTTTAGTACACAGATAGCCTACTAAATAAACCCAGATTAGTTTACCTGTGTAGAATATGTTGATACATCTGCTACCAGCTAAAGCAGGTTATTCATTGGCTGTCTGTCCCCAGGAGATACTTGGTGGTTTCTTCCCACCGTTACTATGAATAAATCAATCTGTAGTTTCAGTTGGTCCTAGACTGTTATTTTGTGTCTGCTTACTACACATCTGCTTCCAATACTCAGTTTCTACATACTGTTCTAACAGTGCCTTCCTCTCATACAGGGGTTTCTTCCTGGGCTCATGTGTTTTCACAGTCCTCCCTCTTAGCCTTGAGGCCAACCAGGACACCAGAAGAGGTGAGGTAAGGTACTTTTCACTTGGCTGATTCATTGCACATCATTATCAGGTAAGAAAGTCCAACTCAATCTGATATTTCTCTAGAGGAAAAAAACCCGATAAAATCTTAGATGAGAATTGTCAAATTCACTCTGTGTGGATGGATGTCTGAGTTATATTAAGAAGTGGAAAATGTGTAGTCAGAACAATGAAGAAAACTACATTAGGCAAAAATGAATAAGGTGCCAAGGATCTTACATGAGGACAAATCATAACCAGTGCTCAAAGTGCAATGGATCAGGGATATTGAGTAATAAGAAGATAAGGATCTAAATACAGATATTTAACCTCTGAAGGCCTTTGAGGGGCTTGTTCTGTAAAAGCTAGATTGTAGCTATAAAAGACTTAGACATAAATGAACTCTGGCACTGTCAAAGAGTTTTTCTTTTCTTTTTTGTTTTTTAAGGTTAAGTAATTTTTATGAATACCAGTTGAAAAATGAAGCCAGTTCAGCAGTAAGATGAAGTGAATGGGATGATGAGGTGGTCATCTTTCCAAGAAGACCATTGGGAAAAAAAGAGCTGTATTGAGGTTAATTTCTTAAAAATGGAGGTTATAGTTATCCATGAGCAAGTTCAAGGACTCTTATAAATAAGCAGTTTCTGCCCTCCCAGAACAGTGAGATGCAGCAAACATCCCAGATATTAAGCTAGTGACTTAGTACAGCATTTTTTCTCTACATATGTTTAATTAGCCCTTATTATCACAAAACTTCTTAGCAGCTCATTGACTATCACACAGCAGAGATAGCAGACCTGTTAATAGCTTTGGTACAGCTCTGCATGCAGACCACCCTCCTTCTGGGTGTGACACAAACTGAGTGAGTGAAGGTATATGGATTTACTGGTGGTCTCCTGTAGAGCAGATTTAGACAAATTCAGATGCCATGCATCTCTGAAGATGTGATCAAGGTGTAAAAGGGCTAAAAATGCTCCAGCAGGTGCAGAAAACAACAAGGCTTTGGTAAAAAGCAGTAAAAATAAGAGGAATATGAGTACCTCAAGAAGAATCATTCGTCCAGAAATTTGTTTGGATGCTAACAGCTCCAGTTTTACAAGTATGAAAAATATGGGATGTACATCATACAAGCCTCCTAGTTTGCTCTATCCTTATTGCTTGATATTTCTCTGTTGTAAAACCTTAATCCATATTAGGTGTAATTTCTTTTCTCACAATAAAATTACTTCAACATAAGAAAACAAAAGTGCATCTAGTTTTTTTTTAAAAACTCATTTTTAAACTATAAACCAAAGAGTTCTAAACATGAAAAAGGTCTAAAAAAAGGTAAAACATAAACTTTAAAAAAAAAATATTCCAACACCTATTGTTATTTATGTAAAGGGATATAAATTTGGGTTTTTAATTCACAAGTTCACTTGCTTGAACACATATACTGCAACTTCTCTGTGACAGCATTCCTCTGTCTGTCAAAGTGAAGAGCATGGACATAATTTTCTTTATGGATAGCATACTGGGGTTGGAAACGAAGGGAATCCCTATCATTCCGGCTTGTGAATTCCCTTGTGGTTGTAGAGATCCTTCTGCTTTCCCTTAATTTATGCAAAGTGCTGTTAAACAAATTACTACACATGAAGATAAGATAGCATAATGCACTAACATATTTTTGTTGTGATTCTGAACATTACAGAAAGTAATGGTATAGCTAATATGTTATAATTTTAAAAATTAAGTATGATTTGTAATTACAAATTGACATTCCCAATCCAATCTCTCTCATGCTGATATTCTCTCGTGTTTGATACCAAAATGCTACACAGAATAATCTGCTTGGCACTACTGATATCTGCTGTGAGTTACATAAGAATATTTTCATGCTGAGTAACATGAATCTTGAGGAACATGCAATAAAATGTAAATTTAAAGCATGAAAAATTAGCAGCTGAAAATAGCAAGTCAAAGATATGTAACAGGGTTTGTGTCACACATATCTTAAAGATCCATGTTAAAAAATGTTGCATTTTTTTCTTTAAAAACTTGAATTTATAATGTTTAAGCAGGGATTCAAATCTAACTCCAAATGTTCCTGTCAGAGCACAACAGAGTTTCTGAAGTAAAGTATAGTAGTGCTCTCAGGCCTACTGAAGATTTAACGTTTGTTGCACTTGTGCTGTCCAGCCTCTCTGCTTTCCTAGACTGAAGTGGCTGAAGCAGAACTTTACTGTTAGCAGGTACAGAGCTACAAGGAGTGGGAGCTTTCTTGGACATCCAACATTAACATGTGGAGTTTTGGTGCAGCTGACCTGTGTTGCCTTCCCTTTTCCTGTAGACACGGGGAAAAGCCTGCTTTTTTCCCACTCCACCCTGAAAGAGGGTATTGTGGGCAAGAAGTAAAAATTGTTTCAAATTATTATTTTCCTCTTCCTCATGTTGTAGATCTGAGGTTTTTAAAGTTCCCTTGCTCTAATTTTTGTCAAATTAAAAGACAGTGTGTGAAATTAAAATCTCTAGGACATTTTTATTAGGCTTTTCCTAAGGAAAACCTGAGTAATTTCCATCTTAGAAATTTGGAATCCCCTCACAGAAGAAGTGTAAAGTCTATAAAAATGGTCCTTGTAGTAGAAGTAATACTTACTTTTAGGACAGTGTAACTATAATGGATGGATTCATTTTTCCATATTGGTTTGAATTCTTAAATATGAGACTTACAAAAATACATGCAGAACGCCTGATACCAAAAGGCACTGCTCCATTTTTATCAAATGTTTTACACATATTTATATTGGTGCTCAGATCTCATTTTTGGAGCTTGTATGTCAAAACTTCTTGCAACTAGCAGTTTACCAGGCTTGTTTTGATCTCAGTATCATAATTACCTATGGAGAACCTGATCTCGTAAAACAGATGGTTATATACTTAGAACATGTCACCTTGTAGGACTCAAATGCAGTTACAAAATAATGCCATGTGAAAAGAGATTGGGGGTTTTCCCTTAATTTTACCTCATTTCAAGAAGTCATATGTATAAGCATGGTTTGCATAATGGTTTGGTGACTTAGTAACTGTCTGAATGAGCAGGTGTACAGCTCGAAATGTAAGCACTGTGAAGATAAGCATGTATTTTGTTGGTCACACTTTAAGGAAACTGGTTTAGATTTGTGAGGCCTTTTTTTGCCCAGCTGGATGTAAACATTGACCAAGTGACCTCATTTTTCTTTCTCTTCTGTCCTTGCTGCTATCTTACTTAGGGAGAATTTGAAGGCTGTAAAACCTGTCCCCAAACACTTTCTTCCTCTCTTGGTATTGTCATCTTCATCAGCTGCCTCTCTGCTTCCTTATGAAGAGTTCCTCTCCTCCCACCATAGACCTCACACCCTTCTGCACCTCTTGTACTGATCACTGTGTTCATATTCATGTACATTCTAAGTAAGGCAGTCACTGGCTTTCAATACCCACTGTGGAGTACTTAGTTGCAGCATAAGAGGAACTTCCAGGGAGTGGGGAGAAAGCATGCATGAACAGGCAGTTTGAGAAAAGACAGGAGACAGAGGGAGGGATGCTTGGCTCCTAGTGGGAGAAAGAAAGAACCACTAATATCAGTCTGATGGCCTTCACTGCCACTGACTTAAACCAAAATACTAGAGAAAAGGAAGGTTTTCACAATGCTGGGAAAAAACTGTGAATTAATTTGAGTAATGTTTATTAGTCAAAAAAAGAGGTAAAAGCCAACAATATGTTGGGAAAGTATAGATATGATTATTCAATAGGAATTTGAGGAAATTATCCTAGCACAGTCTAAGAGACTAATGAGTCCATATTAAGAAAATGGCACAGTGCAGGTCACCCTATTATAAAACAGGATATTACAGAAATGGAGAAGGTGCAGTTAAGGGCAAGCAGAGAGCCACAGCAATACAATGATCTTTGTTATTCAGAAAGGTTAGAGAAACAAAATCCATAAGCTAGGGAAAGGAATGAAAATTAAGATAAACCCTCAGCAAAGTCTGCCAGAGTATTTGCATGCAAAAGGTGTAACAGCTTTGAAGACAATACTTACAAGAGGGTATCTGAACTCCTATCGATACAAAGGGCATTGTCATTTAGATTTGTTGGTTTGGTCAATGTATAGTGAGTAATACATAGAGTATGAGTAGTGATAAAATGGATTTAAGTGACATAAAATATAGACTAAATTAAATAGACACTTGAGGAACTCATGAACATTTTTATAACATTTCTTAAAAGTATTTTTAAAACCTATGTGGCCTTATATATTAGCCAAACTCACAGTCAAGTTTGGCATTGGGATAGGCCAAACAACAAGACAGCAAATGTTGCACAGAGAGGAGTTAAGCAGAGAGGCTTTATGATGACATTTGTGTAATTCAGCTTTTTATAAAATAATAATATGATCCTTTTTTAAAAATAATGTAGCAGACAATGGATTACTGCAAAAACATTACCTTTGAATATAGATTTCGTTGTAAATATCCTGTAGTATTGAGTCAACAGTAAAAAAAAATCCTACCACATTGCTCCTTTACAAGGCATGAAAGGTAATTTTATTCACTAAAGGTACTGCTGTTTTCATGCATTACAACAATTGAAACTTTTATGAATATAAAAACTTTCATGAGAATATTGATTAGTTCAGATTATTGTCTACACCATTTAGAACAGCAATTGTTACACATAGCAGGCTTTTAATCCATGCTTTTTAAATGTGTCTGTACTTTGGAGCAATGGTAGTCTTCACTCGATGGAGAATATCCACAAAGGACATAGATATGTAATCCTAGAAACATGTCAGCTCAAAGGATAAGGAGCATTCAATACGTAGTTTCAACATTGCCTTTTCAGCAAGCAAGTTGCATTCTCTGTACATGCTAGATCCCTGATAATTAGTCTCATCTATCTGTATTATGATCAAGCTACAGGGACTGAGTATGACCTCTGGTGTGGAGAGAATACATTTAATTTGCTTTTAAATGTGTAAAATTTTACTAGTATCATTAAATACAAGATGTTTAGTTTATAAAATAAGTTTTTTAAGGAGTGAACGAGACAGCATTGTATTTAGAGAAAAACAGATTAACTCATCTATTTAGATGTTTCTGCAATTACTGGCATTGAAAAAAAATCAGATTAAGAAGAATTACCATTTTATTGTGTGCTTGGGAATTAGGCACCAGAAGGGTGTAGAAGTAGGTTTGAAAAAGAGCAAACTCATGTATTTGGGGAGAAAAAGTGATCACTTAAGAATCCATGGTGTGCATCTGAAAATCCCATTAGAGACTGTCAAGCTGCATTGGTCAGACAAAGAGAATATGAAATGGGACCAATTAATACGATGCTGTTGAGTGCATGGCAATAGCTTCTAGTTCCTGATTTACAGAGGAGAATACAGTTGAGTGGAAATGATTTTGATACATTTGCATCTATGGCTATAAGTCAAATTCTACATAAAGAGATCTAGCAACCACTGAGAGGTGACTATAGCCCTAGATTCCCAGCCCAGAGCCTGAGATGATATTGCTGGTTCTGCAACTGATCTTTGTGATGACCTTGAGTGAAACACTTCTCTTTGTAAATGTTTCATGTACTGAGTTTTGTTATATCTTGTTATATTAACATGCCTATATACGTTGATTGTAAGCCTTTAGAGTCTTCTGAAGAATGGCTTACTTACTGTGTTTGTACAGTCTGCAGCAGAATGAGCCTGTATTCTCTTGGGAGAATTTAAATGCCATAAAATCATGCAAGCAGCAGAAGGACCATGACATAGAAAGGGAGAAAATCAATGGGATTTGGGGATCAGGGAATTTTAAACTAAAGGACTTTCAAATATATAGTTTCCTCACACTGAAATAGCTCCTAATCTGATTCAAAATTTGATTTATTTGCTCAGCATGTTTCCATGTCCTTGAAAAAATTCATTTGTGACAGTTACACGTTTTCATTGAATTTTTCCAAACACTGAATGGTAGGTCTCTAATGCTACTAAAATCCCTGATATTCTCGATTCTTAATTAAGGAATAAATAGTATTCTACCTAAACAGAAGCAGTCTCATCTTCAGAGCTGTGTAATCTTCTGCCAAAAAACATGGTTCAGAGGGCTCTGTCCTCTAGCATCAGCAGAAAGAAATTATCTGTTAATCCTCTTCCGGGCTGCCTGGACCCTTCTTCACATCCTTTATTTTCTTCATCATTCTTTGTTATCCAGTGTGCCCAAACATTTGGTCAGTGTTGAATTACCTCTCTGCAAGGCTTAAGGGGCTATTCAGCCAAAGATTATGGAGCTACAGGCACTGTCTCCATATGTACATTATGTCCACTGTACAGTCCCTACTGTTATTGTACTGTAGAGCAGGGAAGCCTCAGCTAAATAGCACTCGTTTCCATAGTAAGGTGCCCAGTCCTGAACAATGACTGGTATATTTAAACATCTTCTTTAGCTGATTTCCAGGGAGCAAGTTCTCCCAGACACCCATCCCATTGAGATGTGTGCCATTCTACCTACCGGGCTGTCCCTCTTGGGCAGGCCTCCTGCTTTCCAGTACATAACTCTCAATCCTGCATGGGCACTGCCATTCAAAATTCCCATGGGGTGGCACCTCAGCCTGGTGCTCTGGTAGAGCCAGACTGAGATTAAACCATGTCACTTTCAAAGGGTTTAATTTTAGTAACAGATAAAGAACCTTTTGCTAGGGCAACATACCCCATTTCTTTATTTTATCTTCTCTTTTGAAGGGTTAGTGGATGAGGAGAGTTGCATCCAGGCTTTCACTTATCAGCGAATAAAGTACTTTCCTCTGCACTATCATAAGTGTTCAGGGACAGCAAGCCAAAGGAATGAAAACCAGACTGCAAGCAGTGCTTTCCAAAAGGCTATTCCCCATATTTATAGCTTCTTCTGTTGACTTGTCACTACAATACGACAAAAGACCGTTTTGGTCTTGACTTATTAATAGAGAAGAAAAAGGGATTTATATGCTATCTGGTTAAAAAATGTTCTAGTATTTATCAGCCAGCAGCAACTTTTAAATTCTCTGCTGAGAAACAGTTTAGTAGGCTGAATTTATCTCTGTTATTCAACACTCAAAGTAGCCTAGGAGAGCCTAGAAGCAGTTAGGATATGTGAAAGAATAATTTTTGCATTAGTAGGTCTCAGGTGATGATCAGACAGATAGTCTACAAGCACTTTGCAAAGAAAAATGAAACTCTGACGACTATATGATCAGACATCATGCTCTTTCTGCTTGGCTAGTTAACATCCTATTTTCAGTGCATAAATTCTACATGGTACCCTTTAAAATGCACTCAAAAGCATGTAACATTCATTCTTCCCTCTTCTCCCCATGTTTATAGACCAGCTTGTTGATTCTAAACAGTTTCTTCGAGCTGAAGCGAAACAAGATTAATTTGGAAGAATGAAAAACACAATGTGGTTCCAGTGGTTCACCAGAGAAGTAATTCATATCTCACTAATGAGCAGAGGTATATTCTGGGTTCTGCCATCAGCATGAACCTCTATGTTATTCACACTCATTTCATGGCTATATGTTTTGATGCTCAGACTTAGGGTTTTTCCATCTCATTAAGTTCCTTATATACATGTAAGAGCCCATTTACACTTCCAATAGGTGACCCTTATTTCTCTGGGTAAGTCAGCTGAACAACAGCGACAAAAAACCAAACCACATAATCCTATAGTCCTAAACCCCAAACAGATGCACCATGGTGTTTACAGATGTACTGCTCTAATCTCATAAACGAGGCTCTGTCTTGCCATACTAAAGCAAAGCAACAGTATGACTGTGAGAACAAGTGTTCAGACTCAGACTGAGAACACCTGTGTTGGCACAACACGTGTTTTAAGCCTCAATGGACAGCAGGTTGGGTCCGCACTCAAAAATATCTGTCTGTAGGGTGTCATTATTCACTTCTTGCACATTTAATGAAGAAACACAGTTTACTCTCCAAATAGTGTTTCTTTTGACTTTTAACTTTCTTTTCTAAGCAAAGGTTAATGGAAGATCTTAATGTTAAGCCTCTGACAAGTTAAAAATATGACCATTGTACCATAGTTATGAAAGCACAGTCAAAAAGTGAAATCCCAATACAATAAATCATACAATAAATAAAAGAAAAAGCTGTGTAACCCAAAGAAAATCAACCACAACTAAAAAATCCAAACAAACTACTACTTTATCACGACTTCATAATTTTCTCTCCTGGTATAGGCGTCTCACACGTATGCAAATTTGTTTTCAACATCTGCAATTGCATAATACTGATTTATTCCAACTGGTGGATCTAGATTAAGGTCTTCCTAATTCTCTAATCACTAGGTTTTTCCTGTATGGAGAGATACTGTCCCAATTACACTGGGTGTAAGGCCTGTAGAAAATTGTGCTTGGAGGTGAAAAATGGCAGCCCTTGCCCACTCACTCCATTGGGCTTAAATTTGCTTTTCCTGCTATTCTCTACTGCTTTGCCATCATTTGGCCTTATTAAGTGAAAAGCATTGGATCAAAAAAATCAATTTTTTTTATTGCATTTTTTAAGCGCAAATATTTTCGTGATAGAATTTCTGTTTGAATGAAAGGGAAAAGAGATGTTAGTATCTTACTGCACAAAGGAAAAAAGTTATATAGAACATGCATCTTAATGACCAGGAGGTGTTGATTAGCATCATACTTTTATTTCACACAAAGATGTGTGAACCTTTCATAACAAAACTTGTAAGAAAGCAGAACTTGTCTCATTTATGCTTTTTTTTTATAAAAGTGAAACAGTCAGCAGTTTGCCTAAAGTCAAACTAACAGAACATCTCATAGCCTTGCTGGACAGGGCAGATGAGTTTGGGATCACACCCTTCTCCTCCTCCCCTCACCCCAGCCCTGCCACCAGCCTGCCTGCTGATCATTGCAGTACATATTTGGCTACCTATTAAAATAAGCACCTTTGGAATAAGCAGATTGCTCAGATCTCCCTCAGCCCACTGGGGTACATCTGGTCGATGGCTTGGCAAAGGGTGCCTATCTTCAGCAGCCAGGAAAAGCCTGAGTCAATAAATGGCTCTGGAACAAGCTGGGGAGGAGAAGCATCAAAATAATTCAAGGAACTAAACCACTGAGTTTTAAGGAAAAAGGAATGCCACTCACATTCAGAAATTATTTGATAAAGGTGGACTTTTGAAATAGTTCTCTTTGTTTTGCATAAAAGTAAAATTGCTATCTCAGCTCTACTTCATCCTCACTTTGTGCCTGCCCAAGCCGAGTTTGTTTCTGTAATTGCAGGAAAGGCTTTTCAGAGGCAAAACTGAGAGCCAGCTGGAGAAGCTGAGGAAAGGAATTCCTCTCCTTGAGATTAAGTGGGCAACTGTGCTGGTAATGGGCATTTCAGATGAAATGTGTGGTTCTGCATACTTGTTTATGCTGTGTTGAAGATCCTGTTATTGCTGTTGTTGGTGGATAATTTCATTTGACAATGTGCTGCAGATTCATCTTTATGTATGAATTTACAAGTATAGAGTGAGAAGCATAAAAAAATAATACAGAACTGCTCATGCAGAGTCACAGCACACAAATTAGAACATTCAGTAGTTCAAAATTGCCAGGATAGACAACTTTAATCTTTCATAGCACCTCTCTATTTGTAAAGCTTCAGCTTTTGTTCGTGATGATGAATATGAGCAAATCAAACTCACTGAAGAAGAGAATAAGAGTAGTTTCAAAAACTTGGTTGCATGAGAAAGCAGAATATATTGCCCACATTTAAACCGTATTCCTTTAAATGTGTAATTTATTACCAACATCTGCATTTTCTGTTCTAACTTTTACTGTGTGGTTAAGGACTAAAGTCTTTCTGTAGTACCCACCTATGTCTGGGCTAAGTTAAGTGTTTGTATGACAGGTGAAGGGCCAGGGTGAAATGCTGCCACCTCCCAAATCCTTGATAGTGCCCAACAAGTTTTAAGAGATATTGATTAGTTTGGTTTAATAAGTTGTTTTATGCTGTCTCTAGTTTTTGGAATACGTAGCACTTACCAGACACCTGAAGAAAAACAGCATAATGAAAACATAGAAGTTTTTTTATTTAGAGATGCCAGTATATATTTCCCAAAACATTTTCATTAATATGATAATATCATCTGAAGGAGGAGCAGAGCAAAATCCCACAACGTGATTAGAATTTTTTCTCTTTTCTCTTTAGATTCTCAGGTAAATGAATTTTCTTCTGGTTCATTGTCTTAATTAATTGGTCCTACCAACTCTACTAATCTTCAAATGCTACTTCTGATTTTTCCATCCCATGGTCACTGCTTGCTCTCAGCAATGTGGCTTTCCTTCTCCTGGAAACTGGACTTTATAGCTTTATTCTAATATTTGAAATTATTCAATCTGCTGTCTCTTCTCATCTGATTAATTTAACAAGTATCCCACCTCCTGAAAGGGGGAGGAGAAATATGCTGGTTCATATCCATTCTGAATCAATGCTGCAACTGGGCATGCAGTTTTACAATAATTACCAGAAATCAACGCATGTTGGGATGTGTTTGTTACACATTCCAGTAATCAATAAGATAATATTATTAAAATATTTATTACCTTATAGGACATGAAAATTGAAGTAAATTCTGAAAGGATTACTACACATTTTAACTAAGATGTATCCACTTATCACCAAGTAAAATTATATTAACTGGCTGTCAAACATAAGAATTATCTAAGAATGGAATTTGGAGTGGCTTCTTAAGCTACATAAAGATGGGAAAACCAGAACAAGTTGCCGGAACAAGTCTTGAGGTAAGAACTTTACCAAATTTCAGGAGTTGCTTTTTAATTCATATAAAATATGCTGGCCTTTTTCCCATCTAAGAACATATTTAAATAAACAAGGTGGCAGAAATAAAATGAAAGGAGTTTTCCACAAGAAGAAAACCTGTAGAGGAATGATGCCCTGAAGCTAAATGGAAAGTCTAACAGGTAGCTGGAAAACCTCTACCATGGCCCCAGTACTCCAGCTTGTCCAGAGGGAAGTCCTGCAATTAGTGGTCATAAATAAATACCCACAGATGGACTCTGGCATCCATTGAATCTTATTAATTACCATGTGGTTCTGCTGGATATTAAGTTTACCCACAGGTTATGAGTTGTGGACTCAGGTATAATGGTGATATGGCAATAAAATACTTGGGTTATTCCTGACATAAGAAAATAAAAATGGGACAAAAAGGTATTTATGACACCAACGCTTAATTTCAGTGCCTGGCCTATATTCTTGTATAATAAACAAATAACAATCCTGAAATAAAGTCCATAGATCTGGTTGTCTCATGACATACAGGTTTCCTCACCACACTGTACTGGATCCAACTATTCATTGTACAGGAGACAAGAAATATGACAAAGGAAGCAACAGAAAGACCTTGAAAATCCTAATCTATTTTTCCTTTTGCAGTAAGAGATTTCTTTTAAGACAGGAAAGATGCTACTGAAATACAAAATGAACCATAAACCTAGGCAGTGTTGCTTGATCTTGTTTTGACTCAGACCCAGACAAAGTAAGTTATTGTGAAGCTACTTATATATTTATACACACACACATATATAGAAACTGTTATTAATGCTCACTGTATTAAAAAAAGATACAATCTCAGTTTGATAGGGACTAGGGAAAAATGAGATAACATGACAATGTTTATGTGGAAAATAGGAGTTGATTTCTGTTAAAAATAAAAAGCATATAAAACATTATAGCATGACTTTATTTTTTTTGTCAGACATTTGCTGTAGGAATGTGAAAAATATATAGATGTTGCAGACTTTGGTAAGTAGCACCCATCCTCAGTTACCTGTAGTTGGTGTTCTAGAACTCAGACAATTTGGAAGCCATAAGAACCTGATGAAAAACTGGTCATGACACAACTCCTAACACAAAAAATAAAATAAAAACTTACCTTTAGTTTTTATTTGTGCTTAAGCTTTGATATGACACAGGTGGAGAGAAGCTAATGAGAATATTAGACTTTGATACAGCAACTTAAAAATGTTCTTAACCTTTAGTAGTATTTTGTCCTTATTTTCTCACAGAAGTATTATTACAATTTGATTTCCTCATTCTGATCTAAGGTACTTTCTACCATTTAGCCGCAGACTGTGTCTATGCCATGAGAGACAAACTTCCCTTTGATATATTAGTTGACATATTAGTTTATTTGCCTACATACTAAAGGTTTTTTGCCTTCAGGCATCTTCAAAAATTTTACCTAAATGAAGAGTATTCACTAAAATTACTTATAGCTACTGTGTGCTTTTGATCTGTATGAATGCTTTCCACAGATTTCACTGATGTCGAAGGTGTGGAGTGTTAAATTGGACTGTAACAATAAATGCATCCCCTTTCATTACTACTTGACTACATAATAGACAAATATCTTATTATTATTCTTAAAAGATTAAACACTTTTTTCAGACTAGCAGTTTTTCCTCTCCCCAACTTCCCAGCCCAATATGAATTTCTTACTCTGATTTTTTACTTCTGATTCATTTAGTCTTCAATAGCTTCAAATAGAAATGGTAAAACTTGCAATATAGTATTTTAATTCATATTAGTACTGTTAGGAACCACTAGGATTGTCTGCCTTGTTGTTTCCTGGTCCAGCCTTTACTCTGCTTAGAAGAAAAACTGGAAAGTTTCTTGGCAGCATCCGACTAACATATACAGCCCTTTCTGTAATAATTTTTTTTGTTTGTTTTCTTCAATTTCAATGCATGAGTTTTTGCTTCTCTTGATTCTCAGAGATTTAACATTTACACATTAATAATTTTATACCCCATAATGTCTCAGATATGTAATTAAATTTAAAATGCATCTTTTAAGAAATATGCTGTAAATTACTTTTGATAGTCTGCTAGGGGGCACCTACATTCTTCATACACGTGATTGTATAAAGGGCAAATGACTGAAAAAGCCTCACATGCATCTAAGGTCACCATATTCTTTTTACTTATGCACACTTAATTTTAAGTAAAATTAAAGTTTGAAGGACGGTAGCTGTTGATTTTAGGGTCTTTTTCTTTAATTGTGAAAGGATTTAGGAGCTCAAGTAAGTCCCTTGAGTATCGTTCATTTTTCTAATGGGACATGTGACCAACTTTCCATTGATTCCCCCTGACTTTTCTGACCCGTAAACATTATAAATCTGTAATAAATCTCAGGCCCAGGCTCTTCTGTCCAATTTGCCACTAAGGCAGGCCCAGAATGCAGTAAAATTACCATCTTCCATCATATAAATTTTTAGGAGACTATGAAACAGCCATCAAAGAAAATTTTATTCCCCTCCAGTGAGAGAAAACAGTTTTTTCCTCAGGACTGCATGACAAGGCTGGAGATGCAACTGACGATTGGCAAGATCTGAGAAACAGGTCTGTAATGCTGTATCCTCTGCCTGCATATTACACAGTGATTCTCACCAGCTTGTTCAGACACAGAGTGGCCCAAATTTTCAGTTCTTTCCCACATGCTTGTTAGTGGCTGTTTGCAAATGCAGGTTTGTATGTAACATTCAGTCTCTGAAATATACATATATATATGTATACACACTTTATAAATAAGAAAAAAAGAAGCAAAAAGGATGTATTTAAATGAATGCATGTACCTCCAACTGAACACATCCATTAGGATCAAAAATTTTCCATATGCTTTGATATTGTCTCCATTTGCTCCATGAACAGCATTATTCAGGTTCTTAATAATTAAGCATCATAGAAGTATATGTCTTTATTTTTATGCTTTGTCAAGATACTGAAGGTAAGTATTTTGTAGCAGACAGATACAACTGCTATAATTACACTGAGCTGTGTATAATGCACATTTGTTTGGTTGTTTTGGGGTTTTTTTAAAATCTATTTACAGGGAAGTTTTCACACGTATTTGATTTAAGTCAGCCCACAAATGCTGTTCAGAGGACTTAGATATGAGAAACGAAATTATTCTGAGCAATGTGACTTAGTGGAAGATGTCCCTGCATGTGACAGGGGTATTGAAACTAGTTACCCTTTAAAGTTCCCTTCTAACCCAAACTTTTCTAAGATTCACTACTAAACTCTTCATAGAG
>NW_024580671.1:17863295-17885795 GCF_017639235.1 Corvus kubaryi | reverse complement strand
CCCCACTCCCCTCTGTACTCAGCCCTCATGAGGTCCTGCCTGGAGTTTGCACCCATCACTGGGGTTCCCAGTACAAGACAGACATGGACCTGTTAGAGCAGGTCCAGAGTAGGGCCACAAAAATAATCAGAGGACTGGAATACCTCTCCTATGAAGAAATTTGAGAGAGTTGGGGTTGTTCAGCATAGAGAAGATAAGGCTCCAGGGAGACCTTTCAATACTTAAGGGGGTGTATAAGAAAGATGGGGACTTTCTACCAAGGCCTGTAGTGACAGAAAAAGAGGCAACATTTGTAAACTTGAGGAGGGTAGGTTTACATCAGACATAAGGAAAAAATCTTTTATATGAGGATGGTGAGACACTGAAACAGGTTGCCCAGAGCAGTTGTGGATGCCCCATCCCTAAAAGTGTTCAAAATCAGGTTGGTTGGGGCTTTCATCAATCTAATGAAGGATATCCCTGCTCATGGCAGGGAGGGTGGAGTAGATGATCTTTAAATGTCCCTTCCATTCCAAACCATTCTATGATTCATTGCTACGCTTTCGTTTCCATGCTTAGAGAAATTCTGTTTACAGAACTTTTTTCCCAAATGAGTTCAATTCCTTTAAGGGTGGTGTCCAGATTGCATTTATTAAACTTCAGTGGTTGGACTGCAGCCACTGCATAAACAGAGAGGATAACTAGAAAATAGCCAGTAAAAATGCACTACACATTAAGATATTAATTCCTCTCCTATTGTAATTTTTTAGCATCGAGGACTGCATTTTTTGCAAGGACAGTTCAAAGATTATTTTGATGACTAATCTGTGGAAGGATTAAAATCTTAAAGTACCAATCATGATACAAAATTTTCATTTTTTTCAACGACACTTTCTTACAGATTAACAGTAAATCAAGACTAAAAATCAAACAGTTCAGCTGTCCACACAAAAACAAATAGGCTGTTCTGGCAGAAGCTTAAGAAAGTTAAATTTTAGAAAACACTGCCATACAAGCACCTCTTTCTGGAAGTGTAAATACAAGGAATAACACATTGGCTCTTGAAAATAACATCTCTCAACTCTAGAGTTTGTTTTTCAAAATCAAAGGTTAAAAGGCAAAGTTCAGGCATATTGGTTAGAGATGTAAAGGATCTTACAGCTATAGTATTTGATACATGTTCTGAGGAGGAAGCAACTACACAAGATATGTATGAAAACCAAAAAAAAGCTTTTCTTTTCCATAAGCAAAGGAAGACTTGAAGATTTGTGTGTATACAGATAGAAATGTATTCAAATGTGATTATTTGCACAATTTTGCACTACTATTCTGTTGTACAGTAGGAGCACTGTGCTAAGAACAAATTCCCACGTGATTTACTGAGTATTTAAACATAAATTCTGAATAAATATTTTTATATTCTACGAATTGTTATTAATAGCCATGCTACTCAAATCCTAAAACATGTCATAGCTAAGTGATTTCGAACTTGTGATCAAAGCTTTCTGATCTACTATATAATTGGAATCTGTGTTTTAGGAAAGTTTAGGATCATTTCTTGATGAACCAATCGTGTTCAGAACCACTCGATACTTTTTATTAATGAAAATGACAACAGAATAGAGGGCATCGTTACTCACTTCACAGATGTCAACAACTTGAGAAAATGCTGATAGAGGATTAGGAAAAAACTGTTACATGATGAAAGGCTGAAAAATTCATGGCTTAGGTTATAGAAAGAGCAACTGGTCAGATGCTGGAGTTAAAAATTAGTACAGACAATGAAGCACTGGACCATTTTGCCTGGGGAGCCTTAAAGTCCCCATCATTTGGGCCTTTCCCAAATCATCCTTGGAGTTAGACACACATCTGTAAGAAGTATGTTAAGTCCCTGCTAACTCTTTGGGATAATAAAGAGATGATGGAGACATCTCTTAGCAATTACAACTATGACATCATGTCCAAATGTCCTCATAAAAATACCTGTCTCCTCTGAATAAGTGCTGGCAAAATACACCTCTACTTGAGCTCAGGGCTGACAATGAAGTGTCACAAACAGAAAGCAAGGAGATGAATGCAGCAGCAGCAAAAATAAAATACGGCTATGCTAAATTATTTCAAAGAACTTTTTTTGTTAAGATATAAACACATGAATATCCTCATTTCCATGGATAACCTTCTTTACAATTGATGGATCTACAATTATAAAGAAGACTTCTCCTGTAACTCAGCACTTTCAAAATAATACTCCCTGTGAAAGATGTTTTTAATATAAAAGAAGAATTCTAATATCTTGCAGATCTGCCTGCTCATCTCAATACATTACTTTTTCTTTGCTCATAGATTGCAGAACATGAAGTTCCTCTGTCTCTGTGTCTGCCTCGAACATTCAGTCTTCCATGTGCTTTACAGCTTTACATAAAGACTTTTCTCTCGCTCCTTGCAGCTGGCAAACTACAACTGCATACTGTATCTTTAAAGAAATCACAATTTATATCATTTAACTGGATAGCTGCCAGGAGACAGGTAACAGTTGCTGGACATTTACAGAGGCCTTATGAAGACTGTAGGCTGTTGGAGAAGAGCTTTGTGGTTTCAAAGGAAAGAGAAAGATAACAGGACAGGCAGCTGAGGGATTAATATCTACTAGGAAGGAATGTGTAAAGTAACTTCCAAATATTTAGGGATGAAGCCAAGTTCTCAATGCCTGCAATAACTCATCTGATATAAGGTGAACTTGTCTTCTGAGTTTTGCACAAGATAAGCCTGATCCTGCCGTGGGAAAATGTGTTTAGTATGACAGCTACTAAAATCCTGCTAAACTCTAGACAACAGCAACAAAACAAGTCTTACATTCAACTTTTAAACATTAGAATGTGTGCTGTTGCTGACAAGAAAACAACCAGATCGTATAACCAAGTACATGATTTCTTAATTAAATTGAGTTGAGCTGGTGTCAACAAGGAGAAAATATACTTGATACAATATTCTCAATTATGAATAGCACGTTTTCTACAGTGGATTCACGTCACATCAACTTTAACATAAGGGGATACCGAATAAAGCAAAACAGCAGTGAGAACTCAGGACAAGAAAATATAAATAATTACAACAAGATTTAGATTTGTTCAGTAAAATAGTACTCATTTTAAGTTTTGAATAAAAGATTCAATTTTTCTTTGGAAAACATATAAAGGCAGACAATGCCTTTTATAACCACAAGCATTAAGTTACTACAGCAATCCTTTCCTTCTTCCAAACAAGAGATTTAACAATTTAAGTTTCCGTCTATATCTTTCATGCAATTCTATAGAAGAAAAAAAAAAAAGAAAAAAGAATTATTTCATTAGGTCATTTCTCATTTTTATATGTGAAAAAAAAAAAAAGCCAGTGGTTCGGTGTTTAATCCTGAAAGCTGCCAGGAAAATTCCACAGCTCAGATCTGGGTCCTCTAAATATTGTTGCCCATATCCACCAAAAATCTTTAATGTTCTGCTAAAATCATTTAAGAAGAAGTGCTGTGGGACATCATGACAGAGAGATTGAGTCTCTCAGGCAGTTAAGTCAATGTAATGACTAGCAGGGAAAACGCTTTGCTTTTGGCTTTGTATTGAAGTGGTGGTAGATGAGAGAGAGAAGCTGCCTAGGTCAATGTGGTTACTGTGAGCTTTGTAACCAACAATATAATTTGCAACAAGTCATGTAATTCTTTTAAGCTCTTCTGGTGCATTTTTAGTCTACTCAGGGGTTGCAATAATCAGTCTAAAATCATGAAAGGATAATCTTTTTGTTGGGTTGCAGCTGAAAGTATTTTGTATTGCTATGGTGACTTCGGTACCTAGTAACACTAGGGAGTTTTTTACTTTGGTATTCAATGGCACAAAGGGCAATAAATTACATCATGTCTTGAAGTCCCTCCCAAGCTTATTTTGTGTGAGACTTTAATTTTGATACTATTGACTCACTAGCTTTCCTAGTGACTTCATACAGAAGTGTATAGATGATGAATCTTCTAAAACTCAGGTGAAGAAAGTTTTCCCAGGGGAATCTTTGCGACTGAAAAATTTCTAAGCCATATGCGTCATGGCAACCTACATTGATTTTCTTTTAAGTTTATGTTTGCCTGTTAAACAAATAAAGATTCTAAAGAGTTAAAAAAAAATCCCAACTAAATAATTAGGCAGCTCTCAAGCAACTTTAACTACTTCCCAAGCAAACCGATGTTCCGTTGATCTTCCTCACTATTCTGTAGACAGCCTTAAGCCCACAAACATTACATGTTCAAAACCAATTGGTTAGGCTGCAGATACTCCTCCAACGGTACTATCTATTCACTGTCTTTGCTTCATTACCATTACTATGCTTCAGCATATGGAAAGAAAAAAACCAGAACTCTATATTTGTGTAACACAGTATCTTTTATAGAACTTCATATTTCCAGTGTAACTTTTAATATCGGACACCTGCAATTTTTATTTATGTTTTTGTTTATTATCAACAGGTGCCCTCAATTCTTTTATGTAGTGGGCATCCTGAACTGCAATTTTGATTCAGCTACACAAAGTGTTCCAGTAAATGCTGGGAGAAGATCCACAGCTACAGAATTCTTCAATCTGTGGAAGTTTGAAAATATTTGTGTCCAAGCCAAAAAGGTGAGCTACTAAGCTCAAAGAATACTGTGGCCAATCTAATTATTTCTGTATGTTTTAATATTTTCATATGTGAAAAACTTTTAAAATATTTGTTTTTATCTGAAGCATTTTCGCTTTCTAAAGACTTCTTTGCATTAAGTATTTTCCAAGTTTAACCTGTTGAAATATATGATGTACAACTTCTCATGCTGTCTTTTTTTCCTAATAGAGGTGAACTAGTATTTCCTCAGGAAGAGCTATATTACATCTTGCCAACATAGCTATAGATCTGTAGGATATCCTACAGCAATTTTGAAAGACAAGATTTCTTTTCCATTCCACTATTTTAGATTTAGAATTTTTGTATTTATGCTTTGGTAGACAAATGGAGACAAATCCTCAAATCCTATAGTATTTTCATATTACCTAATTCTTACTCTGTCTTTCTACAATTTTACGCTATTATAAACAGTTTATTATTTTTTCTAAGTAGAATTGAACTGTGTTTATTGATGTGAATATGTACAGCCACATAGGGAGATACTAATCCAAATATTGAGAAAGGGAAGAAAGTATTAGACGAGTAATTAAATACGAATTCAGTAATGCTACAACTGTCACAGAATCCATTATTATTTCGCACTGAAGATCAGGAAACACTTCCCCCATGTACTTATCACATATACTGAAATGACAGGGAAGTGGCATTATTTCTAGATAAAATAATGCCTATATGCAAATCTCTGGATTCTTCACACAAGAAAGGAAGGTCCTGTTGTCATATACCTTTCTCAGGAAGCTGAGGGTGTGCTACCTCATTTCACTAAGGAGAGGGTGAAGCTACAACATCCTGGTGGAAGAAGACCAGAAGTATGATTCCGATAGAAGCAGTGCTCTTCAGTGGCGGTGTTTATGGATATGCTTTGTCAACCTGCCACTTTCAAATTACACCCTTACACCCTGGGCTCTCCAAGAGCCATTTTGAGAAAAAAAATTGGAAGTAACAGCTTTTTATTTTCTGAAATGCAACACTGAAGCACAAAAAATACCTTTGAAATATAACCTATCATTTTATCCATCACCAAGGATTTCAGTCTACTGTGGTGGAGTTGGGAGTTGCATTGACTTGGCAATGGAAAGCAGAGGCAACAAACAGTCCTAGCTGGCAGGCACTGCTGCAGATGCTGACAGGAGATAAAAGTGCACAGGAATAGTTAATTAGGCCACTAAAGTTTGTCTTTAGTTCATTGCTAGAGGAGATTGCATAAGATGGAATTAATGATCAATGGTCACAAAATGCCTCTGGCACATCAAGCAAGGCGTAGGAGCAAGTATGAATGAGTTTGTGTAAGTCTATTAGTGCTTTTACAACCCCTAAACTAGACTTCCCTATTTATAACATTTGTAGATAAAATTTTAGCAGTCAGTGTAGAAGCAGCTAGTGTTCTTCATGCCCTCCCTTCATTTACACTAGAATAAAAGGGAGGTGAGTCCCTTGGGGCAGAGGTAAAGAAAAATAGTAATCACAAACGCCATAATTACCAATTGAACAAAACTGGTCTTGCATACACAATTTTTCTTTTGTGATACATTAAAAAGATGTAAACTCAGTTATCGCTGTTCTAAGATCCATGCCTTCTGTGAGCACCTGATATGACTTCCCTAGGATCTGTAAAACAAAATCCAGAGCATCTTTCTCCTTAAGCCTGATTGCTAAAATTGCTAGGTTGCTTCTGCTCACTCTCTCAATGGTTCTGTTTTAAAGAAAACACACTCTAGGATTACTGGATAATTCAGGTCAAGGGCTCTAGAATACCGTGAACCCACTCCCTAAAGAAGGCACAGCTAGAAGGTCACACCAGATTGCTTGGGACTTCATCCAGTGAGGTCAGGAAAACCTTGGAGGATATGGACTATACAACTTCCTTGTCAACAGCCCCATCCACTGCCTAACGGTCCTCATGAGGAAAGAGGATATATATCCATGTATCTCTATATCCAGTCTGAAACTCTCATTTTAACTCATGCCCTCCGTCTCTCATTCTACCACCACAGTGAAGAGCCTGGTTCCATCTTCTTCCTTACCTTCTTGTAGGTACTAAAAGTCAGGTCCCCTCAAAGCCCCCTCTTCTCCAGGCTGATCTAGTTCAGCTTGCTCTGGCTCTCTCCAGAGGGCAGCTGCTTCCGCTTCTGACCATCTGGGTAGACTTTTGCTGAACTCACCCCAGTTTACTGCTGTAATTTTCAAATCTGAGGTGCCAAAACTGGATACAGATTGGGATTTTCCTTCCTCAGTACAGGGCATGGTATTTCATACAGTTCCTCTTGGTCAAGTCCTTCAACCCATACAAGTCCTCTGAATGGCCATCTTACCCTTACGCATATTGACTATTCCCCTAATTTGGTATGTGCAAACCTAATGAGAAAGAGGCCCATCCTGCAGGACATCAATTAAGATGTAAACAAGGAGAGGTCCCAGCATATTCAAATATTCCAGGAGAAATCAGAGAATACCCAAGTATTGCAAATGTAGGACCAGAGTAAAAGTCAAGAACAATTAATAACTGAATGTGAAGATCAAGCATGAAAATGGCAGAGGAAAGCTACTCTGCATATGAGTGTCTATGTATGTCTAATATTAGAGGGGAGCAGGACAGCAGGAAGATACTCATTATTACCTGAAAATCTGAACTAAGAGAACACATGGTGCTATTTTAAAGAGAAGAGTATGGCACAAGCTGCATAGGAAAGAAGGTACTAAGTATTAAGAGGGCTGTTTAATGAAGAAAAAGTAAAAAAAAAGGGGGGGGGGGTGATTTTATCTGTATCTTTAATATGTTTTAGGGGAATAGAGATAGCAGAAAATATTAAGACATTACACTTATATTAGCAGGAAAAATAAAACCCAAACCTTTTTAAAAAACACTTACAAACTTATTGGTTAACAGGGCATATCCAATTAGTCCTGACACAACTGAGAAAATATTTCTTGCTTGTATTTGCATGGATAAAACTGTTCTGGACTTCAACATGAGTGATTTTGCTAATGTTATAGAGTAGTAAGAGTGTAAAAATTTTCAAAGACAATAAAAAGATTTCGGATTTGGGAGAACTCCTTGTCTTATCTAGAAAAAAGGAAAAGAAAAGTGAAAAAAAAGATTAAAATATTTTGAGAAATTTAAATTGAGAAACGAGACTGTAAGAAGTTGCAATAAATATCAGATGGAGATTAGGAGTGATTCAGAGTGACTGAAGGCAGAATGAAAAATGAGGGAAAGCCAAAGACATGAAGACAAGGAGTTTCCTTGGATGAACTCCAGATCTCATTTAAGTTAACGGCAAAATTCCCCTTGACTTCATTAGGGCCATGATTTCAATTCTGAAGTTTATTCACAGCAGAAGATGTAAGACGAATATGTAATGCATCTGGCAGAACGCTTGGGGAGAAGGGAGAATAACCAAAGGTGAAACATGTATTTTTTTTACCAGATGAATGAGGTGGAATAGCAAGTATATGTAAGACCAGTAATTTTACTTGCTCTATGAGGCTTCTAAGAATAATGCTACAGTAAACAAGGAGAGTAGACGGATGTATTTAAATTTGCAAATTCCTGTGAGAAACTTCCAAAAATCTAACTCATACTAAAAGCAGACACAAAGATTTGTCAGTAATAAAAGTTATTAAGTGAAGAATAAAAGATTGTATCACAACATAGAGGTAAGGTTAACACCAAGAATTCTCTAAGATCCTACATTTGATTTCTATTTTGAATATAATTATGAATAGCCCTGAAGATATAAACAGAGATAACAACACGATATATATAGACTAGTTTTATGTGAAGTTAATTGTGAAAAAACCCCAAAGCTGACAATTCATGGCAAAATCAATTTACTGCTGACAAATAAAAGAATGAAAATAAACCGCCCATATACATCCATCTACTATAACCACTTGGGAAATACATTATGAATCTTTCAGTGGTGCCTCTGCTTAAGAAGTCCAAACCTAGTATGTTAGACTAACTAGGACAGAAAAATGACAATGACAATTATATAAAACATGTTTATGCATTTGTAAGCAGGTCCTCACTTCAACTTCTATATTCTATATAATTTGACTGCCCTTTAGCTTTTACTCATTCATCTCAAAAACTGTATAGAAGAATCCAGGAAAGAACAACACAAGTGACCTATGGCATGAGAACATATCTGTGGGAGGAAACTTTTAATTAATTTAGCTGCCTCTGAAGTCAATGCAAAAGTAGAACATTGGAGATACGAGTAATAGTGATATACTAAAAATACAGAAACATGGAAAGTATAGGAAAAAAGCACATGTTCACCTTCACCTTACTCATACTTAAGGGTCACCCAATTTAATATGGCAGTTTTATAATAACTTTATCCTTATAGTTATCACACTACTAATTTATTATAAAAATAAAAAGGCATGATGCTACTGCAAAAAAGAGGTTTCTAAAATCCTCAGTATGTTACACAGTTAATGAGTTCTGTTTATTAAAATTATTATATATAAAAATCCTATTAAAAATATTGAGTATTCAATAATTCCAAGATGCCATCTACCATTAATCTACAGGAAAAATGTTTTAACACATATTGACCTTCACACTGCAGAAGCCAGCTAACCATTAATTCATGGAGACTAGGAGCAAACCTCTCGTTTTTCCTTTCTATAGCATATGCAGTTCCCAACTCAGAGATTACTTATCTGCTTATCTACAAAATATACAAATACATTTGATCCTGAAGAGGATGGAGTTGGAGCTTGGTGCTTCCTGTCCTATCAGTTTGGGCCTGCCCAAGAACATCCAAATATCAACTTATTCTCTTTAAATTAGGGACAGCTAAAACACAGAGTTTCTGTTCAAACAAAAGTTTGAAAATGGCCATTAGTGGCATTCCAAAATAAAAAGGAAAATATGCAAAACAAGTTTTTGAATAATTTTAGCTTTATAGTAAGGAGTTTGAGTTGAAAATATGTTGAAAATAATAAAAAAACCTCCCAACAATCAAACATGCTCTCTTTGTCCTTTTAGCTTAGTACAAAGAGATGAGCTTTGTATAGAGAAATTTCTAGAGTATAAATTGACAGATTTAATGCGACAATTTCATTTTCCTTTAACAAAAAAAATCTGTTGATTAAAAATGGGCAGTGAAAACACACAGAGGATTTTTTTTACATTATGAAACATAACTAAATTGAGCAGGTCTTGGTGTTTTGTCAATTGTTTGGGGTTCTTTCTTTTAATTATTATTATTATTTTTAAACTTGGCAAGAAAAGGCAAAGACTATTAATATGGATATCCTATTTCCACTAATATATTAAATTTTGAACATGGATAAAGACATCATCTTTCTGATAAACTGGCATATTAAGAACACTCTATATATCAAATGAGGCTTAAAGCTCACCTACAATTAGCCCTTCTTACAGGATCAAAATTTTTAAGCATCAAGTTCTGATTAAGAAGATGACATTAACATAGATTTTCTGATTCTAGCAACTCTTACTAAAATTCCCATCCTTGACATTTGCTTGCTCCCTTTGGTGTCTAAATAAATGTATTTTCTCTGTGATAGAACCACAAAAAAGTAGAGACTTGACAAGAAATTAGCTTAGGGCACAGGCCTCTAAAGTCTTTCAACCCATCAACTGCATCTAGTTCAAACGTCTAAAGTTAACATTCTAAACAAAGAAAAGTATTAGGGAGAAAAGGCACAGAAGTTTTTAAGGCAAAATTTCAAAGGAAAATGACAAAATACTAGAGATTTCAGTGTGAATATTTTTGGGGTTATTGAAGAACCATAGAAAAAGAGCAAGCCCAGAAACAACAAAGTTCAAGAGAAGAGGCTGTGGATCTGGCATGCTCTGTAGTGTCTAATAGTTGGGAAGTTTTAAGAAGTGTACCAGTTACACCAAAACTTTGCAGCAACAACTAAGTACCTGAGTTATCTTGTCATAGAAGGAAATCAGGTTTGACAAACTGGACTTCCCCCTCATGAATCTATGCCGGCTGTCACCAGTGACTGTGTTGTCCTCCTCTTTTTTTACTCAGTAGTTCCCAGAATAAGGTCTTCCATGATTTTGTCAGACACTGCATTGAGATCAACAGGCCTGTAGTTTCCAGTGTCCTCCTTATTGCCTTTCCTGGAAACTGGGACAACATTCTCCAGTTTCCAGTCAGCAGGGACCTCTCTGGATTCCCAACACCGCTGGCCTAGCTGGACTAGCTTGTTCTGCTAGAACAAGCCTGGAGAAAGGCCAGCTCTTCAGTTCTGTTTTTTTTGCTGAACAGCTGATGGTAGCATTTAACAAGCAGAATCACACATCACTCTCAACATGGACAATTTGGTCAAACTGACCTGTTCAGGACTTTCTGCACTGCCCTTGCTGACATTTCTCATATTAGCTGAATTCTGTGCTCACTATGTATTTCTCTGCAAGGCCAACTTTCAATTCAATCTTAAGAGTGCTTAAAAGTATTTAGCAATGAGAGCTGCTCCAAGTTACAACATAAATGGATATAGGCAATTCAGCTATCTTTGTAAAACACGGCATACATAAAAAAGCTCCTACTTTTTCAAGATTTATGATATGGATCAAAAGAAACAGGGTTGGAAGGGACTTCAAGAGATCATAAAGTCTCTTAATTTCTTTTCCCTACCCCAAAGTAGGATCATTCATACTTAAACCACTTTTGACCACTTTAATTTCTTCTTAGAAGCTTCCGGTATCAGTGGTTGAAAAGACTTTCTGTGTTGGTACATATATCAGCACTTTATTATCCTAAAGTCAGAAAGGTGGGGATTTTTTTCTGGTGTTCTTGCCAAAATACCAATCAACTATTTCTTGTCCCATTCCCAATGGACAAGTTCTTTCCCATCTTCTCTGCACAGTGTTCTGAACGCTGTCATCATTTCCCACTCAGTTCCTCTCTTCTCAAAAAACCGGGTATTTTTAGTCTTTCCCCAGTCTTCAGAAAAGACCAATCAGAAGAACTGTGTGGAAGACAGAGCTTACTTTTATGTACAATGTTCCTGTTAAGTATGCTCTCAACAACCACATACGTTTGTCAGCACACATTTGTCACCAGCTACAATTTCTACTTTTAGGAAAGACTGTGCATCCAGTCATTCCAACTTTCTTCAGAACGTTTCACCAAACTGTTAACATACAAATATTAATCATGCCTCCCATTTTTATACTACTGCAGATTTACCATTTAGATGTGAAGAGCAACATTTCAGATAAATATGCTGTATCTGTATCATTTCTGCAAGAAAACACAAATATAGTCTGCCTGCAGACTGAGCTGATTAGGAGATATCTGAGATATCACAGAGCCTAGATTAATATATCCTGCCTCTTAGCCACATGCTTTGAGCTGTGCTTAAACACAGACTTCAGCTTCACAGGGCAGTGGATTCCTGCTGAATGAAATATATACAGTGCAATACACTGGTCATTAATACGCCTGTATATATGTAGCTACAAAATAAAAATATAGCTACAAAATAAAAATATATACGATTTTAATTGTACTTCCAGTAGCTCCAGATAGATACAAATGCATAATTATCTCTCATAATGCTATGAATTAAAGGGCATGCATAGTAACAGAACACTACTTGACGGGTGCTCATCTCATGGTATGTCACTGCTACCAGGCATGGTTCACCTTTGGGCTTTATGTACCTATAGTGCTGTCAATGGCAACCAGCTTTGTGTCAAACCCTTCTCTAAATGAAGTGATGTTATTCTACAAGGGGACAGTAGTTTAAGTATATACAGCTTCTATTCAAACTACATCTGAAGGTCCTTCTCAAAACCTAAGTAATTCAATTACTACCTAAAGACTGCAAGAGTTTGGGGCAGGGGTTTGACAAACCTTTTTGTTTTGCCTTTGTACAGCGTTTTCTACAACAGGGCCCCCAGTCCATCTGTAATAGTGTATATTAAAATAAACCATAACAGTTTTGCTGAATATAGCTGAAATAAGCTTCTTCCCCACAGGAACAGAGACAAAGAAGGAACACATTATATACAAGTACATCTGGAATTCTTCAAAAACCTGTTAATACCTACCCACATAACTAAATCCAAACTGAGTCTTTTTATGGAATGGCTTGTAGACACATGATGGAAATGGACAGTCTGCTCTATCAGAAACAGTCTGGTCTACAAAATGAAGATTCAAAGCTCACAGTGTGCTCTCTAGAATACATTTGAGAAACATGAGGAAGAATAAAAAAGGCTCAGTAGACTAAAACATATATCAGCAAACCTAAATTAGAATATATTTAGTCTGGAAATTAGAATATGGCTTATAATCATCAAAGGAATGAAGTTTTCCAATGTCTTTCAAATTAGAGATGGACTATGATAATTGTAGGAGAGGTATTGTAATATATGGTTGCCCACAACATGACTCTTATCTCCTGTGTTCTTAGAGCAAGAGGAGATAAAAGCTCAGAGGTCATTTTTCAGCTATGGTGTCTGATAATGCCAAATTTGCAAGGAGTGACGAAAGGGAGGGGAAACAGGAAGAGAAATAAGAATTAATTTTCGGGGAAGTCCCTAATTACCCAGACTACTACTATCATAGCATAATACTGCATCAAATAAACATATCCCCTTATCCATCTCAATCAGAAGCCTATTTAAGCCTTTGAAAAGCACCAGTGGAGCGGCCACAATCATACAAAGATTCTGCAACATCATTAAATCCTTATTAATGGGTACAGTGGAACAATGAACTTCGTAAAATCTTGGTGTAGGAGGGAGACTACTGGATATCTTCAGCCTAATTTAAGATAAACCTTTAATGTTGTTGCTTATTTGGAGAAAACCACCAGAATGCTTGCAGTTATAACCCTAACAGAAATTACATCAGAGTCTGTACTACATATATGCATTCCCAGCACCGATCTAAAATCAAAGACTTTTGTTAGATGCAACTGCACTTCGTCAGAAGACTGTGAACTTTACTTTTGCATATGGACTTTACCAGGTATAATCACGTCTTTAGCCATTTTGAGATTTAGTAACTTTAATGTGACCTACACGTGGGGTTTCACACGAGATGAAGTCTTTCTATAAAGTCTTAAAAAAACACAACCCTACATTGGAATTTTTATTCTTTTAAAATGCTTAAAGTGCTTAGTTTTCTATGAATTCTAAAGATTAAACAATAGTCAAATAATTTCTCAGCATAATGTCCTACATTTTTCAAGGAATGCTTGGATTTATGGATCATAATTTAAACAACTGGTATAAATGTTATCAGTTGGTTATAATTGTATTTTTTTATTTGACTTTTTATGTGATAAGTAAGTTTAAAGACACATTTTGGACATGTGTATCAAGAAACAGTATTTAGAGAGTCCACTTTCAAAAATTTTGGCTTATAATATTATAGTTATTTAAAAAACAAATGCAATCATCAAGAGTGGATAAAATTTGTTACTGTCTGTGCAGTTTTAGAAATACACTTTAATGGCATTTTCATCTCAGCTTTTGCATTGTACAAAGATAGGACTCTCTTATGAACTAATTTGAGGAGCTACACGACCACATTGCAGAGAGATTTAGTTGTGCAACGTCAAACAAATTTTTAACATCTGCAACAATACTTAAGATGCTGCCTTTTCTTATACAGACCTTTTATGTGAAAAGCAGAAGTATCTTGTCCATACACTGAGAATTCATGACAGCAGTACCACAAAGTTTTCAGCAAGACAGCTTCCAAAAAGATTCTGTGAAACCCCACAGGAGCCTACCAACTTCTACAAGCTATGCTATGGGGATCTGACTCTTTTCAGCTGAAGGCCCTGTATCGCTGGAGTGATCTTTTTGTTAAGAGCATTGGGAATGTACTCTAGAAGTGCAACAATTGGGGCTGGAATCATGTAAGAAAGAAATAGCAACTTCTGATCAAAAGTAAGACGTGTAACATTTAAGAAGCTAGAGATGAAATGGTAAAGAACTGGACCATCAGCGTTGGAAAATAAGAAAATTGATGAACAGAAGCAAATGCAGAGGACAAATGGACTGAAAAGTAATGTAAAATAAAATTTAAAAAAAGGAAAATATAAATATTTAGAGAAACATTCAAGTGAAAAGTTGTCTCAACGGAAATGGTGAAAAATATTGTTAATAAAAACACCATTGCTTATTTTTCCATTAGTGTCCACATGTAAATGGTTCTGTACAAAAGCCAAAATTATTTCACTGCATATTCTCACAATAGAACTTCTTTCAGTGGGAGTATGCTCAGACAAAAGCTATAACCTTTAAGATCCCATTTCCTAGCTGTTCCTCTTTTCATATAAAAATAAGTCAATTGTTGTCACAAAATCTCTTTGCCCATTATCATCCTTATGTTAGATTTATGAATAAAAATGTGTGAAATTAAATTATACAGGCATTAAAATATCATGTGATTACGTGAAACGTTTTTGATGAACAAGGATACCCAGAAATACTGCAACTGCTACCACATTGATCTGCTCAATTACATGCTTCTCACCTATTTAATAATGCTTGTTACATCCCTGCTAATTGATATGTTTCGCGAGTTTATTTTCTTATACAGTATGTCAAGTCTTATACAATGAACAAGAGACTTGGATCATAGCAGTCCCCTAGAACAGAACAAGCCTCCAAGGTAAATGCAAAGAGATCATGAAATGGGACAATGAAATGATAACAAAAAAAAAAAAAAAAAAAAAAGGAAGAAGGAAAGACAGGGGATTGTAACATTATGAAGTTAAAGAAACAAGGGAATGAAAGGGATTAAAACTGGAATGATAGGTAACCTACTGTAAGTGGTGTGAAAGCTTAACAGTGGGGGACTGGAATAATCAGATATGGGAACGACCTGACAATGGAATGCTTTCAAACTGAAGCACCTCAAAAGTAAATGATCTTAGAGCAGAATAATCATATTTGCCTCTGGGAATAAAATTTAAAGATAAAAAAGTTTGAAAAAAAAATAACAAGTTTGATGATTATGCAGATAGAACTGCAGAGAGAAATGATCCAGTCAGGGCAAGAGTGAGAAAAGGTAAAGAAGTAGGGTTGGGAACGACAAGAGCATACAAAAGAGAAGGTGACTGAAACCATAGGTGCTTGGAACTCACTTTTTCCACACAAAATCGAAGACGAAGGACAACACTGCATAAGGTCCTTTTTTTTTTTTTTTTGACTCTTACCCTTGCTCATTTGGACAAGGTTATTCTTTCTCATAACAACCTACCATAATGTTTTCTAGAAACACCTTCATCACAGAATGTATGTGTGTGTCTTGACATTTGGTTTCAAACAATTCCCATCTTACAGAGTATAGCACTGTGATAGCTGAACACAAAGAGTCATATAGGACATGATGTATGAACTCACTTTTTGAGAAGTGACTCTAAAACCTTATTTCTTATTTTCACTGTACTTTTCTAAAAAAACTGTCAACAACTAAAATTCGAGAAATCAGAATGGTTTTAATTCCAGGATTCTGGATCTGCTGTTAGGAACTAGATTATTTTGGTAAATCAGTTGAGAATGAGTTCAGTTGCCTTGTCCTCAGTCTTGTCCACAGAGTGAGAAGGGGGACAACCATAATGACAAGCCCCTTCCACAAAACCTCACCAGAGGGATATCTGCTTTCCCTATCACCTTTTCTAACTCCTTCCACTCCTTATTAAATGAGCTGCCGTTTTAACAGAATGGTATAATCGCCTCATTGTTTCCTATGGCAAGACTACATTTCCTCAGTCTGCAATTTTCCTTGTTTTTTCATGACCAATTTCTTTCAGTATCCTCAACTGCTAAAAAGCTTTACAGATTAAAATGGTACCTTTCCCCCCTAGGATTATACAATGAAGTAAAATGGCACTGTGCATGATGCATTTGCCATTATCATGGGGACAAGTGATGTGCTAAGTATTCTGGTGACAAAACACCCGGGTCTGTGCCAGTTGCAATAATCACTGAAATGTTATCAGTCTAGTACAATGCAGAGACAAACACTAGAAAAATAGTTGAACTTCATTTGCATCCCTTATTTTCCATCCTCAAGAGTGAGAACTCTTGAACATATAATAGAGACAGGAAAAGTAATAGCTTTATTGAAAGTTGATTTCATTATGATCCTGATGCTCATTTAAAAATCTAAATTTATTAGTTCTGAAAGAACTGACCTTCAAATCCCTCCAAAACTCTTCAGCAGTATGCTGTCTATTACATACAGGTTAAAAAGAAGTTGCATTTTCACTAATGCATAAACTGTCATTATTGCTCCTAAGCATCATTTCATGTCTCATCCAATGCTGTTGTTTCTACAGGAATAAAAAAAGTTTTCTCCAATGTTTCCCACAACCCAGCTTTAACTGCACTTGTTTGGGTTTGTCTTTTTTTAATTCAGAAGTCTGAATTTATATTTTGAAGGTGTGTACTGTGGAACTTACAGTTACATCCATGTACAATTGTTATGTAAGATTAGCAGCAACCATAAATAATGAATCTTTGTGTATAAAATATCTTCAGTTCTGTCTGTCACTTTGAAACCTATTGCTTATCAGCTCTAACTCACTCTAAGTTTGGAGAAGTAGTCCATTTTGAAATAATGAAGGAAGAAAGAGTCTTAAGCATTGACTTAAAATACAATTGCCTGACATAGATTGTTGACAACTGATCTTAAAAGAAATTCAAATTTTGAACAGAACATACATGCCCACAATAAGTAACACATTTTCTCAGGGAAGATTTATGTCAAGAAAGCACTCAGCGCCTACATACCAGGAATCAGATTTGAAGACAAGTCAAAGACAGAACTTGGATTTAATACTGCTGAAACACAGAAAGAAAACCTAGGGCTTAAGATCCCACTAGTCATATGCTGCATATGGGATCGTGGCCACCTTTCATCAAATAGAGAAAGGAAACTGGGAGGCACACAATATAAAATTTCAGACGCTTTATGTAATAATTAATATAAGAGTTACCCCAGCTACCAGGCCATGGTTATACTGATCACCTACAACTTCCTGCAGTATTTTTAAGTATTCAAAAAGCGTAAGAAATGGAGCAGATTATATTTCATTACATGAGGCCAAAATTTTAGAGGTTTTAAAGTGCCGTAAATACACTGGCTTGGACTCGCTGCACTTAACAAGCATTTAAGTGTGATACAGTTACTTGAAGTTACAGACCTCCTGTCTTTCTCTAGTCAATGAACAGAGACTATTTTCTAAGTAAGTTGGTTTGCCCACCTATGTTAAGATACCTGGCCACAGATGGGTAAATTAATGACTCTAAATGCTCTTACTGCTCTGTTTCACAAAACCAGATGTGAAGTACTAGGTTCATATCCAACAACTGAAACGATTTCCCGACTTTCTGACACTCAGTAGCTAAGGCACTACAATAACAGAAAACAATGTCTCTGATAATGTTCCAATGCTCAACCACAGATACAGTGACTTCCGCACACACACACAAAATATGCTAAAATCATATGATCATCCTAAAACAAGACAGTTTTGCTATCATATAGTTTTATCATACCTGATAAAGTGACAGTCAGTACAATTTTAACAACCAAATGGCTAAGATGGTTGGCTTTGACACTGTCACTGGGATTCTTGCTGAAATACCAAAGAAATTACTCCATCTGGAAGCTTGTCTAGAATTCAAACTCTGCACCTTCCCAACTGAATCCTTTGATCTCTAAATTGCGCATAACATCTTGCCTCCTTCCCTAATACCTTGCTCCATTGTTCCTGCATGTGTGCCACATAACAAGATGACAGGCAACATTGCTCAGCATATATAGCTGCTGTTGTAGCTAGGGCATCTTCCTGGGAATCAGGAGATGGAGGTTTAATCTACTTGGAGATTAATAGAGCCTCCAAATTCTTAGGTGAGTGAAGTAATTATCACACCTCGAGAACCCTTCTCTAGGGGAGAAACACTCACACTTCCTGGGTTAATGTTCTCAGTAGACTAAAACTACGTAGGTGCTTGTGCCAGTAAAATACTTTTTTTTTAATAGTTTATTAACTATTTTTCAGTTAAAAACAGAAAGAGATTATGTTATCTGTGGAGGTAATGCAAAATTTAAATTGTGTCTTCATTATTTGCCATATTCCTCACTTGTCTTCTCATTTTACTTCTGCTTTGCTTTACCTATTTACTTCTGTTTACTTCTTTCTCATTTGTTTTGCCTCTGTTTTGCTTTACCTATACTATTTTCTCATTTTCTTAAGTAATGCTCTTTAACAAAAATGAGAGTCCCCGACCAATGTGGTCATGGAAGCAAAGAAGAGGTCTCTTCTCTTCCTTGGTCCTCTGCCTCTCACGCAAGCCTCTCCCTACCCTGACCTTTCCTTGCAGATTGCATTCATTCCCTTTTTCCCTCCACAAAGAAAAGGAAAAAATGTCACAAGTGAGTGGGTATCAAGTCATAGTTTGCATGTTTTGTCTGATGCCTCATGGTCTCACAGAAGCCCAGAATTCTTGCACTAAGTTTGGTGCAAGGGATGAATAAGCATAGATTCTTTCTCCAGTGGTGGCACGGGGCATGTACATTCTGTTGCTTCAATCTATCAAGAACTGAGCAGCATGTCCTCACAAGTTTCCAGAGTTACCATAGCAAGTCCCGAAAATGCCTATTTTGACAAAAGACACATCATTAAAATGAGAGAGGAAGGCTGAATCTTGAGTTAGGGTGTAACTCAAGGTATTTGCCTTTGTTATAGGCAAGAATTGCTACAATATGCAGTATTTTAGCTATAAACACAGCTATAAATGTAGCCGTATCTACATAATCATATGCACAGATATCACAGTTTATCCAGCAGAATGGCAGCCAGAACACAGGATATGTAAACAGATCTGCCTAGCACTTACAAAACAACTTTAATAGCAAGTGTCATTCTTTTCTGTAAAGTAGCTGTTTTTAACACACATCATCTAACTCTTGTTTGCTCTTTAAAGTTTTATTGTCTTGGCATTTTATACAGGAAGAGAGCATTAGCATACTCAGGAGAACTGCTAAAAGTAAAAGGCCTCAAGCTACCCACTGCATGGTTGATAGCATAAAGCATGGGATATAAAAACTTTTGTCTGATTGCTCACTTTACTTGTTTTAGAGTAGTGTTACTCTCAAGAGCATATATTCATGTTCTTTCTACTTCAAGTTTTATCACTTCTTTTGTATTATTTAATACATCTAAAGACACTTCCAAAAGACAAATTTTTCCATTTTGAAAAAGTAATGGTTTGGAACCTGATAAAATACATGAATGTTCACAGTGTATTATTTTCAAAGGCAAGTAGAATAAATGTGCAATAAAACAATTAAATGCATGACAATAAACATTTCTGTGTGATCACAGATATATTAAAACACCAAACAAAAGGAGAAAAAAATCAGTAAAATATTTCCCCTTAAAAAAAGGTCAGATCAAAATGGATTCTTCACACATCAGAGCATAAGTAAAAAAGGGAGTCTGGTCTCAATTACTGTTACTGTTAAATATCCCACTCTAGCAATTAAAATGAACATTTAAAATGTGAAAGAGAAAATAGAATGAAAAAAGGCAAATGAGATCAGCTTCTTAAAACATAAAAAAAAAAGACACTATAACTGTAGATACACTTTAAAAATCATCCTACAGTAAACTTAAAACTAAGTCTACTTAGATATCACACCGCTAATTATTATATAAATAACCTGGGAAACAATACCTCCAAGATACATGTTTTACTATTTAGTAAACAAGAAACTGCCATGTTTGACAGCACTGATTAAGGCCAGGCATTTCTAAAGCTTCAGACACATTTCTGAAATCCACAATACATCAATTTTTAATACTTCCACTCTCTCAGCTCCATTAAAAAGATGGTAGGGGAAAGAATTTAGAGTAATTAATGATATAGTTAGCTGCTAAATATTAATAGGAATCGTAGTCTTGCATAAAATATAACATATAAACCTTGCCAATACAGACGCACCAGTAATTAAACTTGAATATGTAATTACACTGATTTATATGACAGGCAAAAAGTTACACTTTACTGGCTTCTATGTAAACTGTGGGCAACAGTTAAACTTTGCATTTTATGGTTTATATAAATGGGCAATATCTCTACTACAGTTCATAAATGGTTTAGAGACTCATAGTTAAAATTACAACTAATTCCAATGTGAACGTTCCGACTATACCTTACAAACCAGGCTGTGAAAATGACCACAGAGATCAGCCTCCCATTAAGTTCAGAGATTGCAAGCAAATTGATGAGGCTTAAAAAAAAAACCAAAACAACAAAAAAAAGCTTACGGCAATCTAACTACAAAGTAAATGCAGATTCATCTATTTAAATACTTTAGTATAAATGTTTAGTTTCAAATATATAGCTCCAGATGTTTCACTTACCATCTTTCAAAGCTCTTTTGAGTAATACTGTGTCTTAGACTAAGGCATTTTTTCTTGGAAGAAAGCTAACTGCACTTACATGTGAGGCTGAGGAGAGCAGCCTGGACTGCTATTTCCATTACTGTCAATGTGATCCAGCGAACCATTGAGATCTTCATGGACTGCCTGCAGTAAGCCACTGGATGCGTTATTTATCAGTCCTGGGTTACTAAGCAATGGTAAACTACTCTCTGCCAGTGCAGCCTACCAAAATGAAAAGTAAAGCCAAAATTATTAGTCCACACATATACATAGCAGTCATACGTGTATGAACATTCAGAAATAAACGCACACGGAACAGCTCATTTTGAGTAATTGTTGAGGTGGTCAGAAGGATTTTGTGCATTTCCAATTATTTTCACATTCTGAATATAACAGCATTTCTACTTCTGGTTTACTCTTTCTTTTGCTTAGGTTTCATTATTTTCCATTATTAACTATGTTCTGATATTCATGGCACTTTCTAGTTTTACATCATTTTCTGACTTTGAATTACACTTAACCCCTTTGCCCTTCCACACAATGTATAGCTCCTTTATAATGCAGGCAGCTGCTGTACTTTAAAAAATGACCAGAACTTAACTCAAAATAAAAAAGTCCTGACATTTGCCTCTTCTGCATAAAAATTATATATTATAATTAAACTTTAAAGTTTTTGCCATGAGCACCATGTTCCCCAACACTATGATGTGAAATCATTTATGACAGCTTGGATAAATATTAATGCATATCCACATGCATTTGCAAAAGCTTCTATCAATCTAACATTTGCAGCAAAACTGAATGTTCCAGATTTTGCCACAGGGTGTCCTTCTTGCTTCTTCACATCAAAAGTAGCATGAAAAAGAACTACTACTTGCAGTGCTAGGTAATACAACTTACTTGGATGATAAACCCAGCTATTTAGAATGACCATCAGGTCCACATAAACATAAAGACAGGTAATTCTATACCAATGTATAAGCAGAAATAAAGTATATCACACACAAGAACATAATCGGTGCGTATAAAGAAAGAATTATTTAGTATTTTTTACCTGCAAGCTTGCATTAAGAGCTGCTCCATAGCCTAAGCTGGTGGGTATGTTTTTCACTAACGTTGGGCTTCTGAAAATAAATGATTTTTCAAAGTTTAAAAAACAAGCAGACATCCTGTCTGGCTCATTGGGTTAATGGATTGGTTTGTCAGCTCAGAAGACCAGAGTTTACAAAGGAAAAATGAAATGAAGTTGGGAGTGAAGGGGCTCAACCTGTTAGAACACATTGATTTACTTGCATCAGAAAAGCAAAAGTCTTGTTATAATTAGGCCCATGTGGAAATTTGCTACAAGAGCATAAAGTCTCTGATCTCACTGAAAGAATTTAAAAGAAATAGCTTTAAAATTTGTAC
>NW_024580671.1:17848295-17855795 GCF_017639235.1 Corvus kubaryi | reverse complement strand
TATTAGTGTAGATGTAACCATGCTGCTGGAGTTTTAAAAAATTTACTGATTGAATAATTAATTGGAAAAGAACAAGCTGCAGATTCCTGATGGATTTATGAGACAATTATTCTGTCTTGTGATTATCTACATTATACTATAGGAAGGAATGAGAAAAATAATCTTATTGAAATAAGACAGTCACTTAAAACTATAAAGAAACAATATTCTCAAAATTTTGATAGACTATAGATCAACTGGGGTTAAAATAATTAAATAGTAGAAATGTGTTCTGAAAACCTTTTCCCACACAGTTCGGCAGGATTTGGTACCTAACCTGAATTGCTCAAGAAGCCTGTGTGACAGCAAAACTTCACAGGGTGTGGAAATGGAAAAAGCACTCTGATTACTTTATTCATATATATGCCACACATACTATTGGAAATTTAAGTTTCCAAATGTTTTTCCTTAGTAGATGACCTAAAAAAAACTTGAATTTAGTTAGGCTAATGAAAGCAAAAATAATGCATCTAAATTTTCTCTTACAAAGGCAGGGGTTAAGGAAATGCTAACACTTTTTTCATTCATCATCAGGTTATAAAGTGTGCCCTCAAACAAAGATTTTCTTTGAAGTACGGGGAGCTGAAAACACAAGAGACAGCGTATGCTGTCCTTTTACGTAAACATTAGCTGGCCATGATATGCAAGTGTGCTCTTTAAAACACTATTTTCCATCTGCCTACATTTCCTGGCTTTCATAGCCACAGATTTTCATCGATACCTCAGCACTTCATCTTCAAGTACTGGTATATCCTTTCAATATTATACATACAAAAGTTACCATCATGGATAACATAAATGAACAGTTCACTTTTCACACACCTTCTAGTGTAAGAGCAGTGTATCTAAGCACAGTAATTTTAAGTACTACGATGCCTGACACCCTGACAGTACAACACTGGACCTGCATCAGAGAATACTTACATGAAGCCACACAGAGTTTAACGGAGTTCGGATCTGACTGCAGATCCAGCTGCATGACTGTTTTGTTCCCAACGCAGCGCCGTGGAGCGGCTGGGAGCAACAGTGACTTTTCAGTGCCTGTACCAACACCAAGAGCATCACAGTGGATGCATAACAATGCAGTCTTGCCAAAAATGACACAGACCCAGCCCCACTGTTTACAATTATTTCAATTCGCTGCATAAAATAACATTTTTGTTCATTTGTTTAAGAATAAAAAATTGTTTACTTGTGTCTCTTGTACGTAATTTGAGAAATTTCCTAAGTACCTAGATTCGTGTTACATTTACTTCTTACTGTCAATGAACTTCAAATCTTTCAAAGTGGATTGCCTTCTAATATCTCTAAATCTATCACAAAAAAATATTCTCTCTAGTTCCAGTCTCAAGGCAATGATTTGGACACTTGTAGGTGTACTTTGTTTAGTGTCACCTATGGTGTAGATTGGATAGATTTTGCAAAAGATAGCATTACTTTTAAAGAAACATGCAATTTGACAAGATATTGCATTTTACCTTCATTTTATTGCCATATTTTTCATCACACTCATTGTTTTCCAACTGTCACTAAATTGTTCATTTTCTTAGCCTGCTACATTCGTAGACCTATTTACTGTTTATAAAGCAATATGCACTTACAGGTTTTGGAGATGGCTTGGGCTCCGAGGGTCGCATGTGCAAGTGGGTCATCATTGCTTGAAGACGTTCGCGTTCTTTAGAAAGCTGTTAAGAAAGAGTGGGATCAGAAGCATTTTAGAAATGACTGATACAGCTATTTCACTGCAGTGATACATCTTATCATTGAGCTTGTCTTGGTGTAATGATTCCTGCATATAAAAGTCTACGTCAGTAGAAACTTATCTAAGAGGAAATGCAACTTTGGGCATAGAAAGAAAGAAAGAAAGGAAGGGAAAAAAAAGCCAACAAAAACTTTTATAGCCTTTCATATGTTAAAAGGTCAGAGAAAACAAATAGCACTTCATCTTTTTGTCAATAAGAGAATTGAGGTCACAGTTGCCTCGACAGTAACAAGTTACTAAGACCATAAATTAGAAGGCCCATAGTGTCTCTTTAAAGTCCTGTGGACACTGTTAGCAATGGACTAGTGCCAACAGCTGTGAAGGGGTGAAGGGTCCTCAAAGCACAGTGCCTGCCAGGATTGACTACACACTTCATCCTTTCCCACTGAGGTCCAGTTAGTGCCCCCTGCAATCTGCCATCATCAATCTAATTCAATAGAGTGACAGAGCCCAGGCAGTGTGAAACACTGAACTCTGCCATCAAGTCAGCGTCGACACTGCACTGGGTCTCATTACAACTGAGGGACCCTACTTCACTGGCAGTCAGACAAAGCAAAAAATGGCATAATTGGTCACACCGCAAGCTAAATCTTCACTGCAACTCTTAGATTACAGCCTAGCCTTTGTAAATGGTAAACAGTTCTTAAGAAGCCCTTACGCTGCCTTTAAAAAACATCATGTTACTTAAACCTCTACTTTTTCCTTACTGATACCATTTTCTGATCATACACTATGTAAATATTTGTAGCTTCAGATTCGAACAAGCTACCAAATTAAAAGCAAAAAACAGAAGATGAGGAAGTGTTTGAAATATGCAACTTGATAAAAATAGCAGAATATAAAAGAGGGAAATATATTTTACAACATGAAAATATTTTTTCTTTTTTTCACAAGCTAGCTTGAGAAAAGAAATGTTCAAAATTTTATTCTAGTGATCCGGCTCTGGATACCTACAACATGATTTCAACATTAACTGCAGTAAGAATTAAACTTGGTGTTTAATACTACCATTTTCCAGAGATTTCTTGCTCTTACACCTGTAGACTGAGACTGGACTAAGGAAAATGACTTGTAAGTAATTTTAAGAGAGGGAATTATCTTTATTACTGCAGGTATTTTGAGTATGCTGGATATAATTTGATCAGTGCATCTTCAATTAAAGAATATTTGAGGCAATGGGTGGGAAGAAGGTTTCTTCTTCATATTATGTGTGGCTTCATACTATGTGTGTGACAATTTAGAGACAGCATTTGCCATGACATAAATTCCTAACAAACACATTAAACTAACACTATCCTGTAAATAATATAAAAGAAATAGAAGCTTTACCTGGGTTTAAAAATCTTTCATTTTAAGGGAAACGAAAATAAATTACATTATTGCATGCTCCTCTCATTGTTTTGGATTGCCAGTATTAAAGTAAAAAAGACCCAAATAGTTTGCCTTGGCTGAAAGAAGAATAAGTATTCTTACGTGAAAAGAGAACTGTGAGACAATATTCCAAAAAGGTGAGAAAGGTGAGAGTTGTTATCCTTCTTTCTCCACATATGGCAAGAAACAGGGACAAAAATCTTAGTCCGTGGCTGCATCCCTCTAGCTCCTCTGAGCAGTCCTAAGAGGGGATGGGACTGCTGAGACATTCCCCCCCTGACTGCTGTGTGGGCAGGAGGAGACAGTGCAGTGCAAGTGTCCTGCATGGTCACCCCTGAGGCTTGTGCCCAAACTCAGTAGCCTGGTAGGTGTAGTCACAATACTGGGAGACCCCGGGGGTACTCACCACTCCCTGCATAAACAGAAGGGAGCATCCACATACATGCAGTGACCTCTAATGGTTAGAGCATACACAGGGTACTGCAGACCTGTGATCTGAGGCATGGCACTCCCTGGGGACCTCCCTCAGTGGGTTTGACATTACACATTCTGCTTGCAGAAAAACGCCCCCTATCAGGCTGGGAGTCATTTTGGGTGGAGACATGCTCTGCTACTCTTTTATCCCACAGAACAGCACAGAAAACCACTGGGTCAGAAGGGAAAGAAGGAAGAGGGGTCCTGACCCAGCATTTTAAAAACTGAAGATAGCTTGGACCCAGTCTTTGCTCCAGGGGCTGCGTTCTTCATTCTTGATGAATAGCATTATAGTCTTAGTTCAAGCAAAATACTGTAGATAATCTTGATGTTAGATAATTATTGCATAATTTATAATGTAAAAAATCTTTAAGCAAAAAAACCTCACTTGTTTGTTAGTATCAACAAATTTAATGCAAGAAACAAATGTCTTTAAGCTAGTCACTAAGGCAAGTGTTTTCAATTTAGTTTAGGTTTGTAATAAATAAGTAATAGGATAATGCATCTATGTAACAAACCTGTATTTCTAACTGCTGAACCACCTGCATTTGCACCCGACACTGAGCAGTGCTTCTGTCATCCAATGCATGTTCATTGTTAAGGTGCCTAGAGAAGGAAGTAAGACAGTGTTAAGATGAGGAAAATATCTTTATGGGTCCATTTTTCTCTCCTGCACATATGGCTTCCATTAGTTCCAATGGGAGTTGCGCAAAAAGACCTAGTCAGAGCAAGCAGTACAGACAACAATACAAAATAACAAAACTGATTATTTCATTTTCTTCTACCCAATTTCCCAGTGAGAACTGTCAGATACCCAGTTTCTATCTCCCAGGTCACATATGCCATCTAAGGGCCAATGTAACCCGTTACAAATATTTGTTAGAATGACTGAACTGATTTCCACTCCCTGTTGCTGATGCAGATGAAGAGAATCACCTTAGAATGAGTCTCCAAAAGATATAATTGCTTTTAGGCTGCTTGAACGACTGAGAATTAATGTAGACTTTGTTAAGATTTCTCTATCTGCTCTTCTTTAATCATTAAGCAACAATAGAACGTCCACTACCCCTCCCCAAGAGCTCTAGGGGAACAGCCAAATTTTAATGCAGTTTCTAGAAGTAGACTCTAAGGATGAGGGAAGTGATTGTCCCCACCAGTATGAAGAAAAGTGTGCAAGGTAAAGGCAGGGGAAGGACCAGCTATGCACCTTACTAACACAGCAAGCTTCCTGGGAGAGGTTTAGGCTACACATGTGAGCTTAACAAAACAAAAATACACTCTGCGTCAGGGAAAGAGGACCTTGGTGAGCAGCTGCCTGTAACTGAAGTTCAGCCCAGACCCAAGTGGCTGTCCCCCAGACATTTCAACTGAGCAGAAATTTACAAAGATCAATTAATAATGGTTTTTTGAAGGACAATGTGTTCATTTTCTTCTCTCTCTCTTCCAGGATCAAAGAAGTCCCTTCTGGAGCTTTAATAGTGGGCTTCCTACTCCATGGAGAAGAAAACATAAGGATCAGGCTAAAGAAGAAATGGGAGCAAAGGAGTTCTGCCTTTGAATGTGGATTTACTGGCTATTTCCACTGTAGGCATGAGGGGTAAGCTTTGCAGAGACTACAATCACAGATGGTTTCACAGTTACAGGAACTAAGTTATCTATACCACAGAGGAAATGTATCTTCTTCTTTTTCTTTTTTAGCAGAATGAATCAGAGAACTGTGTAGTCATTTGATTGCTAATATATGGGGAAAATGTATTTTTCAGAAACAGTGGAAAAACAGAGGGACTGTATCTCACTTCTACTAACACTTGTGCCTTTTAAATCATGACTTCACAGGTTTAGGACCCTATGATAGAGTTTTCAGGTGAGCAAAATGTTCTGTTATTCTTGCAACAGCCATGGCTGGGGAAGAGATATAAGTAATCGTGAAAGGTTTTGTTCATTCTTTTAATACAGAATTCTATAAGAATATAGGTGTAACTTGTTTGGTAGTTTATGCTAAATTCGAGCATCACCAAGGACACATTTCCTTTATGTGAGTCATAGAACCTATAATTTATTTTCAAAGGAACTGACTTCATTCCCCCCACTGATGCGAAAATGCACAATCAGTTTAAAAAGCAGGTAATTGCTCAGAACATATTATTCACTTGTTTTTTGAAATCTTGATTCAGAAGAATTTTACTCCCTCAATTACACAGGCATGATAGTTCATGGCCTGTTAATGTAATGGTTTAATATTCAGTTAATTGGGTACAAAATTGCCAGAAGAAGGTCTGAAGACAGATTGTAGCTCTGCATCATTACCACTATCACCAGTACACACCAGTACACTGTGCTTCCACGTGCATGTATGCTCACCTGTGTATGCTCACAGGTATATGTGGAGAACACGAGAGTAGGCAAGAGTACAGGTATAAAAGGTCTCCCAGCCCAAGTTTGAGGCTACTGCATGGTCATGATTATTTATTAGTTATTACAACATCATGTGTTTGCATAACACCTTATAAAATAGATACAGACATAGTCCTTGCCCTGAGGAACTTTAAATGTAACAGCAGTATGCAGTGTGGGAGAAGAAAGTCCAGTGTAATGTAATTTCAATATGATTACACGGTAACTTGGGAGTATGTTGCAAGTTTCTTGAGAGTTAACACAGTAATCTTCAGAAAATGGTGAGATACACACATCTTTTATACCACGCTTTTACTGTGCATTTTGCTGTGCATTTTGGAGAAAAGCTACTTATGGAAACAGTAAGAGTGTAAAAATTGTTTTAAGAATTATTTTTTTCTGATCTTTCCTGCCTGTGAAGTAAGCTTGCTTTATTTATCATGCAAGTACAGGCAGTGTAGTGAAAGAAAAACTAGGTCTAATACATTTTTTAAAACCTCTAAAATAACTTTTCTCTGTATTAAGTTGCTGCACTTTTAGGGTCCAATATGTGTCAATCGGCCAAGACAGAAACACATTTTTTCCTCCCGAAGGCTGGAAATAATTACAAAGCGTTTGTTGTTGTTCCTTTTTTGTTTGTTTGTTTTTGTTTGTTTTTTAACTTGGTTTGAGTTTTTTGGTTGCTTGGTTGGTTGGTTGGGTGTTTCTTTGGTTTGGCTGGTTTTTTTGGGGGGAGGTTTTTTTTATTTGTTTCTTGTAATGACTTTTAAGTTATGTACAAATTGTGCTAGTCAATTTTCATACTTTATCAACATATTCCTAATTTTTTATCTTGTCTTCATCTTTTACTAATCCCATGCTAACTTGATTTATAACTGAGAAAAAGAGATCTATTTTTAAGGGGAGAATATATGCTGGAGGACTGGAAAGTGATCCTGAAGAGCTGAGTTATTGGTTTGAAAGTGTTAAGTAGACTGTGCAACACACATGCAGCTTATTCCATCATTTTGCTGCTTATTCGGTTGTTGAAAGAAACAGTATTTTCTCCTGATTATATTTGCAACACATTAGGAAATCGGGAGGCAGATTATGAACTACACGTAGCATTATAAAGCAGACTGAAATGAATGTATTATTGATAACAGAACAATATAAAAAATACAGCATGTTCTAAAAGAGGTAGAGAGGGGATGATATATTCTAGAAACATGCTGGAATAAATATTGAAGTGGGTCAAAATGTACTTTTTTTTTTCAAACAGATTTGGAGTCTGCAAAGCAAAAGATAATGCACCATTAGAGGAAAGAAGAGAGATAATTTCAACTAAAATTCTAGTGGACATTTGCCCATCTCAATTAACCTCTATAAAACTTGTTACTCTTGTCAGTCTCTCTCAAAAGCAACCCAGGACTAAAATAGCAAAGTGCTATAGGTCAGGTTGAGGTGCACTGGCAGAGTTA
>NW_024580671.1:17835795-17845795 GCF_017639235.1 Corvus kubaryi | reverse complement strand
TCAAATGCCTTAGTTTTGAGAGATGGTGGCACTGTCACCAAAAGAAACAACATTCTGACAAGTTCAAAGAAGATTCTTGAGGTCATCATTTTACAGCCATACTACCTAGTCAAAGACCAAAAATCCCAACAATGAGTACTAAGTAAGAAAGTACATAATGCTGTAGATCACTCTGCAGCTGAAAGAGGGAATAAAAAAGAACCAGCAATTTTTCTATGGCAGCAATTATATTTCATTAAGTTATTTCTTTATATGTTTTGTTTCTGTCATCCTGACTATGATACTTGGTCACTATTCTTTGTAGACTTTTAAACATGCTCTCGTGCCCCAGATATAAACATCTGTTGGAAAGCTGGCCTATCTTCTCTAGCACGACTTTTTTTTCCCTTGTCTCTATAGATGAAAACATTACCAGTCTTTGTACTGAAGCTTGTGTTATGTTTGCTGGCATTTGCCGCATGCAGGTTAAAGAACACTTGTCTGCTGGCTGGAATGTTTTATTGTAAACCTTCTGGTTTAAGCACAAAAAGTCAAATCCTTCCTACTCAAACTGACTTAGGACCAATGGAATGGTAATTAATTTTGCAGACAAAATACCCTCAAGTTTTGTTATAAGTTATTGCATTCTGATATTTAAAAAACTATCACAGAGAATAATATTAAATGCTTTAAGAGATCTATTGGGTTCCTCACTTAGAGACCAGGAAATGGTTGGTTTCTGTCAACACTTGTTTCACAGCAAAGTTCCAAGTTTTTGTAAGCATTTTGACACTTTTCTAATCATGTCAGTGCCTGGAATTTCCTTTAAATCTTGTCATCTTTTTTCTAGCTATGTAATGACATTTTCTGATTTGTCTTTAAATTTTGAAGTATTTTTTAAGCCAAAAGCTGTTTTTACTGAACAGTCAAACTGATCTTGCATGCATGAGCAACTATAAGTTAATACCATCTTACAAAGACAGAAATATAAACCATGGGTTTGTGTCTGTAGTTGAGGGACACCAAAGAAAAGATGTAGGTTTAGGTTTAGTTACATATACAGAAATTTACTATGAAGAAGATTTGCTGTACTTTCTTGAAACCACTGCATATGTTTACAAGCATTAAACTAGATGTGAAACTTCTTGAGCCATTCAGAATACCTGAATAGAATTGTAGCTAATTGGAATGCCCTCAAATTATCTTAAAAATAGAAACAATTCATATTGGACAAAAAAAAAAAGATGGTGAAAATGGCTTTTGTAGCTTTAAGTCATTTATTGAAAGTTATTTGTCACTTCACCCTAAATCATTTCCCTTACTAGTAAACTGAAGCCAAGCTGGTGTTTTCTGTCCTAATCCTTCTTGGAGCCTCTGCTTGTTTGTTTTTCAGATCAAGTTTCGAGGTAAACCATTTTCTGAGCAGAAGTTGCAGTTCATAAACCAGACACTCTTCAAAGTTGTCATAAGCATATTACAGAAATACAGACTACTAGACTGGGGTAGTGTACCTTGTTAATATTTCATTTTGGTACAATATACTTGCATTAACTCTCTTAACACAGGTATCATATTGTTTCAAGTCAGAGAACCCGAAACATCGCAACAAAGATTACTAAGAGCAAAGCCTTGAAAACTACAGCCATTAGTCCTGTCATCCCCTATAAAGTTAATGGGTTGGAAAAATGGTCAATCTTTGGACTAAAAGTTGATATTTAATTGAAAGAAAATGTTTTTTAATTGTAATGGGGATTTTGCATTAGTGTGAACATGAAAAGGTACTAAAGAATCTAATGCAAGGTTATGTATTGATTTCCATCTTAACGCTAGTGTAAAACGAAGGAATATTTCTATTTCATAAACAAACTCTCTATTCAGCATCAGGACTTCTTATTTGTTTTAAGGGCAGAGTAAACAGACTTGAATGAAAAGAAGAAGTAATAAAATATTCTCAAACATCTTCTGCTGACGTACAGGACAAAAAGCCATGACACTGCTGTAAACCCTGATTGGCTCTGCACCAGAATTATCAAGATGTTATATGTCACTTTCGCATTTTCCAGGGTTATTTGGTTCAGGAAAGCAAGAGCATCTGTAAACCTAGCACTACACTGCCTTAATCAAAATGGTTTTACTGATCATGGATTATAACAAGAGACCTGACATAATGGATGTGCAAAGTCTGCCCGAAGAATTAGCATCACTATAGGCTAGATGGATGGACATATTCAGGAAATGTAGTTTTTCTTGAAAAGGAAAATGCTTAAGCTAAATGAGTTTAAATTCTTATTATTAATAATACTTAGAACACTACATTGAATTTGGGAGATTTCATTTTGCTTTTAATACAAACTTATGCAAATTAGGTTATTTTAAATCCTATACAGTTTTTTTAATAATAAGCCATTGTTTTGACATTCCACTTAATGCTCTAATAAACAAAAATTTGTCAGGAGTGATACCTACGTACAATTTGCAAGTCAGTGTAAGTTACTTAATTTAAAACTGAAAGACAGAGAAAGCATTGCAAATACTTTATGAATAGTATTGCTATAATTCTATTATAAAAGTTATTGTGATACTGAGTAGTTATGGTCTGCTGTTAAGGTGCTTCTGTTATATACCCCGTAGTTTGCCATTTGTAAACACATCTTTTTGATGTTTCTGCCAACATCCTGGCAACAAAGCAGTGCAATTTCAAATGAGCTAATTAACTTAATTGTTGATGAAGCATGAAACAGTTCATTCACCCTGTTAGCTGCACCATGACAACATAAGAGTCTCAGCCCCTGAAGTTACTCATCTATATAAGCCTATCTGTAGCTTTCCATTAAGATCTATTGCATGCCAAATGAGTATGGCTCTTCTAACAAAGACCAGTCCATAATGTACATAGGTAGCAAACCAGTGCTGTTGTTGAAAATTCAGATGAATACAGAAATATTAGTAAATACTTTGAAATAAATAAAAAGGAAAAACTGCAGAAACCCATTGCAGTTTGAAGCTGCAGATGAAAAGGAAAAGCTGTGTCACTTATTTCCTAAATGCTCTGATTTAGAAAATAGCTGGCTAAACCAAATGCTGAAAAAGGAAAACTTTTGACATCATTTTTCAGTCCTGAAAGGTGCAAACCCACCTGTACACTGTGGGGTTTTTTCTATGTATCCTGTGCACATTCAAGAACAAAAGCAAAAACAGATTAGCAAGAGTTAAATGGTCATGCTTAGTCCTCGGTGCTTTTTTATTTATACTATACACAGTAATTCCCACTTCACACAAACTGTCAGAATTTAAAATGTGCTTTTTCATACTCCCACTATCCAATATAAAATCTAAAGCATCTCTTCAAATTTTCTGAGGCTCCATTTCAGTAAAGGATAATAAGAGGATTAAACACTGTGCTATTGAAAGGCCTGCAAAAGTGTTCGACATGAAAGAAAGGACAACAATTTGACCCTCTGCCGATAGCCTCGATTATCCAGTTGCTTGAAACACACAAAAAAACTCTCTGATATGGTTTACAGTAAAACTTTGTTTGCCATCTTGCACTTTCTCTTGCCTTGAACATTTTCTACCAATGAATAAAAATCCACCTACTTTAAAAATTGTCCAAAATCTTCACAAACGCTTTCACAGCCAGGCCACTTGCAAACTCCATGACCATAGAGAGTATGGGAGGCCCCAGTCTCCTCATGTGATGAGCTGTAGCAAAAGAATAAGGCATCAGATTCATCTCAAAAGCCATAATCGTTGGAGGCTGCTAGCGCCTGTCAGGTTACGATCAGTGACAAACAGGTCAAAACAGGTCAATTTAGCTCAGAGCAGTCAGAAAAATTTAATCGTTCTATTGAATAGTTCAACTGCCAAGGCTAGATGATGTTCCAATTAGAGAAGAAATAGAGCCAAAGATGACTGTTAATAAAGGATGAAAAAATAAGATGACTGTATAATACCATATGCTAATTATGCCATATGACCTTGGTGTAACATTTACCTATAATAAAAAATACACTCAGAACTGATCAATTCTGAGTATAAATATTGAAGACTGACAGTCAGAATTTCTGAATATTGTGAATGTTCAAAAAAATATTTGAATTTTCTCCTCAGTGTGTATAAAAATAAAGTTGCTTCCATTAATAAATATTTTTGTTCACAAGCATTGCCTTCTTTAACTATTTAGCTTCATTAAAATCCCTAGCTGTACTCCATGCCTTTTTCTGGAACATCTGCCATAGTTTCATCCATAATGAGTTATCAAAGAAATTCAGGGAATTGTTCCATGGATGTGGGCAACATCCTGAAGCAAAGAACCGTTCTGTGAGACATAACCACAAAAGTAATACTAACTAAAAGTACTACTATAAAGATATTCAGATTTTTAAATAATACAAAATAATGATGAAAAACTGTTCTCACAGTCACATGAGGATGAGAGACACTTAAATCATTGTCTCATATTATAAGTATTAAGCTAATTAAATGGAAAATGTATTTGAAAATAAAATTACTTACAATTCAGGTCATATAGATACAATTAAATTTCATCTTATATTGAGATCATCTATACCTGACTACACTAATGTATTTACTGGTAAGTGCTACAGATACTACATACTCTTGCATTTAATCCATTACTTGAAATCAAGGAACAGTAAATAATATCTATCAATGTGTCAGAAAAATGATTTTAACTTCATCTATATGGTGGAATTCCACTGTATTACACTAACAACACTGAAAATTTGTATGAAGTATGTCAACTTCATTACTGTCATGCATAAAAGAAGGAAAATTCAGTGGTTCTTTTCACAAGAAACAAACAACATGAGAGCTGCTTTAATATACTGTTTTGAAGCACTTTTAATATGGAATCTTTGCACTGAATTACAGCCTCGACAACTCATATAGACATACATTGTCAATGAAACCAGGAATGTGATTCAACGGAAGGGCCTGACTGCCAGGTGTGCTAAATATGAATGAAACTATGCACCTACAAAAGTGCCCACAAATGTCCATTGACAGCTCTTCACCAGCTCACTTGATTCTTGATTTCTGACTTTTACCCAAACTACTCTAAGTTCATGTGTTACAAAACCACACGCAGGTAATTTTGTTGTGTCTGCACAATTAGATATCATTACTGAAAATTATGCCCTGGTGATAAACAATTCTGGAAAACCAAATTCTCCATGATCTCTTAAGTAACCTGCATTAAGTGCTATTTTTTGATTGGAAATAATGTGACTTAAGATGTTATACAACCGCTTTATGTCAAAGGATAAGCACAGTTGAAATCTCATCAGAATTACCTGTCTCGCCTTGCATTTAGAACTGAAGACTGTCCATTCACTATGGAATGATGAGTTATTGGTGGTGATGCTTTGGAAGTGGTGGAGGAGGTAGTAGAGGAGGAATTGTTAGTAGTGAGGTCTAGCCCTCCATGTTTAATGCCATTGTCTTCCATACTGTGAACTCCAGTCACTTCTTTCCATAACTGCTGAATCTCAGCAGGACTTAAGCCAGCTATAAAATGAAAGAGAGCCCCACTAATATAACAAAATAAAGAGTTTCATATAATGAGCTCAGTGTTATTAATGGATTAATGCCAACAATAAAGCTGATGCTGTTTTACCAGCACAATCAACATGTAGTAAAACATAAATTCATAAATTCATAAATCCATAAATTCAGAAACATAAAACAAAAAAGAGCTTAAACTTGCTCTCTACTCCACTTGCAGCCTGGAAATTTGTGGTTTCCAGGATTCATCCTAGGTCACAAAAAGCAATGTCTTGTTGAATGTATTCATACATATGTGTTAGGGTTGTGTGGCTCAAGTTTGCATGAGTCATGAAAACCTACAGTACAAATGCTTCTGCCTGAAGTAAAGACTTCAAAACACAGGCAAGAGAAGGGCTGTGAGCATTCTCTTATCTTGCCACCAAACATGCAGCTGAGATAGGAAATCCAGATTTTGAAAGATGAAGAGTTCACCAGAAATATATACACCTTCTGTCACTGCCAGACTTCGTAAGTTTGACATCCCACTTTTGAAGAATACTAGATTAAATGCAGAAAAGAATGTAAAGCCCAGAGACCTTGTGATTTCAAAGCCAGGTTTTTCAGCCTGGCATAGTTTGGTCCAGAAGTATCTTAAAATCTGGCTTCTGTATTTCATCTCAACAACTGAAATTAGGTAACACATGGTCATGGTATCTGGATCTTCTGGAATGCAAAACATTCAAAATGCTGATGCTGTTTGAATCAAAGTATTACGTTGTTGTTTTTTTTTTTTCAATGAAAGAGCTCTCATTTCTGGTCCTGAGAAGTACTAGAAAGCATTTTTTCATTCAAAAATTTCACTGAGTATATTCTGTTTGGTAAATAAGATACAGTAGAAAGATGTAAAGACTGTTTTTCACTGATTGGCAAATCTGTTTATTAGATAATGTCTTATTTTGAGAACATACAAACTCAGACTACTAAAACAGATCCAACAAAAAATTTTGAAACAGCTCAGGAAGTTCCTTAATATTTCTCAGTACCTATCTCATGAAGTATTCAAAGCTATTAAGAAACAGATTAATAGTTATTTACAGAGATAATAATTTATCTGGATGTAGTATGGAAACAAAGTGGGTGGAAGAGACTTTTTTTTTTTTAATAATTAGGAAAGCAACTCATTTTTAGACTACTGCTTTGAGTCCTGCTTCTTTACCTTAGGTACCAACACCCATTGGCAAACTCAGCGAAGGAAAAAGTGAAAAAGAGTTGATTGCAAGTCCTAAACTGGAGTTTATATCATATTTGTATAGCAAAAACCTAGGTTTTAAGGAAGCAAGCAAAGAAGCCAACCTCTAATTTATTGCACTAGAGAGATGGGGAACAGGAGTGATGGTAATACTGGTTGTAATTGTTTAATGAAGGTAAGTAGTTACTGCTGAGTTCATGAGGTATGTTCCAGCAATACAGCAAAAACCCCACTTTAGCGTCGTAAATAACAGTTACCTGCAAATGTAATCACAAATCAAAACGAAATCATGCATTCATTTAGGTGGCATGATATACAAAGTACATTATTTGCTTCAAAGTCTTCCCTTCCTCCTCCTGTTGAAAAAAATAAACTAATTGTGTCCCGAAAAAAAATAAAAACGAAGAATAAAACCATCTGTTCAGGTAATCAGATATCACATCTTCTAGTGACAGAAATTTCATTTGAGATCATCAAACCTTGGGTACTGTGAGAGCTGAGTAAGAGCTGCCCCACGAACTGAGTGAATGTAGGAGGGCTGGGAACAGCTGCAGCAGTGGTCTGTCCCACGGACAGGGATCTCCTGCCTGTCTGGGCGTCTGCTGGGCAGCCCCTTCTGCTGCGGATGGAGCTGTGCCTCCAGGCTGCCTAGCTCACCTAGGGTTTTTTGAAATCAGAAAGAAAATTCTCTCTAGGCTCAGGCTGGTTAATTTTATCACTTCTTCGGAGGACCCTGAAAGGCTGCCTTTTAGGATAAAAGGATTAAGGGCAGGCACTTAAAAAGTATAAAGTTAATAAGCGGATTTGTAATTAATTGTAAATTATGGCAATTTTGTGGTTTCTGTGTCTAAAAAAGTCGAACTCTCTTTTTACAAGAGACTTGTAAAATGGCTGACAGACATTTCAGTCTGGATGCAAAAGTACGGTAAGTTTTAAAGTTTCATGGGTTGTGACAACCCTTAAAATACCCTCTCCACAATATATTAAAGGGGAAAGGATCAAAAAGAGGACCAAGAGTGGAATAAAAATTATGGACTATAATAGAAAGGTCAAATACCAATTTGCTTTGAAACTTACAAACACCAAGAATTTGGGGATTTTGATATTACTTTCGTAACTCTTTTCACCTCTATCTACCCTATTTTTATGTTTCAATAAATGTTTAATAAAACTATCAGTTATAAAAGCCATCCATGCAAGCTTTTCCTTTTCCAACATGCACCGATCAAAACTTGGGGTCTTGGTAGTTTTTTGTTCGTTTAGTTTGCTTGGGGTTTTTTACTGCTGTGATTTACAGTTCCTTTGCATTTAACTAGCATCAACACAGCAATACATGGAAGTAACTCACAGCAAACCACTGGTTTTGGATATGGCATAGTGAAGACCTGATCACAAAATAGATGCTAAAACACCTATTGAATCTTATTTGCGATACCTGACCATCAAGAAAACATGGGAAACATTCCTGTTCTTTAAAGGCAGAAACTATACGGGAATAAAATACTGTTTATACATGCAAACCTCACAGCTGTACTTGTAAGATACATCTTTTCACACTATCAGACGTAAACCGTTTGCCAATAATAATTTGTGGTTTACAGGACTCTTTATGACCAATAATTTACAAACATGAATCCCCTGTGTTACTTTCAGTGTTCTAGCCATCCGTGTAACCGAGAAATCTGAATGGATGCATAAAAAAGTATTTATGTAAATCCTTCTGCATAACTATGTTACATCTCTCGCAGCACAGAAGAAGGAGAAAAACATACTTTTACCACATCTAGCATGTATTACCTTAATTCAATTCTGAAGGCTTAATTTAAAAATGGAAGAATTAAATACTTGTATCTAATTCACTATAGTGAAAAAACATCAAGGCAAAAGCAAAAAAGAGATTAATTTACTTCAACAATAACAATGCATATATATTTTAACTGTAAAATTTTGTAATTTCTTATTTCTTTAGTATCAATCTTTTTTTCGTGAGTTCTGTTGGACTTAATTCTTTGAGTAAAAGAAAGGTCTTAAAAAGAACTGTTTACTCCTAAGAACTATTAAAAAGGGGTTTTTTTCTGTGTTGTTATAGCAGAAGTGGATGAATGAGTGTTGCACTAAAATAATGAATATCAATGCAATTGGGTAGGAGTGCCGAGGGAAATCTACGGGGATTGCTTAATGTGAGAGAAAACCTGAGGAACTATTTTTGCAACAGATGGCACAAGAGGAGTTTGCAAAAGGTAAAGCAGTTCGGAGGGAGGTTGTGTTTCGTGCTTTTTTCGACTCTGGTCCAAGCCAATCACACAAAAAGAAACCAGCATTACCAGTCTCTCATGTCCCAATTTATGAATCAACTTGTCTCCCCACTGGTATTCTATTCAGTGTAGTAGGACTCGTTTTCATTGTAGCTTTTACAACTTTAGATGTACTTGTGTCATAGCTTTTTTACACAACAAAATGTATGAAATTCACACATTTATTTGTAATCTCTGATTTTCTGGTTGTTTTGGTTTGGGGTTTTGGGGGGTTTTTTAGACTGTTGTCTATATACTGAGTACTCTGCTTTTGCTCATTGGATTTCTTAGGCTTCGATTTCATAATAGTTATCTGGTGGAAGAACTAATTACATGCATAAAGACCAATTAAAAATAATGTTACCTGTCGTGAACATAGTCTAAACAATGCTCATTTCAGGACTGGGGCAACAGAGATCAGATTATTGTGTAGTTTTTATGACAGACACTTAGCTCAACTCTCTAAAACAAACAGAAACACGTATCTCACAGGTTATAGACATAGTCCTTTAGGTGGGAAGACTTTGACCTTATCTTAAAATGTAAGCAGCATTTATCTCCAAGTTAATTTACTTTTCAAAACTGTGTGCCCTATTTTCTTTCAAGTAGTAGAATTTGAGCTCATTTTCATCATTGAGAAATCCTGATCAAAGTGACAAAAGGAATTTTTTTTTCAAAAGGTCTTTACTGTTATTTGTCAGTCACAGTTCGTTACTATTGCAACCACCACATTCAAAACTTGTTGTTCTATTTAACCTATTTAATACAAAGGAATAGAAAAGAAAATAAATCCTGAGGCTTGTCCCTAAATTCATTTGTCATAAATTGAAGATTCAAAGTGCTTTTCAATGCCAAACACTTTACTTTCTTAGAAGAAAAAGAAAAGAAAGTGAGCTTTTGAATGGCTTTAATATCACTGTCAGATGTATTTTCTACCTGTTTGCTTATATTAAATGAAATAACATTCCAC